>NW_024080818.1:2229792-2777440 GCF_003009895.1 Hyaena hyaena | reverse complement strand
GCTATTGTTGAGAGTGCTGCTGTGAACATTGGGGTACATGTGCCCCTATGCATCAGCACTCCTGTATCCCTTGGGTAAATTCCTAGCAGTGCTATTGCTGGGTCATAGGGAAGTTCTATTGTTAACTTTTTGAGGAACCTCCCCACTGTTTTCCAGAGGGGCTGCACCAGTTTACATTCCCACCAACAGTGTAGGAGGGTGCCCATTTCTCCACATCCTCGCCAGCATCTAAAGTTCTCTGATTTGCTCATTTTAGCCACTCTGGCTGGCGTGAGGTGGTATCTCAGTGTGGTTTTGATTTGTATTTCCCTGATGCGGAGGGATGCTGAGCATCATTTCATGTGTCTGTTGGCCATCTGGATGTCCTCTGTTCATATCTTCTGCCCATTTCTTCACTGGGTTGTTTGTTTTTCGGGTGTGGAGTTTGGTGAGTTCCTTATAGATTCTGGATATTAACCCTTTATCTGATATGTCATTTGCAACTATCTTTTCCCATTCTGTTCGTTGCCTATTAGTTTTATGGATTGTTTCCTTTGTGGTGCAGAAGCTTTTAATCTTGATGGGATCCCAACAGTTTATTTTTGCTCTTGATTCTTTTGCTTTTGTTTGGGGATGTGTCAAGTAAGAAGTTGCTGTGGTGGAGGTCAAGGAGATTTTTAAATCTGCTACTTTCTTAGATGCTTATCTGTCCTGGAAGTTTTTCACAAAGTATGCTTTATTTAGAGAATATCACCTACCAATAATGATACTTTCATGTCATTTATTTAATCCTTTTAACCGTTGTCATGCTTTCCCCCCCATATAACATTGCCAGAAAATCTAGTAATATTAAGTCAGTAGGAGTAAAAATTGCCATCTTGTCTTATTCTTTGTCTTGATAGGAATATGAATAGGTTTCTCTATTAAAGAGAAATTATTAAATTTTATTAAAAATTTTAACAAGTTTTAACATATATCTTCAAGTTAATATGTTTACCTTCAAAACCCAATATTCTGCTTATTTGTATAATAAAAATTATTGAACATTATGTGATGCTTCTATTTTTTTTTCGTTTTGTGCCATTAATGTGATAAATTACATTGCTGGAATTTTCTGATTTTGAACCATCCTTGACTGCATATCAAACTCTATTTGATTGTCATGCATATATTTTTAAATGTATGTTTAATTTGGTTAGCTAATATCTTTACTGTTTTGTAACCATATTCATAAGCTAAGTGAATTCATAATTTTATCTTATTTATTCTCTTACCTAGCTTTGCAATAAAGATTAGAGTAATTTCACAAAGTTTGTTAGGAAGATCTCCCACATTTATTATTTTCTGTGGAATTTAAAAGCTGGAATATCTATCTCTTGAAAGTTTGATAAAATGTACCTATTAAGCCCAAAATGTCAGGACTTTTTGAAGGGGAAGGTCTTTCAATATTGTTTAAATTTTATATTGATTATTTATTTAGCTTTTTGGTTTTCTTTTTTTTTTAATTTTTTTAATGTTTTATTTATTTCTAGGAGAGATAGAGAGAGACAGAGTGGGCAGGGAAGGGTCAGAGAGAGAGGGAGACACAGACTCTGAAACAGGCTCCAGGCTCTGAGCTGGCAGTCAGCACAAAGCCCGATGTGGGGCTCGAACCCACGAACCGCGAGATCATGACCTAAGCGAAAGTCAGACGCTCAACCGACTAAGCCACCCAGGCACCCCAAGCTTTTTGGTTATTTTTCTTACCCTAAGTATGGCCTTTTACATTTTTATCTGTTTATATAGATAAATAAATTGTCTTCAAATTACTAATTTAATGAAAATATAGTTATTGATAATTACATCAACTTGTGTCAACTTTATTCCTATATATCCTTCTTCATTTTGCTTACTTTCATATTTTTTTAAGTTTATTTATTTATTTTGTGAGAAAGAGAGAGAGAGCACAGGAGCATGCACATGTGGGGGAGAGGCAGGGAGAGAGGGAGAGAGAGAGAATCCTAACCAGGCTCTGCACCATCAGCGGCAGAGCCTGGGCTGAACCCAGGGCTCCATCTCACAAACCTTGAGATCATGACCTGAGCCAAAATCAAGAGTCAGGTGCCTAACCAACTGAGCCACCCAGGCACCCTTGCATATTTTTTTAAATTGATCATCTTATCTAAAATGTTTTCTAGCCTACTAATATTTTTAAAGAAAAGCTTGGTTTTGCTGATTATTCTGTTATTTCTTCATTTTATGTTATTGGTATATGAATAACTTTAGTTTTGTTTTGTTTTGAGTAAAGTGTATATCATTACTCATTTGCTGTCAGATGCAGAGTAAAATATAGGGACACAGGTATAAAATAAGTTACTCTATGGTATTTTAAGAAAGGTAGATTAAAAAGCCAAATATTCACCAACATAATGAGTGAATAATTTGAGATATACTAGACAGTAGTGAAAATGATGAATTTGAACAATGCACATAAATAGACAAATCTCATAGACAGTTGACCAAAAACCTCAACTTTCAAAAACAAATCTATAAAATATGATCTCATTTACATACATTTAAAAACATGCAGAATCACTGAATGAGAACTTCCAGTCTGTGAGTAATCACTTCCCTACCTCCTCTATGGTCATCACCACAACAACGGATTCATACATTTACAATAAAAAGTTAATACCCTGAAAAATGCCCTGAAAAATATCCTGATGCCCTGAAAAATACCCATCAGACAATGATAAAATAAGCTTGAAAGCTTGAAAGAGGAAAGACTGGCTAGGAACCTCAGACTTGAGGAATAGTAACGTGTTGACATTCTGGGTTGTATTTTAGTCAACCATATGCTAGCAGAAAAGGATGCCAGCAAACCTAAAACCAGGAATTCCCAACATGTGTACACATATACAAATGCTCATACTTATACAACACCCAGGAAAATCTAATCTCAGTGACCAAAGAACCAGTAAAAGGGAGCGCAGGACAGACCCCCAGCAAGTCCAAACCCTGCTTTACAATGCAGGTCCCATCAGCAGCCTCTCCACCAGCAGCAGTGGCGGCAATGAGGTCTCAGACACTCCTTGTCCTGGGTTCACCACGGACACTAGTGGGTGGGCAGAGCTGCTCCTAAGGCCAGTGTAAGCAGCTCCTGGATCTCTCACTGATATAAGGAGACCCAGGCCCAAATCCCACTCATCCAGCAAAAGGTGGCCAAATGACACACAGCACCATTCACCCCAGAAACTGAAAACAACTACGAATAACTCAGATGTTTTTCAGCAGGTAAATGGTAAGGCCCACTGTAGTGGTTCAGCCATAGTATGGACTACTGATCAGCAATTAAAAGGAAACAAATATTGATACCAGGCAACAACTTGGATGAACTTCAAGAAAATTACGCAGAGGGAAAAGAGACAATTTTCAAAGGATACATATTCTGTGATTCCATTTATGTAATATCCATAAAAATAACACAAAGATGGAGAACAGACAAGTGGTTGCCAGGGTGTGGGGCTGGGGGAAGAATGTAGGTGTGGCCATAAAAAGGAAGCCTGAATGAATTCTCTGGTGATGTTACAGTTGAGTTAGTATCTTGGTTGTGGTGTTGGTTATGGAAAGTGTACACATGTGATAAAGTTGCATAGAGCTATACACACACACAAATGAGTGCATGCATACATGATGAAATTTAAATAAACTCTATGAGTTGCACCAGTGCAAATTTCTTGGTTTTGATACAGTAGCACAGTTCTTGTGTAAGACAGGGTGAGCCTGGGGGAAGGTTACATGGGACTTTCCTGCGCTTTTGTTTACAATCTTCTAATTTATATTATTAAAATTTTTTAATGTTTAAAATGAATGACCTATACTATGTATTCTTGCTTCATAGGACCTATAGCAGTCTTTTACAGCATAAGATCCTTTCTACAATGGCAGGGACCTTAATTCTTTTCTTTTTTCCCCATATGTTTCCTTTACCAGTCACTCAAGTGCAGACATCTTCTTTATTTCTGTATCCCCAATAGTTTGCACATTGCAATGAATGCTTGTTTTGTTATCCCTTCTTTGTTTATGAGGAAATGGAGGAAGTAATGGGTTCACATGATACATGGTAAATAACTGAAATCACAATTCACAAATGAGACATTTATTTGTGAACCAGTTCCCATCTGGGGAACTGTCCTCTAGGGTCAGGAAGGGAAGATGTGCCACAAAACCAAAACTGGTATTCAGAGGTCACAAGCAACTTTGGAGGACTGGGGCAGGGGTGGGGGTGAGAAGGCATCGGTTAGAGAAAATTGAGGCCAGTTGTCAGGATTCTATACGAAAGTGAAAGGGAAAGACAGAGTTATGCTTCTTCAGGTCAGTTAATACAAGTGTGGGGCCTCAGTAGATTGATTATAGAAAAAAGAACTAGCATAACAAAACAAAACCAGTCCCAGTGACATCCTAGGTGACCCCTGATCTCTCTTTTATCAGTGTTGGTCTGGGCAACCAATGGGTGGGCAGATTCTTGGGGATGGTGCAGCAGCCCTTCCACGAGTGTCTGTGGGAGAGGCTGTGGCCACCTCTCTCTTTTCTTAAGGTTTTTAAAACTTATTTCTGAGAGAGAGAGAGAGACAGTGTGAGCAGGGGAGGGTCAGAGAGAGAAGGAGACACAGAATCTGAAACAGGCTCCAGGCTCTGAGCTAGCTGTCAGCACAGAGCCCAATGCCAGGCTCGAACCCATGAACCATGAGATCATGACCTGAGCCAAAGTCAGACGCTCAACCAACAGAGCCACCCAGGCGCCCCATGGCCATCTCTCTCTTAACTCTTAGGTAGAGAAGAAAATATTTTCCATACGATGTTTAGAAGTTTTCTAACCTCTAAAATCCTGCCTCTGCGTTCAAATTTAATGAGGCCATTATCCAAAGATGCCTCATGCTTAAGAGTTGATTTTAAGGCACACATAAAAATAAATTAAATGATGGGTATATACAATCAAGTAAAGGGTCATTACCTTCCTTTGAACAACCAATACACAGAAATTAATGGGGATTTCTCAGCTTAAAAATATTTTCAAAGAGCAAGACTAAATTACTATGGGAAAAGTGAAAAGCTAATTGGTTATTTTTGACTTGTGGCGAGCTTGATTGTTATGCAATCTTTTGAGGTCATCTTTAGAAATAGGGTACTCGCGTGTCCAAGGTGCAAAGCCCATCTGCTTGTTCTGGAGGTTCTAATTAACTTCCATGCTGGTTTGATTAACACTGGCATTTGTTTTTCCTAGTGGAAAGCAGCCACTGTATGAAAGAGCCTTTCATACAGTATGAGTCACCTTTTGTTAGCAGGTTTGACAATCACAAGTTTTTTTTTGTTTTGTTTTGTTTTGGTTTGGTTTTTTACCTATGTGACATCAAATTTTTTGTCTGGACTTTGAAATACATGACTTTTGTTACAAGGTGTAAAGAGTTAGATAAAATTCCTATTTTCTTTTATTTCTTCTCAAAAGTCAAGGGGCACTATTATGTTTTGAGGAAGATAGGCATGAGAAACAATATAAAATGGGTCATTTCATTTATGCTCGGTTCTGATATTAATATAATATTAAAATAACTGGCATATTTTATACTTTCAATGTCCACCTGGACAGCATATACTACACAGTGATTATGACTTCTGAGTTTCTTAACCTATCTCTAGGGTCCTCTCTCCATCTCAGCCACCCATTCCAGTAGCTCTGCCATGGACATTGTCATCTAACTGCTCTACAGCAAAACCACAGATCAAACACTACCCTATATAACCACAGTGACCCTTTCCCCTTCCAGCTAGAGAGACGTGATTAGTGCCTGTAGTGGTTCTTAGGATGAGGTATAGAAAGCAAAAGAGCATTTAAAAAGACATTTCAGGGGCGCCTGGGTGGCTTAGTCGGTTAAGCATCCGACTTTCGCTTAGGTCATGATCTCGCGGTTCGTGGGTTCTAGCCCTGCGTCAGGCTCTGTGCTGACTGCCAGCTCAGAGCCTGGAGCATGTTTCAGAGTCTGTGTCTCCCTCTCTCTCTGACCCTCCCCTGTTCACGCTGTCTCTCTCTCTCTCTCTCTCTCCTAGGAAAATAAAAAAAAAGAGAGACATTTCAGGGGGCACCTGGGTGGCTCAATTGGTTAAGTGTCCAATTTTGACTCAGGTTATGATCTCACAGTTTGTGAGTTCAAGTCCTGTGTTGGGCTCTGTGTTGACAGCTTGGAGCCTGGAGCCTACTACAGATTCTGTGTCTCTCTTTCTCTCTGCCCCTCCCCTGCACTCGCTCTCTGTCTCTCTTCCTCTCTCTCTCTCAAAAAGAAATAAACATTAAAAAATTAAAAGAAATAAGATAAAATAAAAGAACATTTCAGTGGTAAAAAGGAGAAAGATTCTGAATCAAAGTGGCAGCTATGAGAAGGTGAAAGATGGGAGTAAGAAATAGTAAATAGCAATAGGCAGAATAGTAAATTCTGCCTCATTTGAAGAACAACTGTGGAATCTGAAGGAAAAGAAGCGTATGAGTCTTCTTCTATTGCTACATAACAAGTTACTCCAAATCTAGTGGCTTAAACAACAAACATTTATTATCTCTAGTTTCTTTATGGCAGAAGGTTGGACATGGCTTTGCTGGATACTCAGCTCAAGGTTCACAAAGCTGAAAAAAAAAAGCTGAAATCAAAATGGTAGTGGGGCTGTATTTCATCTGGAGGCTTGACTAGGGAAGGATTGATTTCCAAATTTCTTCAGATTATTGTCAAGATTCATTTCCTTGCTGCTGTAGGATTCATGACAGCTTGTGTCTTCAAAGCCAGCATGGAATAGAATGTCTGCTGTTTCCTCCTACAGAGGACTTATATGATTAAGACAGGCCCACCCAGGATAATCTCCCATTTAATGAACTTAGAGTTAAGTGGTTAGGGACCTTAGTTACATCTAAGCAATTCCTTCATTATTGCCATATTCTAATAGTTAGAAGTGAATGACAGTTCTGCCTCCACTAAATAGGAAAGGATTACAAAAAGTATATATTTCAGGAAGTACAAATCACAAGAGTCATTTCAGAATCTTGCCTATCATAGCAAGAAATAAGCACAAATCTAAAGACTTCATCCTAGAGACTGGGAAAATGGTGGCACTTGCAAAATGATATCCCAAAAAATCAACATATAAAAGAGTTTGGGAGAGAAGATAAATTCAGTTTTGTTCATATTTTTATTGAAATGTCAAAAATATAAGATGAGTTGCCCAGAGGAATTGAAAAAAATAAGATGGAATAAAAGATGGAAGTCCAAATTAGAAATATTGATTTATCCACAGAGGATACATGGTAAAGTCATGAGGCTGAGTTACCTCACTAAAGGGCAGAATAAAGAAAAAACCTTGGTGGGAAGGAAATGGAAAGCAGTAAAGTAAAAAGGAAAGCAATGAGAAATCTAACAGTAGAATAAATGTCATGCTGTATTTGAATCAAAATGATCAGAAATATAGAAGCAAATGGAAGAAAGCAGATGACACATAGGATGCAGGCTAGTAGGTTTTAGAGTTTAATGTACATAAGGAGCCTAGAAAAGCTTCTTAAAAATGCAGATTCCCAGGGCTCATTCTTAGAGATTCTGCAGTGAGAATTATCAATCTACTTTGTTGACAAGCACTCCAGGTGATTCCTGGTCAACATTTTCAGAAATATTATTTCACGGATTAGTAAAATAAGATCAGCATAAAAGGAGAAAATACAGCTTTCCTGGATATTGCATCACAAAGCTGTAGTTAGTCTGAATACTCCCTATAAGAGACACTGAAGGGGTTTTAAAATATTCAGACTCTTGGACTCCACTTCAGATCTATTGACTCTGAATCTGCATTTTAATTAACTTCACAAGATATTTTTACTCCCTATAATTCTGAGGCCAAAGTATGGTAACTGAACTGGTGCAGATCCCTCTGTTACTTGTCTGGGAAGAGAGACATACAGAAATTGAAAATAAATGTTTAGAAATGTTTATAACAATTCAACATTGCTGTGACATCCAAGTGCAGAGTCAGTGATCTCATCTCCCTGGCAGTATACACACCAGATTGGGTGTTTTAAAACTCATATGTGGCACAGTGTTACAATATGTGACATTTTAAGATTAATTCACTAACCATAATCCAAAAACATATAAAAGTAGGAGAAAAACAATGATTTATATTCTTATATCTTATTATTTAAAAATAATTGTAATTTTTAATTAAGCTTGTTTTAAAATTATAGCATTGGGGCACCTGGGTGGCACAGGCAGTTAAGTATCTGACTTTGTCTCAGGTCTTGATCTCATAGTTGAAGAGTTCGAGCCCTGCACAGGGTTCTGCACTGTCACAGAGCCTGCCTGGGATTCTCTCTCTCCCTCTCTCTCTGCCTCTTTCCTGCTTTCTCTCTTTCTCTCTCTCAAAATAAATAAACTTAAAAAAATAAAATTTATAGTCTAACATTATTAGTTAGGAAAGTAAAATTTGAATTTATTTTAACCCTAATATACAACAGGTGAAATAAACTTCACTAGACTTTTTTGCCAAGACACAGCTCTTGGATATTGTATATGCAGCCATAATAGCAAACCAAGTGATGAGAGTGGAAGTGAAGATCATCAGGATACATAATGGTTTTTACCACATATTATATACGATTCCTTATAAACTGAATATAGTCGAATTGATGAGGAAAATCCTAAAACCAAGGTATATTATTTTGGCAATGTACTTGCTAGTGATGGATTAAAACCATAGAAAAACATAACATAAATAATATAAGTTAAAATCTTCTTTTTTTATGTTTCAGGGCAAGACTAGTGAGTCAAAATAATTTTTTATAAGTGGGTAGAGTAGACATTCAATAATTCTCACTAAAACATTATAATTTGGAGACTTCTTATAGAGTAGCAGTTTGGTTTACTATTTAAAAAAAGATCTATATATTAATCCCCAAGATAGAAGTAAAAAATTATGTCAAAGATGTGTGTTTGAAAATGTTGGGTGTATCTGTGGCAAAGTTGGTAGCTCAAGTATCAGTTTCCAATGACACCATAGCTCAATGGTAAGAAGGACAGATACATAGATTAAATAAAGTTAGTGACACATTTTTAACTGCAATTTGTTGAATTCACAGATATTGCTACTATGGCATTTATTTTAGTGTAACTGCAATTCAAACATGAAGCCGATATGAAGAAAGGTTTCATTTCTTTCTTTATTTCTCCCTCTTTCTCCCTCTCTCTCTTTCCTCTAGCCTCAGTGCCAACGAATACAACTAGCTCTATAATGTATAAAAGTAGTTAGCAAATGTGGTTTGGAATTTAAGCTTGATGTAGAAGTATTTTCTGATGGCACATTTAACAGGTGCAAGAACAGGGAAACATTCTGGGTTACTGCCCAGAATTCAGAGCTTGAGAAAAAAGTATAAATCAACACGGTGCTGCCTTCATCAAGAGAGTCTTTCTATAAATGCTTTCAGCAGAACTAAACAGAAAGCTTGGTGTCATAGTGAAAACTGTGATTATGTAAAGGCTAATCTATTAACTTTGAGATTATTATCTATTTTATAAATATGGAAGCTTATTATTTAAAAAATTGTTGCATGAATGAAGCATGACGTTTTTTAAGGCAAAAGTTTTATTGAAAATATTTAAACTAGGAAATAAATTCAATCCATTTCGAGTTTGGTTTCAGTTTTCTAAAGATGTAATTTTTCAGCCATGCTTGCCTACTTGCCTGATACATTTGACATTTTTAATTATCTTAATACTTCCATCCAGGCAAGGAATGGTAAGTTAGCTGGTAACTTAAAGGGAAGACATGAAATTTAAAAGCATGAAAGAATAAAATTTCTACAGCTTGTTGTGGTAAGTTCTGTGGTTTAACAATAATCATCACTGAAAGTGTGATCGTCTTGATACTGCTTACCTTTGGAAAGTTATCTCCAAATATCTCATGCATTTGATAGATTATTGAGAATTTACTCTTCCATCAAAAGAAGAGTAAAGAAATTTCCATACATGGGAATTTCATGGCTTTAGAATCCATTTCTTTCATCTAAGTATATTTAGATTTAATTGCACTTCAATGCATAAATTATTAAAATTAGGTACTGATGAAAGACTGAACATAAAGTTTGAAAAAAAAAAAGAGCATCACTTATTTCATTTGCATTAAAGTTAAGACCAAATACCTAAGCTTTCTGAAATTACATCACTCTCACATTTCTGTCAACATTCCTTTGTGAGAAAAATAAACTAAAAATGGATAAAGGACCTGAATGTGAGACAGGAAACCATCAAAAACCTAGAGAAGAAAGCAGGAAACAACCTCCTTGACCTCAACCGCAGCAATTTCCTACTTGACACATCCCCAAAGGCAAGGGAATCAAGAGCAAAAATGAACTATTGGGACCTCATCAAGATTAAAAGCTTCTGCACCACAAAGGAAACAATCCATAAAACTAATAGGCAACTGATGGAATGGGAAAAGATAGTTGCAAATGATATATCAGATAAAGGGCTAGTATCCAAAATCTGTAAGGAACTCACCAAACTCCACACCCGAAAAACAAACAACCCAGTGAAGAAATGGGCAGAAGATATGAACAGACACTTCTCCAAAGAGGACATCCAGATGGCCAACAGACACATGAAACGATGCTCAGCATCCCTCCTCATCAGGGAAATACAAATCAAAACCACACTGAGATACCACCTCATGCCGGTCAGAGTGGCTAAAATGAGCAAATCAGAGGACTCTAGATGCTGGCGAGGATGTGGAGAAATGGGCACCCTCCTACACTGTTGGTGGGAATGTAAACTGGTGCAGCCCCTCTGGAAAACAGTGGGGAGGTTCCTCAAAATTTAACAATAGGGTCTCCCCTAAGACCCAGCAACAACTCTGCTAGAAATTTACCCAAGGGATATAGGAGTGTTGATGCATAGGAGCACATGTACTCCAATGTTCATAGCAGCACTCTCAACAATAGCCAAAACATGGAAAGACCCTAAGTGTACATCAACTGACAAATGGATCAAGAGGATGTGGTTTATCTATATGATGGAATACTACATGGCAATGAGAAAGAATGAAATCTGCCCATGTGTAGCAACATGGATGGACCTTGAGGGTGTTATGCTGAGCAAAATAAGTCAGGCAGAGAAGGACAGATACCATATGTTTGCACGAATAGGAGGATTAGGAGGAACTTCACGGAGGACCATGGAGGAGAAGAGGGGAAAAATAGTGGGGGAAAGGGAGGGAGGCAAACCATGAGAGACTCTTGAATGCTGAGAACAAACTGAGGGCTGACGGGGGTGGGGGGAGTGGAAGGGGGGTGATGGGCATGGAGGAGGGCACTTGTGGGGATGAGCACTGGGTGTTATATGGAAAACAACTTGACAATAAACTATTTTTAAAAAAGTTTCTCTACTTATAGTTAGTATGAAAGGATAATATAGGAAAGAAAATTTAGATATGCATTATCTTCTGCAAGTACATAGTTATCAGACACTCTATTTTAGATAAATTAGGCAATAAGCAAGCTTATTTTTCACATCAAAGACAAACAATTTGTGTTTATGGTGTTTATTCAGAGTACATGGGGGAAAGTATGGAAAGTTCTTATTCCACTTAAAACTCATTGCTTCTATTCAGTTATGATTGCAGAATAACACACTGTTATGAGCAACATGGCTATACTCTATGTTAACCATTCACAAGCACAGTTCAATGCATTATGTTTAATTTTTATACTTCTTATCATTTTATCCTATTTTATTTGTTTTGATTATATATATTGAAATATCATTTTAGATTGAATCTTATAAAATTTTGCTTTGTGTTTAGTAATGTCTTGGTTTTTTATTTTTAATTCCCAAATGATTCATATTTATCATATTTTACTGAAGTATTAGTTGACAACAGGTTGGGAAATAAAAACTGGTCTTTTGCGTCACAGACAGTTTTGCCAGGACTCCTCTAGAATATTAATGAAGATACACAGGAGAGGCTGAAGTATGAAGAGAACAGAGAAAGTGAGAGGCAGAGAGTCAGATGAAAATGAAGAACAGGCTCAGGAAAGAATAAAGAAACAGGAAAAGTTGGAAGGGAATAAGGGCAGAGTCACAAAGTGGAACCTTGGAGTTCATCATCTTCCATCTAGTAAGTTCCAAGGAATTTCAAAGTTCAAGGTGTTGTCACACTTAAGGGTGGCTATGGGGTCATGATGATGGAGGCCATTGGTGTTAAAGGTGAAACTAGTTTGTCTGATGTTAGCAACATGGACAATAAAGCCTCCAAGAGAAATGACACCTGCAAGTCAGAATGACAAAATGATAAAGGAAATGAAGAATATGAAGGTGTGGTCCTGGAAACAAACAGACCATGTCGAGAATGGGGAGAGAAAAGTAACCATCAGATGTTATCAACATCAAGGGAGGAGGGCTTGTGAAATGGTGGTGGTGGAATAATGGTCTGGAAGAGCCTTCAAGGAATAAGGAGCTGGCTGCCCTTCCTTGCACTTTGAGTATGAGAAGTAGAGAAAGAATTTACTTCCAGTGTAAGATCTGGTAGAAACAGCACCTCTGGAAGAAAGGTGTGTTTCCGTTTCAGGGAACTGAAGCAGCACTGAGAAAAGACATGCAGCTTGAAGAACTTTGTCCTAGAAATAATGTTTCCACCCCACCTGAGGGAGAAGTCAGGAAGAGTCCAGAGTTTATGAATTAGGTGTGTTGGGGGAGGTTGAGCAAGTTGCATCAACATTAATTTCATGTACACTCAAGGATGGTTACCTGAAGTAATAGGTGAACTAGTTGGATGGTAAAAATGCTGGAATTCAGGAGAGGTAAGAAATCGTGGGCAGTGTTGATGAAGGGAGAAGTGAAGGGTGAGAATCTTATTAGTAGAGAATTTTGTGCCATTAAAAAGGCAGAATGATGTCCCCTGTCAAAAATGACTGTGTCGTAATGCCCAAGACATAAAAATACGTTATCTTACGTGGCTAAAGTGACTGCCGCTCTGGTTAAACAAAGAATTTTGAGATGAAGATGAGGAACTTATCCCGGATCATCCAGGTGGGACCAATATAATCACAAAGGTAAGAAAGAGGCAGGAGAATCAGTCAGAAAAGGGGAGGCACTGATGGAACGAGACCAGAGTGATGTCACTGCTGGCTTTGAAAATGGAGGAGGCAGCCAGGAGCCAAGGAATGCAAGGAGTTTCTAGAAAATAGAAGAGGAAAGAAAACAACAGGTCTCTCTTAGACCTCCAGAAGAGATAAATCCTGCTGACACTCTGATTTTAACTCTAGTGAAGCCCTTTTCAGACTGCTCACCTCCAGAACTGAAAGACGATAAGTGTATTGTCTTAAGCCATTGTGTGGTAATTTGTTCTAGGGCAAACGAATATACCACCATCATGTTTTAATGAAAATGTTTAACTATAATGATAAAGCCATGACTCCCCCTTGCACACACACTCATATACACACATGCACAAATACATCTACAGCACACTTATATAATCACAGATTTGCAAAATCCTGCATTGCAACCGAGATGTAAGCCACTGCAAAATGAAGCTATTACTGGTTTTCTTTGAATTTTCAAATTTTGTAAAAGTTGATAGATTAAAAAGCTGCCTTCTATTTAATTAGCTAATCTAACCATAATGAAAAATAATACTGGCAGTATGGATGCAAAACAAATATAATAAATCTCCTGATCTTAAAGGCATTGTTAAGGTGAAAGTATAAGATATTCAAAATTATCATTTAAAAGAGAATCTTCCAAAGGAGGTCATTTCAATATAATGACAAAAAAATTTCAGAAGGAGGTGACTCTTAAAAATCAAAGTGAATAAAAGTCACTGTTGAAAACTTGTAAATCTCTTAGAAATTTCTGGGTTTCAAAACATGAGCAGGAATATCACTACGAAGAGAGAAACCCAAGAAGCTTCACACAAACATCTGTTTTTACTAGCCTTCCTGTACAGCAATAAAGCCCTCGGTGGTCCCAAGGCAAGGCCTGAGGAAGTGCCACCAACAGTTTAAACAGTCATTACGCATGTACTGTGTTCTCATCTCTGCCCTAAGGAAGTTCAATAGCAACCCCGTACTTTTTTATTTACATGCTTATTAAAGTCACACAGGTAAAACGTTTCCTAATGTGTTTTCAGAACACATTTTATTTTAGTGCTTTCAAATGTTTTGAGGATAATTGTTAGAGGGAGGAAAAAAAATATAGGAGCTCAGTCTGAGAATAAAAATCTGTTTTGGCATTTTAATGTCTAAAGACTCGAGAACTGCCAAATGTTTGCTAATCAAGAAGCAGTAGAAATTCACAATCAGTCCCCAAAATATAAAACAATTCTATTCACTGTAAAAATATGTTTACTGCACTTACTTACAGGCTGTTTAGCACAAATGTTTTTTGTCCCAAAGTGGAAAAGCTGGCAATTCTTTAATTTCCAAAGTGCTCATAGAGTGCAGCTGTAGATATACAAGGCTTTTGTTAATAGCGTACCCAGGTACCATTTGCTTCCCTTTTGTCAGATATCGCCTTTATTTGAAGTCAACATAAGCCCTTTCCCTTTTCCCTCTGGCACCATTTGTAGTTATTGTGTTCTCAGAGAAAGCACAAGGCATCAGGGCACGGACTGATTTTGCTCTGAACCCATTCAGATGCAATGTTGACATTTTTGGGGTAACTTTATATTTTTTGCTTTCTAATGCACTACAGTCTTCAAAAATAGCCAAGAGTATTGCACTTGGGGCTCATCAACATTAAAATATCTGCTACCTGGAGTAAAATTCCAACAATAACTACAGTTTTTCACAGCTCAAAGTGCACACCTTGTACCTGAAGGAATTTCACTGTCCGTTTTAAAAGGCAATTTCTTTAGTTGAACTGTAGTCTCATCTCCCTTATTGGATCCCAAATTTCCTTTTTTAAGTATGAATCTTAAGAAATCAGTGGACTAGCCCTTGTTGATATAATGTTAGCCACACAATAAAAACACAGTCATCAGAGGAAAAGATTACCTTTAATGTATAAGAATACTAACTCAAGGAATCGGTAAAATAATTCTGTTGCCCATAAAAGTAAGCCAAGATTATATCTGTCCTAATACCTCTTTTGGAACAATGATAATTGGCATTGTAGAAAGAGGAATAAAAATAGTAAAAAGAGTAAATTTTTTAGTGGTCCCCAAATCCAATAAACCCCACATGTGTGCAAGAACTATTTTAGAAGGAGAAAAATGGTAAGAAAGGGGCTTTAAAGAGTTAAGTCTATACATGTGTCCTTGGGTGGTATAGGCATGAATATATAGATTACAGAAGTATTATTACCATGTTACTTGGGCTGTTCAGTCTGTCAGCAAAGTAGGCACTAGCTTAGGAGACATTCAGGACTCCTTCAGATGAGAGGACTTTTTTCAGAAACCCAACTTTTTTAGCTTCCACCAATTTGGCACCCTTTCCAGAAACTTCTATTTTGCTACCACCTCTTAAAAGATTAAAAAAAAAAAAAAACCCCACCCACCAAAGTAATCACTATAGAAATCTCACAGTCTATTACCTGGAGTATCAGATTCATCCAAAACAGTTAATATACCCGAATAGCAATATTCCTCTGAGTAAAATAGGAAGTTCAAAAAGATATTTGATGGAACAGGTATTTTGGGCACTTATGTCTGAGGCCACTTTAAACTTCACAATAACCCTCTAAGGGAAATAAAACTCCTATTAAAGCCTTAATTAAGTTAAAAAGAACTCTAACAGGAAAACATAAAAGCCACACAGCCACTGCTGACTCCAGGCATTGAGACCTATAAAAGAATATCTAAGAAGCAGAGATGGGGCTGGAGCATTCAGAGATGCATGAATCTGAATTTCTGCTTCCACCCTGCATTTTCCAGCCGCCATGCTGGCACACACAAGACTAAAGACTCTAGAACATTATGTAGCATTAATCATTCAACAACATGCTGTGGATATGATTTCCCATCGCTTTTTTTCTTCTAGACCTGGAAGCTTGATCATTATGGAAGATGATATATGGGAGGCATGTATCAGGTCAGTGTTCCCAGGTCAGGAAGGAAGAAGTTTCAAAACTAAAAAAAGTCACTGTTATAAGATGATTAAATTGTGGGAATCTAATATACAGTATGGTGATTATAGTTAACAATACTGTATTATATACGTGAAAGTTGCCAAGAGAGTAGCTCTTAAATGTTCTGAACACACACACACACACACACACACACACACACACACACAATGGTAATTATGTGCAGCGTTGAAGATACTGGCTAAGGCTATGATGGTAATTATTTTGTGATATAGAAGTGTATCAAATCAGCATGTTGTATGCCTTAAATTTATACAAGGTTATATATCAATTATATCTCGAAGCAGGGGAAAATTAATGGAATGTATGTTAACATGGTCCAAGTAACATGTACCATGCAGAAAGCACATACACTCAACAATCACTTAACCTTCTGACTTCATTTTCCTCCAATTCCTTAAGGATAATCAATAAAACACATTTTCAAAAGTTGGTGGCAACTCGAAGACCCAAACTTCAGCAGCACGTACACTCGTCCTCCAGAGCGTGTGTTTGTGTACGCAAGGACAGAAAAGGGGGAGGTGGGGGAGAACAGAGGAGTGGGATGTGAACTCTGGTTGTGAGGAGGGCTAGACACCTGACGTGTTCCCCATTTAGCCTTCCAACTGATGGATCAAATGAGAAACTGTTTTGCTCTGTCTCAGAACTGATTGACAGTTTAATTATTCTACAGCTGGAAGTGTTAATCACACCAGAGAATGAGGGAATAATTCCCAGCTGGTAAAATTTCACACACTACCTTGGCAGGCACTAACATGCAGATAGTTTAAGTCATTTGTTAAAGAAAAAAAAATCAATATTTAAAATCTCTTCACAAATTAAACCAGCAAGAGTAGATCTGCACTTACAAAGCTCCTTAGGTATGGTCTGTACTTGCTATTTTTATCAATACCTCTCTCTTAGAAAGTCCATGTTGCCTTTTACTGATTCAGTATTCCCAAAGACATGTTTAATTCAGAGAAACATTTGTTTAAGTTAGTTCTTCACATACTTATTTGATCAGAAGAATCATCCCGCATGTTATTACAAACTCTCCTGGAGCCTCTGATTTGATAGTTCTGGAATGAGCCCTGGGAATCTGCATTAAAAAGAATTACGCTGAGTGATGCATAAAACCAGACAACTTTGGAAAACACTGGAATGCATATTTGGACTTTTCAATGAAATACTATTTAGTTCTATTTTCATATATAGAAATACCTGTTTTTTTCTCAAGTAGTAAAAGATAGAGACAACTTCCAAAGTTCATTAAAATACAAAATTTCTGCCTATTTAAGTGAGAAAAAATCAACTTGAATTTTTTCTATCATATTCAAATAAAAATTCAAGTTTTGACATGTAATAAAACTTTTGACAGTCAAATGTTTTTCAGTTTTTAACTTAGCTGTAAAGCTGAGAATATGAATGTGCTTTCCTTTTAACAAAAGGAAAAGTTTTCAACAGAAAACACATTCTAAGAGGAATACTATTAACTTAGATATTAACATTCTGCCTTCAAAGTAAGTTTTTCTCTAGATTTTCCTTAATCTGTATGAAAGTGTCAAGCTTCAAAAATGATTATAAAGATGTTTTGAATCCATATGAAACACAGCAACAGAGGTTTGCCAGTGTTGCTGATTAATTAGGGAAAGCCTCGAAAGAAAGGACTGAGTTGTCCAACATTTAATTCTATATAGAGTGCTACCGTGCACCAGACTTTGTTCTAAATAAAAAAGGAACCTCAAGGTAGCTATTATTATTATCACCATCATTATAATTCCCATTTTACAGACATGGAGACAGAAATATAGTGAAAATAAGGAATTTACCCTAGATGACACATTTATTAAATTATTAATTAGCCGATCTGGAAATTGAACCTATGCAGTCTGGCCAATTTAAAAAAGAAAGCTGTATCTTTATCTTTCTGATATTCTGTTCCTTCATTTTTTATCTTTCTTCTAAATATATTAATAAAATATAACCACGAATTTAGTATTCTTCATAATCCAACAGACTTTTTTTCCTAATTTGGGAATAAAAATATCTAGAAATATTGAAAGTTCTCAAGGCTGTGGAGCCCCGATATTGTCAGAGGCTGTCCATGACATTCACCAAGTTGTTGCTGCTGTAGTAGCTGCTGGTTGTAAACCTAGGAAAGTAAGAAAAGCATGGCATGTCAGTAAATAGAACTGACTTCCAGAACTAAAAGTTTTAGGAAGAGATTCTCAGGCAGTCTTTGAGTTGTAAAACAAATGAATCTCTCTGGGTTATTTTTCAGAGATCTCTTTAATAAACTGAGAAGCAGAGATTAGATTGGTGGTGATCCCAATACTTGAAAAGAATTACCTTTCCATTCCACACCCATTTTGTCTTTCTCATTCCTTTGCTTCAGCTTTTAGTTGTAATAAAAATGAAATAGCTTCTTATTCTGTCATCTGATTTACAGAGGAAAATGTTATTTTAAAAATTAAATTCATTCTTTCTGTAAGACTTACACTGTTTTATTTTAACAAAGAAATAAATCCAGCCATATTTTTATTTATTTATTTTTATGATATAATTTGTTGTCAAGTTAGCTAACATACTGTGTATACAGTGTGCTCTTGGTTTGGGGGTAGATTCTCGTGATTCATTGCTTACATACAGCACCCAGTGCTCATCCCAACAAGTGTCCTTGTTCAATGCCCGTCACCCACTTTACCCTTCCGCCCCCATCAACCCTCAGTTTGTTCTCTGTATGTAATCTCTTATGGTTTGCCTCCCTCTCTGTTAGAAACTATTCTTTCCCTTTCCCTTCCCCCCATGGTCTTCTGTTAAGTTTCTCAAGTTCACCATATGAATGAAAACATATGATATCTTTCTCTGATTGACTTATTTCACTTAGCATAATCCCCTCCAGTTCCATCCACGTTGTTACAAATGGCAGGATTTCTTACTTTTGGAATAAGAAAATAGTTCTCTACGGACGTTGTGCATTCTGCTTTTTGTTGCTAAGAATACTGAAGCAAATTGCCTCTGCTCTAGGTTCCGAAGCTCTTAGGCCTTTGGGTTGCTGATTTTACAGGCTTGATGTCAACATGCTGTATCTTTTTATGTTCCAGTTTATAATGCAGTTATGCAAGCCTCTTAAGCTATTAAGGCATCATCATTGGCGTTGCAATTTGTGTATATGTTTTATACCTCATTAAATTCTCATCTTTCTAGCTCACAGCAACAGGCTTCTGGCATAGGCTACAGCATAATCTCATAACATAATAAAACATCTAAAATCATCACAGAGAAAGTTGACTGTTGAAATTTTTACCCCTAATCAATTGATGTATTGGAAATAATGGCTTTCTAGTCAAACAGAAATTTGTCCCTGGCTCTACTCAGGCAATTTCTAAAAGCAGAAGTTTAGCATCCTTGTCAGTAAATCTTTTTTTTTTAAAGCTGTATAAACGGCACATAGAATGACAGTATGGGCTGTTTCTCTACAAAATGATAAAAGTTTTGAATTCCCTAATAAGTGGATAAATCTCTAACTGATGCTACCTTCTCACTTCTGCAGTTTGTAATTCAGGAAGACAATTCTTCCTTCTCAATCCTATGATGTTATCATGAGGAAATGTCGTATGCAATTCCAGACCCTAACGATTGCTTGGAATTTTCCCTGACCCGGTGATTAATTCCAACCCCTGACTCAGTGCCTCAGACCCAGTGGGAGGCCAAGAAAGATCTGTTGGCTGAAAATAACCAATTCATTTAACTGAATTACCTGTTACCTAAAATAAAAAAGCACTGTTCAAAGTCCACAGGAGGAAAGAACAATTAACAAATAAAGACATTCATTAGTTGTCCCTGTACACTTCTATTTAAAAAGCTATTCATCTGTTTGTATATGTACATATGTATATGTACACGTATGTACTTGTATATGTATGTACATAATCATGTATACTTAAAGAAAAGTAATCTTGCAAAACATCTATGAAGCCTGAATTCATTATATGAAGTGGAAAAAGTTTTCATAAGTAAAAAGTTGAAATAACAAATCTCTTTTCACACATAAAAATATAATATTGATAAAAGACATATGAAGAGAATTTCATTATAATCTCTTACAGAGAATATTTTTCCAATTTGACTAGCAACTGACAAATGTTTATCCTAAGACTTTGACCTTGTAGCTCCTTCCTCTAATCTAAAAATCTAATAGGCCTGCAGAGATGGGTTTACCTAACTCTCATCTGCCTCATGATACTTACTCAATCTTCAGAGTGGTGGGCAGAGGAGAAGCAGAGAAAATTTTTCTTAGGAGCTGTAAAACCATACTCTGAGAGCTTTGCCCTCCCATCTATCTTGCCTCAGTGCAGACATAGATCACAATAAATAAAATATGGGATAAATAAACAAAATAGTAACATTTTGCAAAGAATAAATATCAACCTCAGATAAAAAGATTAGATTTGGGACAAAGAGAGAAAAGAAAAAAAATAAGGTATTCTTTGCAGAATGGTTCTTCATGAAAAATGCTTTTCCCACTTATTTTTCTTTTCCGTTTCTCTTAACCCAGATTTAGTTCCAGACAAGGACCAGTGTTAGAGGAGAACATCAGTTGACTACAAATAAAACACTTGTAAGTCCTTAATAGTCTGGCTTAATCACTGAGTACCTGGTACCTAGTACAATGTCAAGGACATAACAGCCAATATGTGAACATTTGCCAAATTAAAAATGCAATCTGTATCATGGCAAGGAAGAGTCTATTGCGAAAGAAATTCAGCCATTTGGCAAGTTGATCAGACAGGCAACACTGCTGGTACTGGAGTATCATTTACCCACAAATCCTATGGACTTCATTTTAACACGATATCACTAGTGTTTATTTGTAGGGGAAATTTTGATTCATATATCTGATGTATTTATGCTTTGATAATCAGGGCTATTTTATGAAGGTCACAAAGGCCAAAGAGGATTTTTTAAATACTTACTCATAAACTATTTAAAGCCTTGTTTTTATTTAGATTGCCACAATCTTTTCCTTAGCCTAAGGAATTTTACTATACACATTACATGTTTTTTTTCTGAAAGGGATTTGCACTCTGAACTTTGCATTTGTTTGGCTTTTTTTCTTTTAGCTGGTGTACAGAAAGTAAAGATGACACAGAACGTAGGCACCCACAGGCGTGAGTTTGACAAGACCTGGCATATGGATCTCAGACATAGTCATGACTGAAGGATGATACCATTCTTTTTTGAACTCTTGATCATCCACGCTGCTGCTACTTGTATAGCCATGCCATATTTCATCTCATGAGGCACGGGTTAATGTACTCTTAAAATATTGTGTTACATAGTAATAATTACATGCACAGAAATCATTGCAAATTGAATCACCTCCTAACTTTAGGGAGACCACAGGGAATCATATGACTGAAATGCCAATATGTACAAGGCTACTGCTTACAGTTTTCATCTTGGACCACATGCAAATGAAGTAGATGTTATGAGCAAAATAGACATGAGTACTTCATGTTCTGGAGAGAGAGCAACAACACATCTTATGGAATGGTTGTTGGTAATAAAAGAACTGACAAATTCAGCAACCGACATCTGGCATAAGTGATGAGGGAGAAAAAGCTACCCAGGGGTATATTTGATTTCTGAGGGACAGTTTGAGAAAGAGGGTGAGTAGTATGTGCTCATATTTCTCAAGGGTTGGGTGTGTTTTTGATTGAACATGAACAGGAATGACCAGTTAGGGTCAAACTAGTAAGCCCTTCATGGGTCGCGAGAAATTACTGATGTGCTGCTCTGCACCCAGTTTCCTCAAGTGCAGTGTAAGTGGAGGAAGTAATCTCCTAACAAGACAGGCCCTGAATTTTCTAGAAATGAAACAAAAATGAGAGTAAAACTAGAGGAAAGTAGATTTACCTGTGAGTCTTCCCAAGAACTCAGTTACAAATACTTAAATTCCACTATATTGAAGTTAGAACTGGTCCCAGATGCCGGGGCAGAACGGACACCATAGCTCAGATGGGTGTAAGGAAAGGATTCTTGAGATAGAGAGGAGTCCACATGACTATCAGCTTCACTCTCCACTGCTTTCTTTACTTCCTGTTTGGATTTTGGACCAGTTCCTAGGACTTCCTTTAGATCCCATCTTAATTCTAAAGGTAATTTCATGTTTAAAATGCATAGGGCAACTTGGTATAATGAATGTGCCCAACCCTTATAAAAGGAAAAAAAAAAAAAGCAGATCCCAAGACTCCATCCACAGGTCTTCAATTTATGAAGAAAAAGAGACTTGATAGATGACTAAAGAAATGTTAATATTGGGATGCTACTACTTCTGAGTGGTTATTCAGAATTCTAGCACCCTTAGGAAATGAAAAAAGAATTGATCTTTCGGTAAATTTTTCTTGAGGGCATAAAAGTGTGGCAGGCACTGAAATAGAGTAGTGAGCTTAGAGAAATGCTTCCTGACCTCAGGAAGCTCACAATCCAGCAGGGAAGGTAAACAAATAGAGGCAGTCGCAACTGCTATGAGAGGGGAAAGGCCACGTTCTATGGAAGCACATATCCAGGCACCTTGTCTGCAGAAAGAGTCCTGGTTGACCAAGGGGATGAAGGAGGCACAAGGAGAGGAGAGGAAGCAGTGAAGAGTATTTGATAAGACAGAAAGGACATTATGTGCTGAGGCCTAGAAGCAAGAGACAGACTGACACCCAGGAAGAGCTGAAAATTCAGTCCACCTAAAATTCAGAGCACTGAACACATTGGGTGAGTACTGGAGGTAAGGTTCCAGAATCAGTTGGGACCAAGTCACATTCTAATATAAGAGCTGGGATAGGGTCTAGGCCTCTTCATTTTCTAAAGCGGATTCTAAAAGTAAAGAGTTGAGAATCTACTCTTAACAAGTTCAGTTTGAGCCATGAAATTCAAGTCTTTTAGTAGCGGCTTACAATTAGGTCCTTTACCCTCATTACGGCTATCTGGGCCTTACGGGGGACACTCAAGGAGAATGAGATCCTAGCTGGTCTTCCAGCCACTATGGTCCCTACAGTTCCCATAAGACCCTTGGGCTATATATCCCCCAGTTCCACCCACATCATTTTAATAGGATCTTCAAGATGGTGGTGATGCTTATACTTACAGGACCACTTTTGTGAAGCACTGATTTACACATTTGAAATAGGCTACAGATATTTTTTGCCTTTACAAGGAATGCTTATTTTTTAGAAACTTTAAGTGTTTTCATATATTTAACATTTTAAAATGCTGATTGAAAAAAACAAATACAAGATATTGAAATGTTAAGATTTTCTTCCTCTATCCCTAAAAAGACTTCCTCTCTCTGAAAGACAATTACTTGTTTTGGTGGCTTTCAATTTAAGGGATTGCTTTAGGAATATCATTAAAATATTTAGCAAACATTTTCAGTAATACATTTTTTAAATATCTGTTATTACTCTTTTCCAAATTTCTTTCCATGATAGTGAAAACACTTAATCCACACAGGGGATTAATTTCATGTAAAGTTTTATGTCTTAAAGCTGAATTCATTTTTTTCACTGGCATTGAACACAACACCATCTGCAAGCCATTAAAAGGAAATTCCTTTGGAAAGCACTATAGTTTGATTCTACTGAATGATCTTTACTTGGAATAAAGTCATTCATATGTTTCATAATGTTCAAAAGCAGTTATGACCTAAATTAATAAGAATAAATTTTATTCTAGTCAATATATTCTAAATCAGATTTCACAAACTATTTTTGTAATACTTGCTGTGCTCTTGAAAGTCTTGGATATTAATTTTATATTAAAATTGTCATTATTTTAAGAAGACACTCTAAAATAGTAAAATAATTCTTTGAAAAAAAAAACATATCCCTCATGACACCAGCTAGAAAGTAATTCTGCATAACATCCAATCATTTTCACAATAAAATATAGTGTACATAACTATTCAGAGACTTAAGAAGGAACACATGAAACAAATCGTGCTTTCCCATACATTTCAAAACTAATTTCAGAGCTGTGTAGATTATAAAAACATATACATATATTTACATACATATAAATATGCCCCCAGAATATATTAAAAGCCAGTTATATAGAAGTCTACATTCATGTAGCCTGTGTAAAATTAATACTCTTTAAAAATAAAACACTTGGGCGCCTGGGTGGCTCAGTTGGATAAGCATCCGACTTCGGCTCAGGTCAGATCTCACAGTTCATGGATTCTAGCGCTGCATCAGCCTCTGTGCTGACAGCTCAGAGCCTGGACCCTATTTTGGATTCTGTGTCTCCTCTCTCTCTGCCCCTCCCTCACTCATGCTCTGTCTCTCTCTGTCTCAAAAATAAACTATAAAAATTTTTTAAAAAATAAATAAATAAATAAAAATAAAACACTAAGCACGCCTGGGTGGCTCAGTTGGTTGAGCATCCAATTCTTGATCTCAGCTCAGGTCTTGATCTCAGGGTTGTGAGTTCAAGCCCCATGTTGGGGTCCACACTATGTGGAGCCTACTTAAAAATAATAATTAAAAATAAAATCTTTGAAAACACTACATTTTAAAATCATGTTCAACTTTTATGAATCTCTTTTCCTAAACAAAATATAGTGTTAATGTAAATTAGTTGTTTGAGTGAATCCTTTTTTTTTTCAACATTTATTTATTTTTGAGAGACAGATCATGAGTGGAGGAGGAGCAAAAAGAGAAGACACAGAATCTGAAGCAGGTTCCAAGCTCTGAGCTGTCAGCACAGAGCCCGATGTGCAGCTTGAACCCATGAACTGTAAGATTATGACCTGAGCTGAAGTTGGATACTTAACAAACTGAGACACCCAAGCACTCTAATGAATCCTTTTTTTTTTAAATCTCATATTAACATCTTTGTAAACTTAACAGAAGATCATGGGAGGAAGGAAAGGGGAAAAAAATCATTACAGAGAGAGAGGGAGACAAACATATGAGACTCTTAAATACAGAGAACTAAGGGTGGATGACAGAGTTAGAGAGGGGAAAATGGGTGATGGGCATTGAGGAGGGTACTTGTTGGGATGACAACACTGGGTGTTTTATGTAAGCAATGGTCCATGGGAATCTACCCCAAAAACCAAGAGCACAATTTACACACTGTATGTTAGCCAATTTGACAATAAATTATGTTTTAAAAAGCATTGTCATTGTTTGCCTAGAATCTTGCTTGTATATGAAATTGTCCCTCTGTCTTTGTATACCAACTGGATATAGCATGAAAATAATAAAAAGATTTAAGAATAAAATGAATTATCCCCCTTTCCTACATAGCAGATAAAAATATATGGTAAGTCAGTCCATAGTTTTATAGGAAACTGCTCAACTTTAGGAAACATTAATTAACGAAAACGTGCTTACTTGCACAATACTCAGACATTGGGAAGTCTTTCTTAAAATGCACTGCAGTCTTTGACTTCTACCCATTTCCCTGCCCAGTTAGGAGATAACACACATTTCAATTTAGGACTAGGAAATACGAGTTCAAACTAAAGCAAGGAAAAAATCTCCCATATTCTGTCAGAATTCAACCTCAAGGTAATATAGGCAAACACAGACTCAACTCCCAGAAACATATATTAATTCATTTAAAAATAGGGGTGCCTGGGTGGCTTAGTCTGTTAAGTATAGGACTCTTGATCTCATCTTGGGTCATGATCTCACAGTTCATGAATTCAAGCCCCACATCTGGCTCTGCACTAATGGTGTGGAGCCTGCTTAGGATTCTGTCTCTCTCTCTCTCTCTCTCTCTCTGCCCCTCCCCAACTTGTGTGCTCTCTCTCTCTCTCTCTCTGAAAATAAACTTAAAATATTTTTTAAAAAATAAGTAAAATTTTAAAAAAATTGGAGTCCTTTTTAACCATATAGTAGAGTCTTGATAAGTGCAGATGTGGAGAGGAATGTTGCTCCACCAATCCTAAATAGAAAATAGAGAAATAACCCATTATGGAAAAGTAAAAATCTTTATAATCCTTCTACCATGGACAGACATTGACTAATTTTTTAAGTGTTCAATGTTTACCTTTTATTGTGGAAAGCTTTGGAAGCTCTAGGTTACAGTTTTACAATTATTGGCCTAAAATTATTTTTAATGTATGTATGTATGTATGTATGTATGTATGTATGTATTTATAATTTCTTTAATGGTAATTTATTTTTGAGAAAGAGGAAATGAACATAAGCGGGGAGGGGCAGAAAGAGGGAGACAGGATCCGAAGCAGGCTCTGCTGACAACCCTGATATGGGGCTTAAAGTCACAAGCCATGAGATCATGACCTGAGCCAAAGTTGAATTCTTAACTGATTGAGCCATCCAGGTGCCCCTATTGTATATTTTTAAACATCAATAAGTGACTATTTTCGAAGTGGAGGAGTTTAGTTGTAGCAGCAATCTCCCTACCCATGTCACACAAACTGAGAAAAAAAAAGGAAGAATAGCTTTAACTTTCCCCTCCCTATATTAATTTGTAGGATGTCTCCAATTTACTGATACGTAGAATAACCCATTTTTTCAGTAAGTAGCTATTGACTGTAGACCACATGCTAAAACATATGCTACACACTATTGATGTACAGTTAAATAAGACAGTTACTCTGGCCTTAGTCTACTGGGAGATTCAGACTTTTGAATAAACAATGGCACCACAAAGTGGGAAGTGTCATCATGGAGATAAGGTGTGGGCACTGAGGCTACAGCAAAGAGCCATATTCCCTCTGCCAGATAGGAGTAGCACCTGGATGTAAATACTGGGGGAAGGCAGTACTCCTGATGAAGGATGCATACCTCGAGTCTTCAAATTTGTGTTGGAATTGTTCAGACAGACAAGAAGAGGGCAAATAAATTTTGGATATCTTGACAAACACAATTTGGGAACAAATGTTTCAAGCGGCACTCACCTGCATGTATTCACACCCTCACTTATTTATTTATTCACTTATTCCATTTGTTCAACTGATGACTTTACACATTTTAGGGGCAAGCTAGGAAAGAGGCTAAGAGATGGTAGAATAAATAACCGTAAAACACATAAGTGTTATAATGATTTGTATAGTAAGGACATTCATTTGTTTACTTAGCTATGGCTCAGGAAATGTCCAGGCATTAGAAATAAGATGGGAGGTATCATCCAGGCCTTCAAGGAACATGAGAAACACATTTTAAATAGCCCCATAAAATAAATGTGATAATTTCATCTAACTCTATTCAAAGGAGAAAAAATTGAAATTCCTATGATGGCAGAAAATGCTCCATGCCAGAATTGACAAATGTTAAATTAACTGAACAAAGAGGCCATTAGGCTGAGGCGGATCTAATGCAGTGGCACCTATATAAGCAAACCAAACTCCAGGCCCGTAATTGCTTCCAGGTTACACAACTGAGATGTAAGCGGGACCCCAATCACAAATAGCCAACGAGGCTTTCAGTTATAGCCAATCAAATACTTTGCTTTGCTTCTGTGCTTTGTCTATATAAGTCTTTCCCCCTGGCTCCTGTTGGTGGGGTGCTCCTATTACTTTCATTGTGGCAGATTCAAATCAATTTTTTTCCCAAATAAACTCTCAAAAAGTTTTTCATATGCCTCAGTTTATCTTTTAACACCACAAATATTTTGAGAAAAAAGTTTGCATTCACTATTTAAATAAGCCAGGACAGAAGAAGGTGATATGTTTGACATCTTCAGTCAAATGCACAGGGACTGAATCCATTTCCATACTAGTTCTAAAACCACGGAAGGTTCATTAATCTCTCAGAGTGTTAGTTTTACTATGTTGTCAAATAGTAATAACAGTAGTACCTGCCTCACAGGATAATTGTGAGGTAAAAAATGAACAAATGGTTGTAAAGTGCTCAGAACAGTGCCTGGCTCAGCTGGCCCTTAAACAATGTTGGCTATTTCTTCTTCCTGTTCTCTTCTTCTAACCTTATTCAACTAGTCAGAGCACTGACCATTCAGAAGGAAGGCATCAGCAAAACACAGAGGAATGGATTAACCAGTATGCCAGCCTGATGAAGGAATGACAAATGATCAAGTGTCTATCCAGAGAGTTCACCCATCAGTCAACAAATACTAAATGCTTATTTTATATCAAGCATAATCTTGGGTGTTATAACATGTTCTAGTGGCTATGGCTGAGGGATGAACAGATTACAGAGAGAACCAAACAAATGAGTGGCTTCCTAGTTAGAAGTTTGCAGAGAAAGGCTTCGTGGAAGAGTTCATACGTGGGCCCTCCTAACAGAGGGGTTGAGAGCTCAGCCAGCTGTCTATACTGGGGATTAAAAGCCATCCCAGGCACCTTAGTTCAAAGGTGTGAAATGTAGTTTTGGTACATGGATCTTAAAGAAGCTTTGCGTTAATGTAGAGGAAAAAAAAAAAAAACTATCCCTTAGCTTAGCATCTGAAGAGCAATATAATAAGTTAATATCAGATTATCTAAAGATGACAAATTCTGGAAGCCTAGAAGTCACTTAATAGGGTAATGAAATGGAATGCTCTGCCTATGGATAATTTTTCCCTGTTAGGAGAAGCAAAGACCTGTTTTAGGTGGAGTTTTATACACCAAGAGTTGAACTACATCTTCTGAAATAAAACAGCTACATATAGAAATTTTAATAAAAGGCAGAATATTGCTAATGTATCAAGTGCTCTTCACCAACCTTAGGATCTTTTTGCAAGCAGGTTACATAAAGCCTTCAGGAATGCTGAATCAAATTATAAATTTTATTTCTAAATATATCTCCTTATGTGTCCTCACAATAAATGTATTTAATTCTACCGAAAAAATTATGCATAAAGTCCTAAATTTGCCATCACATGTATCTCTATAGATACTATCCTTTTATGAGAATCTTAGTCTAGACAGCAGTCAAGTTCCTGAAAATAGTGGGGCAAGTTAAATGTGAATTCTGATTTGTATCACATATGTAAAACAGCTCTTTATGATAAATTTACATAATCCAGGGACCAAAAGGTAAGAATGACTACATTCTAAGAAAGATTACTCCAGCCATCCTTTGAAAGAAGAGTTCAAAACAACTGAGACAAAAACTAAAAAGCCATTTAAAATAGAAACATGGGGTGGTTTCTTCCCCCCAAGTTTTCATTTAAGGGCGTGGCTGCCCTTTGAGCCTTGAAGGAGCTTACATATCCCCTTCCATCTCACCCACAATTCTTGGCCCCTTTTTCATTTTTTCACCCTCTGCTGAGTTGGAATTTTCTGCCAGTTGCAACTTAAGTGTGGAGTGGCCATTGCCAGGGTTAGAAGCAAGGAAGTGGGAAGGTGGCGGCCTCATTGTAGTGTTGGCTGACTTGACCTTTGGGAAAATGGAAGGCCTGAATTACCCCTGGCTTTGAAATTACCCCACTCAACTTTATCATTCCAACAATAGCAGTTAAAGGAAGTTTGTCATTATCCACTTCTTTTCTCCACTGTGGTGCAGCAAATATTCGAAGCATCAGAGACAAAATTCAGACCAGTAATAAATTAACTAGGCTCTTGCTACAAAGAAAAATAAGACAATAAATAGGAAATAAATGGCTGAAAGGGTTTTCTCAAGCATTAGAAATCCAAGAAGGCAGAATGCACAAAAGAAGAACATAAAGAAGAGAGATACAAAGAATAAATGCGAGGCACCATGGAGGGGCCTGTGAAATAGAGTCTTAAAAAAATACAAAGACTACCAAAGGAAGAATTAGCGTCATGAAGGACTCGGGGGGTGGGGGTGGAGGGGGGGAGAACCAAATCAAAAAGGAAAGGAAAAGTATAAAATTCAAAGAGAGAAAGGGAACATTAAAAGATACTGAGCTTTCACATGAGGCCACTGCACCAGAAAACCCTGTCTTTCTGCCAAGACTTTGAAAACATTAAAAAAAAAAAAAAGGCTCAAAATGTGTTGTCATTAGGCATTGGATTAAAGTTCCAGAAGCCTTTCAGTTACACATCCTTTTAAATATCATGATAAATTATGCATCTGTGACACAGATTGGGATGGCTTGGCCTTCAAGTAATCAATAATTCAAGAACTATGAACATGAACCTCATCCAAATGGGAGTTTCAAAGTTAGATGCTGAAAGAAAGGTGTGACCAAAAAACTTTTTCCTTTCTCTCATAGAGAAAAAAGAGTCACTTTAGCTTACGCTTGTATACGGACGCTGAGTTATTTCAGCTGAACATTGTGTGCAGAATGGTCAAATGAATTATTCATGATTTCCAAACCTTTTTTTTTTTTTTTGTAAATTTTCTATCAAGGCTCTAGAACCATCAGCTACATGACATCTCATAGATGATTTCCATTTCTTGAAACAATGACAGTGTGAATGTTGGGCCAACTCCATAAAGAAAGGAACAAGAGTTTTTAATCTTAGCAACATCTAGGACATGACCAGACATTTGTTTTCTAATATGAGGTTGTTTCGATGTAAAGAAAGCATGGTGACATTAGTAATTATTTTGCAGTTTCTATTTCTACTCTAAATATTTTCCTGCAGACTTAAACAGAGTTGAGCTGTTGCCAAGTGATATACAAGGCAATTGCGACATTTATGTGAGATGTTGTATAGACTTTAAATCTGACACGTCAAATTGCTTCTAATTGAAGAACTGCAAGTTGTGGTTTAAATAATAAAGCTTTTCCATGCACAGACTCCTTTCTTGGAAAGCTGGCAAAGTAAAGATGCTTATTCCTCCCTCCCCAAGTTAACCTCTGCTGTCTTCCGGATATCAGCCTTCAAAATGTAATTTTAGGCTCAATTTTTTGACGAATGGAATGGGAATCTTATCTTTAAGGATTTTTTCTATTGACTCTCTAAAATCAAGTCACAGCCAGTAGTAGCCTTATTTCAAAACCAATAGGGACATTGCAAATTGGCCTAACAACATATTTGTTAAATATATAGACTAAACCAGTCTTTCTTCCCTTACTTTCCCAAACATAAATCTCTCAGTATAACTGCTTGAATGCAGGTATGGTGATATTGTCTATGTCTCAATTTGCAGCAGTTAAAATTCCATTTAACTAGGGCATTTTAGCTGCTTGATATTATACTGCTAGGATTGCATTACAGAAATTATGTACTAAGGATGCTGTGATTAAAATTGATATTTGACTTAATTACAGGGTACAGTACATGGATATTTGAATGTAACTTAATGGAAAACAAGATGCTTTATTTGTAGTGATTTTCAAAGCTTTTATCCTTGCAGAAAACTCCCTTGTTAGTAGTTGTTGGGTCAAGTCTCAAGCTACTGACTCTCTTCAGAAGGAATATGAAAGAATGTACAAGAATATAAAGTTAATGATGTAGTTATCCAGCTAAATATATTAAATGTTTAAACTCTTCCCTTCTAAGCAGTAGCTTTCTCCATGAATTATCTTAATTCTATCACACTTAACGAAAGTAAGCATTCAGTCAGCTGACACATTTCATGGCATTATATATCAAAGAGCAAATCTGGTATGTAAAATATGAAACCAATAAAGAAAAAAGTGGAAAGGCCACAACCACAAGAAGGAAAACTCTATTCCCATAATTTATTTGAAATTCAATTGACAAGTATACCTAGAAGTCATTCTTACTTCATTGAGAAAGGGTCTGGTTCTAGGGGTACAATTATTTATTTCCTTTATCATTTTTCTTTCTTTTTATTTTCTTGCAAAGCAACATTTAAAAGCTGTGTTTTAAATTAAAGAAAAACATTTTAATGTTTATTTAAAATTATTTAAATAAATAAGGCTATTTATTAAAAAGCCCCAATGTGGGGCTTGAATTAAACGAGCTGCAAGATCATGACCTGAGCCAAAGTTAGGCACTTAACTGAGCCATCCAGGCACCCCTCAAAGTACTGTTTTGTATTTAAAATATAATATAATATTTAAAGTTCTGGTTAACTGCTTCAAATGTATGCTTCTAAAATACTGACTGTTTTAAAGGAGTAGGTCACTGTTAACAGTAATTTAGTTTATAGTTGTAAATTCTGCTCCTCCACTGCATATGTATACATTCCAGTTATCCTAATTTTTGGAGCATTGAGCAATAATATAGATTTATCTACAAAAAAAATTGATTTAAATTGATAATATAACTCTCACAAATTTGAAAAAACTGAACTGGCTTTAATATAAGGAAAAATATAAAAACAGAAACAGGAAGAGGCAACTTCACTCAATAGGGATTCCGGTTTAAATGAAACTTCACTCTGGAAGTATATTCAACTTCACCTTTCTATGCATCAACGTATTCAGCAACCTCAAATATAAAAATACACCTAAGAAAGTATCTGAAGAACCTAAACAGATATTACAAAGTTGAGTGACCACTTGCTGATCACATTGACTGATTTTATACAGAGTTCTAATAAGCTTAATTACCTGGTCTATCAGACTCAGTATATTAGAAAGGGTAAAGATAAAAGAGTAGAAAAAAAGAAGATAAGAGGTATGATCATGGATTTATCTAGTTAACATCAAGAATGTCAATGACTTGACATTGAGACAGGAAACAGAAACTGGAAAGAATAATTCAAAAAGATAGCCACTTCCAAACTCTGTGACTTTGGCCAATGTACTTAATCTCTCTGGGCCTCAGTATCCTCATTTTATCCCATAGATACTTCATATTATTTTACGGGACTTCCGAAGATTATATGGACTAATATATGTAAATCACTTGGAACAGTACCCAGAGCATACTGAGTACTCACTGAGGTATTCGTTATAAAATGTGTGAGTCTCAGGCTACCCAAATTAGAGGCAAGTAGCTCTGTTTGCCCCAGTAATCCAAAGGGGTGTTATCCTCAGTATTGTCATCAATATACTGGACCAGTATAATATTGTATACAATGTCCAAATGATCAAGATCTCTTCAGACTATACTGTGATAGAGAGCAGGACAATTAACACAGACCGAAGGCAAGATCAAGAATATCTAATGCTCTTCTTTAAATGTGAATGTAAACTGCTTCTGAAACAGAAGTTTCTTATGGAGATTGAAAACATGTATTTCTAGGATGAATAGGTATATACCCAGGGGAACAGTCTGTGCTGATTTGTCTAGTAAAGATCTGCACCCTACACAGCAGTTATAATTGGAGCTACCAATGTCTACTATTATCTGCCATAAGATCTGTTGTTGTTTTTTTTCAGAGACCTATACAGGTTTATTAAGCAGATATATGATTAGGATCACCATCTCTGCATCCTTCAAGTCATTGAGGCTGGCACTAATCTCTGCCATTCCACTCAGTATGCACTTAGGATTGTTTATAATATACTCTCTCGGTTTGGGGTGGAACAGGCAAACACTGTTAAGAGTTTTTTCCAGTCACTAAGTATATCCATCTAAATTAGACACTTAAGTAATAAGGAAATGATCATACCATAACGCCATAGAATTGTATTGGGTGCATTTTGAAACAGACTTGAATTTTTATAGCTGGGCCTTCATATTTCCTCACTCTAACAAAGTTACTATGGCATTTTGGATCTACTGGTGCCAATTCAACAGCTCTTTAAAAATCTAGGTATTTCTCTTTCCACAGTGAACAGTTGCTCTGGTAAAAGTCCATAAATGTCTTTATAGTATAACTGAGAAGCCTTGCTGTGTCTTTACACAGAGAACTGACCTTCCTTTCAGGTGATTGGTCCTGGGCTCAGATCTGAAAATTGTGCAATGGATTATAACTTTTCCATTACAGCGTTTTACTCTCCCACTGTTAGTTATATATTGTTGTGTAACAAATTACCCACAAAGTAGTGGCTTAAAAGAATAAACATTTGTTTTCCCACAGTTACTGTGGGTGAGGAATCTGAGAGTAGGTTGTTTCCGAATCTCTGGCCAATGTCGTATCTGCAACATCATGATGGGTACTTCTGGCTCAGGGTATCTCACAATGTTGCAGATAAGACCTTGACCAGAAATTCAGAGATCTGAAGGCTCAACTGGATGCAAAGGATTCATTTCCAAGCTCACTCACATGATTGTTGGCATTCCTCAGTACTTCATTTGCTGTTTACAGTATGACTTTGCAGTGTATCCACCTCAGGTATGACCTTTGGCATGGAATTGAGGCAGGGGGAAGCTGTTATCCTCTAGAAAGAGAAATGTCTGTGTCTGCTAGAACCCTCTTTGCCAAACTACAGAGTCCATCTCAAGCTCATCCACTAATAGCCTCATCTCAGGTTATAGGGTCCAGTTGTACTTAATATCCTCTGACTTTACATAGGCAATGGTGGGACTGGAAATTCACCTTTCTTTGTCACTCAATTACTGTCGTAATCAGTAATCTTCAGCATAGTCTGCTCTTCAGCCGCAGAGATACCAGGCCCTGATCTGAGCTTGTCATTGTCTTCCTCCAAGACACTGATGCATTTAACAATAAATTCACTCCACAGTCCTTAATCACATTGCCTATGTCACTCAACTGCTAAAGATATTACACAAGCCAATATATCTCCCTTCTCCCATATCCCCACTTAATTCACAACAGGTAACATATTTAGAAATTGTCACAATTACTTAGTAGTTGTGATGTTTTAAAAAGCCAGGGCTTAGCACCATCCTTTATCACCAACAATGGGGTCCTTTTTTGCCATGTGGTTGGCAAGTACTTAATCCCAAATTCCATTCGAAGAATCTAATTCCTTTTACCCCTTCTATAACAAAATATCTTAGTCTAGATTTTGCCATAAGGAGATTCTGTAACAAGGAAGCTTATGTAAGGAATTTACTTTGGAATTGACCCTAGGAAATACTAGCAGGTACAGAGGGATGAAGACTGGGAAGGATGAGCAACAAACAGTGTCTGTTACCAAGTCATTTAGCACTAACGGAGTCCCTGGAATGCTGGTAGAGTCTGAGATCCAATGGGACACAGCAGCTCTGAATTATCTCACTCAATGGGCAAAAAACACTGAGGCATTTATAGAATCCCTGCCGGTCATCAGTTAAAAAGTTTTCCTGGGAGTCATGAATTCCCAGAAATCCTAGACTGATTTGTAAGTGAGTAGAGGAGTCCCTAGAAGCCAGTGAAAGTCATCATGAAGTTAGAAGTCAGAATGAAATATAATGGTAAGATGCTAAGGAGATGAGGGTAGAGTATGTGCTACTCCTTTTGTGTTTAACAAGAAAACATTTTGCAGGCACCCAGAAGCACGCATTCAGATAGACTAAAAGTGTTTAAAGATGCAGGCATGGACATAATTAGTTATTAATCTATTTATCCCCAGTCAGGTGTGTTTTGCATTGTTTTCAAATATAAGTATTTTAAATCTCTGTATTACTAAATGAAGAAGGTTTATAAATCAACCATGTTCAAGGAAACACTAAATTATTTTATATTATCCCAGTGGAAAACATAATGTTACAAAACATTATGTTACAAAATCATTGTCACAAAGAGGGAACAGAAAATCAGTAAGAATATATATTTTAGTACCATGATCAACAAAACTGAAGAATAAACATTGTTTTCAATGCAAATGAAATATTCACTAAAAGAAACAATTTTCTAGACCATAAAGTCTCATCAAATTTCAGAAGATTGAAATCATATGCAGTATATTCTGGCTATAGTAGATTTGAGGTAGAAATAAACAAGAAACATATAACTAAGTATTCACAAAATTTTTGAAAATTAAGCAGCACACATATAATCTTTGGTCAACAAAGAAATTGTAATGAGAACTATAAAATATTTTAAAATAAATAATGAAAGTAAAACAAATCAAAATATATGGAAAGGAGCCAAAGCAGTACTTAGAGGGAAATATATAGTCTTAAAAATGCATGCATTTTGAAAAAGATCACCAAGCTATGCACACATAAGATCTTTGCAATTTTTCTTTTAAAAGAGAGAGAGCATGAGTGGGGGAGAAAGGCAGAGGAGGAAGAAGAGAGAGAGAGAGACAGAGACAGAGACAGAGACAGAGATAGAGACAGAGAATCTTAAGCAAGCTCCACATTCAGCATGGAGCCCAATGGTGGTGGGGGTGGGGGTGGAGGCTCAACATCACAACCGTGGGATCATGACCTGAGCCTAAATCAAGAGTTGGATGCTCAACAAACTAAGCCACCAGGTGCCTCAAGACTTTTGCACTCTAATGTATACTTATCAGACTTCAATTTTAAAACTTTAGAAAACTGGAAATCATGTAATTTAACAAATTTACACAAAACTACATGTTAGCAATAACATTCAACTATATCTACCTTTTAAGAAAGATTTATCTAACTAAAATTATTCTAACACACTTTTAAGCAAAGTGCCATTACAAACTGGAAAATTTCTAGTGGTGAGTGTAGGAGAGATTAGAAGCCTTTCAAATGGAACTTAGATCAATCTATCCAGCAGGAGGTTATATAAAAATGGCCTTTTAGGGACACATTTGGGTGGGTGAAACAGAGCTTCAGAGTAAGGTGTTGTTGAATGATAAAAGAAAGAGAAGACCAGGAAAAATAATGCCCCAATACCTTTTCATAGGTTCAGACTTAAACATAGTAAGCAGAAAACTAGGGAACTCTTTCCTGGTACCAGCTGTACTATGTCTAGGATCACCCTGGAAAAAGATCCCCTCCAAATGTCAGCTGTCTTCAAATTTAAAATCACAAATGGATTTCTCCATAATTCTATAATTCTTTTTTTAACTAATTTCTTAAAGTTTACTTATTTTTGAGAGAGAGAGAGAGAGAGAGAGAGCACAAGCCAGGGAGGGACAGAGAGAGGAGGAGAAAGAGAGAATCCCAAGCAAGGTCCATGCTATCATCAGAGTCTCATGTGGGGCTCAATCCCACAAACTGTGAGATCATGATCTAAACTGAAATCAAGAGTCGGATGCTTAACTGCCTCTGTAATTCTATAATTCTTAACCTGTCTCCATCCACCACTGGTTATTCAATAGGTTCTCATGATTTTGAAGCACATCTTAATATTAACTATAGTTAAATACTATTATTAACTTCAGTTAAATACTATTAATATTTGCTAAACATATGTGGTGCCACATATGGTTAACTCACAAAACTGTTTATTGAAAACAATATACATTTCCTTAGTCTATCCCAGAGTCAAATCAATTTAGTTCAAATGAATTTTATTGTTCCTTCTTCAAATACATTGCGACTTGATATTAATATTGTTATTTAATCTAAAATTGAGTTCACCTGTCCTCCATTCCACCAAGCTAAGAAATGTCTCCCACTTACATATAATTTGAGAGTGATCCATTAACTTTGTTTTTTTCTTTTTTAATTTTTTTTAATGTTTTATTTATTTCTAGGAGAGAGAGAGAGAGAGACAGCGTGAACAGGGGAGGGTCAGAGAGAGAGGGAGTCACAGACTGAAACAGGCTCCAGGCTCTGAGCTGGCAGTCAGCACAGAGCCCAATGCGGGGCTCGAACCCACGAACCGTGAGATCATGACCTAAGCGAAAGTCGGATGCTTAACCGACTAAGCCACCCAGGCGCCCCCCATTAACTTTGTCTTTTACTGCAATGTACTTACTAAGTTAGTTGCTTCTTCTTCCTCCATAAACAACTATTTCTTATTTTTCTTCTTGTTCCCTCAAAGAGTTTATAGACAATTTGTCAAATCTGGTAGCACTTGCCAGCTTACACAGAAAATATCAGAATAAGAACAAAGATGCATGGCTTTCAAGAACTATAGATACAAGTAGATCACCATGTTCACTTAGAACGTTATTTAGTGTCATTTGGAACATATAAAAGGACAATTTCTTAACTTTGAATTTGAGTTGCCACTAATACCTGTAAGAAAAATCTAATATCTGCAACCTATCCCAGAACATTTTGTTAACACAAAAGCAAAAATCCACTTTATAAAATACAACCAGAACTTATAAAGGCTAATCCTAGTAAGTTGACAGATTCTCAAATCAAGGGGCTCTTAAGTTTCTAGTATATTCTGAATCAACCGGAATGTTTGTACAGAGGATCGCCATTAACCATTTTTGCATTTCTGAAAAATGTGTTACTAACTGGTATCATAAAAAAATAGCTTGATGCCCAATAGAGAAAAACAGTATTATCAGAATATGGAAGATAAATATTGTCCTTTGAATATACTCAGTAGTTAAGCATTTTAAAACCATTTTGTACCCAGTACAACATCAGAAATTTTGGAGAATTTCTATACCATTTTAACATGGTGCTGATTTGGATTTTTCTTTCTAAAAGATTTGTTCTGTTATATAAGTAGTACAATCTCATTATAGACAATTTAGAGAATACAGAAGTTAAAAAACTAACACTGTCTAGAGACACTTATTATTACATTCATTTGTATTGCTATTCTTTCCTATTTATTATTTTGGGGGAAACTTGGGAGTTTATTGGATAGTTAAAAATTATATTGATTAAATCTTTTTATGCTGTTTTTATCACTTAAATTTTTCCATGTTAGCATATAGTTTTTCATAAAGTTCTTTTATATGTCTTCATATTTCATCATGAATTAGCTATGTACGTTGGCTTAAGCATTTCCCTGTGTTTAAATTCTTAATTTACTTCTCTTGTTTTCTTTATGACTTAAAAGGTCTTTTTTAATATTTATGTTTTTTCTTTTGGATATATTGTTAGTTGTGTAATAAATAAATGAAAGGGTACAAATATTCTCTTTAATTTCTTTCTTATTGAAGTATAATTAGCACATGGTGTTATTAGTTTCAGATGTACAATACAATGATTCAAAAAGATAAGTGTACTTTTTTTTTTTTTTTTTAAGATAAGTGTACTTTTAATCCCCTTCACCTATGTCACCCATACCCCCGCCCACTACTCCTCTGGCAACCACTAGTTTGTTCTATTATAGTCTTTTTTTTTTTGTCTCTTTTTTTTCTTGATTATTTGTTTTGTTCCTTAAGTTTTCCACATGTTAGTGATATTGTATGCTTTCTATTTATCTCTAACTGACTTATTTCACTTAGCATTATACCCTCTAGGTCCATCCTCATTGTTTCAAATGGCAAGACCTTTCATTTTTAGAGCTAAGTAATATTCCATTGTTTATATATACCACATTTTCATTATCCATTCATCTATTGATGAATGTTTGGATTGTTTACCTGTCTATTATAAATAATGTTGTAATGAATATAGGGGTGCATATATGTACTCAAATTAGTATTTTTGTTTTCTTTGATTTAATGCCCAGTAACGGAATTACTGGATCATACGGTGGTTCTATTTTTAGGTTTTTGAGGAACCTCCACACTGTTTTCCACAGTGGCTGCACCAATTTTCATTCCCACGAACAGTGCACTAGGGTTCCTTTTTCTCTACATCCTTACCAACCCTTGTTATTTCTTGTGCTTTTGATTTCAGCCATTCTGAAGGGTGTTAAGGTGACATCTCATTGTGGTTTTGATTTGCACTTCCCTGATGATGAGAGATGCTGAGCATGATTTTGTGTGTCTTAGTCATCTATATGTCTTCTTTCAAACAAATGTCTATCAGGTCCTCTGCCTTTTTCTAATTGGTTTGGTCTTCTAGTGTTGGGTTGTATAAGCTCTTTATATATTTTGGATATTAACCCTTGATTGAATATGTCATTACAAATATCTTCTCCCATTCAATAGGTTGCCTCTTCATTTTATTGATGGTTTCCTTTGCTGTGCAAAAGCTTTTTATTTTGGTGTAGTCTCAATAGTTAAATTTTGCTTTTGTTTCCCTTGCCTGAGGAGACATATCTAAAAAACAATGTTTCTGTGGCTGATGTCAAGAAAATTACTGCCTGTGTTTTTTTTTTTTTTCTAGGAGTTTTATGGTTTCAGGTCTCACATTTAGGTTTTTAATACATTTTGAGTTTATTTTTGTGAATGGGATAAGAAAATCATCCAGTTTCATTCTTTTGCATGTCTAGTTTTCCTAACACCATGTGTTCAAGAGAATGTCTTTTTCCCATTGTATATTACAACTTCTTTCTCATAGACAAATTGACCATAAAAGTGTGGGTTTATTTGTGGGCTCTGTATTCTGTTCTAATGATCTCTATATCTATTTTTGTGCCAGTATCAAACTATTTTAATTATTACAGCTTGAAATCAGAGTTTATAATATTTCTTTTTCAAAATTGCTTTCACTATTTGGGATCTTTTATGGTTTCATACAATAGAAGTATTTGTTCTAGCTCTATAAAAATGTTGTTGGCATTTTAATGGGATTACATTAAATCTGCAGATTGCTTTAGGTAGTATAGACATTTTAATAATATTTGTTCTTCCAACCCATAAGCATGGAATATCTTTCCATTACTTTGTATCATCTTTAATTTCTTCCATCAATGTTTTATAATTTTCAGAGTATAGGTTTTTCATGTCTTTAAGTTTTTCTAGCTGTCTTACTATTTCTTATGTAATTGTGAATAAGACTGTTTTCTTAATCTCTCTTTCTGCTACTTCATTATTAATATACAGAAGTGCAACAGATTTCTCTGTATTCATTTTATAGCCTGTAACTTTACTGAATTCATTTATCAATTCTAGCAGTTTTTGGTGGGGTTCTTAGGATTTTCAGTATTTATATATCATGTCATCTGCAAGTAGTAAAAAATTTACTTCTTCCTCATCAATTTGGATGCTTTTTATTTCTTTTTGTTGTCTGATTGCTGGTTTTATAAGTGATTAATATACTACATTTATTATATGTTTGCATTTACCTGTGATTTTTTTTTCCTTTCATAATTTTCTTACTCCTAATAAGAAACTCCTTTTCTTTCTATTCAAAGAATTTCTTTTAATGTCTCTTGTAAGGCTGATTTAGCAGTGACAAACACTTTTAACTTTTGCTTGTCTGGGAAGTCTTTATCTCTCCTTCTACTCTTAATGATAATTTTGTTAGGTATTCTATTCTACAGGGCTTTTGTTTTTGTTTTGTTTTGTTTTTGTTTTCTTTTGTTTTTCTTTTCAGTACTTCATATATATCAAGTCACTCCCTCTGGCCTGCAGAATTTCAGATGAAAAATCAGCTGATAGGCTTATGGGGTTTCCCTTGTATATACCTATTTTCTTTTCTCTTGTTGCATTTAAAATTCCTTTTATTACTACTTTTTGACATTTTAATTATTACGTGTCTTGGTGTGGACCTTCTTTGTTCTCTGGATTTCCTAGCTCTGGACGTCTGTTTCCTTCCATAGATTAGAAGTATTCAATTGTTATATCTTCAAATAAATTTCTGCCCCCTTCTCTGTTTCTTCTCCTTCTAGGATCCATCAAATGTTATTATTGTTGATGATGTCCTTAAATTCCCTTAATCTATTCTCATTTTCATTATTCTTTTTTCTTTACGCTGTTCAGCTTGGTTGCATTCCATTAACCTATCTTCCAGGTCATGGAAGTGTTCTTCTGCCTCCATAAATCTGCTTTTGATTCCCTCTAGTTTATTTTTATTTTAGTTACTGAGTTTTTCACCTCTGATTGGTTCTGTTCTACATTTTTCTTTTTGATGAAGGTCTCACTGAGATCCTCCACTCTTTTCTCAAGTACAATGAGTATCTTTATGATCATTACTTTGAGTTCTTTATCAGGCATATTGCTTATCTCCTTTTCACTTAGCTCTTTTGCTGTGGTTTTGTCCCGTTCTTTCATTTGAGATATATTCCTTTTTATTCTTATTTTGTCTAACTCTCCTTATTTGTTTTTATGTATTAGTAAAGTCAGTGATGTCTCCTCACCTTGAAAGTAGCATTTTTATTAAGAACAGTTCCTGTGGTGCCCTATAGCACAATGCTTCCTATTCAACAGAACCTGGTGCTTCAGAGATATCTCCTAGGTGACTTGAGTGCACCCTGCTGTTGTGGCTGAGCCACATTTGCCTTCAGTTCAGTTAGCTTAAATGGCCCACTTTACTTGTTGGCACACTGGGGAGGGTTCGGTCTCTGTGCTTCTAAGGGGCCAGTTTGGACCCACTGTAGGCTTATAGTTGGGCAATGTCAACCATCAGAACATATGCTTGCCCTCAACCCACCTACCAAGGCTATAGTTGCACAGAATTGCAGGAGTGTCAAATCTCTGAGAGATTTCTGTTGGTGACTGGGGCCAGCAGTAAAACTCGATGTCTGACTCCAGTCCACCTGCTGGAACTTCAGTAGCACTGATCAATAGGGTACTCCTTCTGTGCTGATGGGACCATAGGCACACTGGTATGTGTGGTTATATCCCCGCCCCTCCACCCCCCCAGTGTAGGACTAACTTTGGAGAGTTCTGGTCTCTGCCAGGGTGTTTGCAGAATGTTAGAAGAAATCACTTTGGAAAGACACCTGCCAAGTGGGGTGAGTTGGCTGGGCCAATCCACGAGAGAATGTAAAGGCTAGGTGCACAATGTTAGCAAGATAGAAGAATAATGTTCACATTGGTTCTTGCCAATTATCCAGCTATTTTGGCTGGGAGGAATGGGGGTGGGGAGGGATGGTGCCTGTCAGCTCTTTTGTTCTTGATAAGTCTCTTAAAAATCCTTGCCCCTCCAGCATACATTCTGAGGTTGGTAAGTAAATCTCTTTCATTATACCCAAGTGATTTTCAAACTGTTGCTTCTATGCTGTACCTCAGCTAGTTATCTGTTAAGTTTGCTTTAAAGACAGGGATTCAGTTTCCTATGGCCCACTGGTTCCCCCAGAGCTAAGTCCAATGATTTTTAAAGTATCCAGAGTTAAGGGCCACTTGTAAAACCTGGTGAAGTTAAGCCCTGTTGGTTTTCAAAGACAAATGTTATAGGTACTTGTCTTCCCAGTGTGGGTCCCCTGTGCCCAGGATGCCTATGGAAGGGTCTGATTCACTAGTTCTCCATGCTTGTGATGTCCTTCCTGCTTCTGATGTCCTTCCTTCCTGTTTCACCAGGGTTTGGTTCCCAACTGTGTCTTCGTGGGCCACTGCAGTCACCTTAACTGTAGAAAGTCTGTTTGGGTCATCTTCTGAATTAGTGGCACTAATGTGGCTATTATCTTGGTATGTCCATAGGAAATGTGAGATTAGGATCCTCCTATTAAGTCATCTTCTCAGAAGTGCCCCTGTCACACTGTGTGACTCCTACTTGGGCTGGCTGTCAACTAAGTGGCAGTGCCTCATCCCTTTCTCCTTCTTTGCTGCTACATCACTGGGAGAACCATGTTCTTGATCTCCCTAGTACATGCCAGGCAACTCAGGGTACAGATATTCTTAAAGCTATTTTTTTCTGTTATTAAACTGACTTTGATAAATTTTGTACTGTTTATGTAATTACCAGCAACATATGAGAGTACCAATATTGATCATCCCCTCCCCAAAATTATTTTTATTAATTGTTAACTTGATACTGAAATATAGTTAGATGTCAGTGTCTTGTTTTCATATTTTACCAATACACAATGGCTTCATTAGAAAATTGTCTTTAAAGGAATTTAGGTTTGTATTTAATATTTGCTAATTTGGTAATAAAATATAGTTAGATATCAGAACTATTCCTTACTTGGCTTGAGAAATTGCTTCATATTAAAGCAACGCTTTCATGGGACACTTGGGTGGCTCAGTAGGTTAGTGTTCAACTTTGGCTCAGGTCATGATCTCATGGCTGGTGAGTTTGAGCCCTGCATCGGTCCCTGTGCTGACAGCTAGCTCAGAGCCTGGAGGCTGTTTTGGATTCTGTGTCTCCCTCTCTCTCTGCTCCTCCTCCGCTTGTGCTCTGTCTGTCTCTCTCTCAAATATAAACATTAAAAAAAAAAAAGAAATAATAAAGCAAAGCTTTGATAAAAAGCCTAAGCATTTGATAATGTGCTTCTGTAAGACAGTTTCAATGCCCTATTTAGAATTTACTCACAAGTTCATTGACTGCCATCAGTGAGACACCCCAAAGAGTTCAGCTTCTTAAACTTGTATTGCATTTCAGTTGTTCAATTAAAGTCTTTAAAAAATTTAAACAGTTTAAATGAAAACTTTTATGGTCTATGCTTCCAACTGCAAAAACCAGGAGAAATTATATCAGAAACATCTATTCTACTCCAGCAGTGTTGAAACTGAAACACTATTATTTATATGCTTATTTATAATATTTTTTATTCATTTGGGTTATACCTACTTATTTAAAAAAAAAAAAAAAACAACAACCACCATTTTTCAACACATAATTCAAAGCAATGTAAAGTTTCTATTGTCCCTAACTGGCATCCTGTGGGGAAGATAACTATCTTATTCTGTGGCAAAACAGCACATTATGCAGTTAGCACAATAACTCTTGTCTGAAAAGTACTCTTTGAAATATTACACATAGAATCTGTCTCTATGCACATGCACCTGTCTTCATTTGTTTAGTTGCCAAAATAAAATACTACTCCAAACAATAGCATGTTTCCAAGTAGGATGGAAATGGTTAACTCTTCCTTTTATAACTGAAACATGTCATCCTTAAGTGCCTAAATGTAATTGTAGAGGGAAAGGAATTTCCTCTGCTTATATACATAATAATATTTTATTGTAATAATTCGTTATCTTGATTGAAGTGAATTTACATGTGCAGTGTGGATGGCCAGCATGCATTTTAATCCTATTTCTTGTATAAACAGCAACTGAGAGTCGATGACAAGGAGGCAGTATTTCTGTAGTGTTACCAAGTAGAGAACATGTTGCTCACATAATGTCCTCTGTCACTTGCCCTTCTTGCAAGGATTACAACTCTTCCTTGCCTCATTAAAACTCAGGGAATATGATGATATAATACTTAGTCACCCATTGGAGCTTAGCATTTTTAATTGAATCAGGATACTTGCACTTAAAATGTTTAGGACTTATTTTCTGCATGTCCAGGCTTGTTTTTCTTAGTTATTTGTGCATTTTCCTATATGCTCCATTAAAAAAAAAAAAAAAAAAAGTTTGAACTTAAAATACTTAAAACAACTTTGAACACAAAACAAGTCTGAACTTAAAATAACTTTGAACTTAAAATAAGGATTAATTTTCATGACTGAATTTATGCATGGAGGAAAAGGAAAGATGAAGAGAAAAGGAGAAAGGATGTGAATACAAATATTGCATTATTCTTGAACTTTTTTAATATTCTTCCTAACAGGGGGGATACCTCAGGGAAAGTAGTCCCTTTGTTCTCTAAGATCTCTTTTTGTTTGTTTGCTTTATTTCCATTAATAGTGTTGTGTTTATTGTTACTATTGTTACCAAATATTGACAAACAAAAACAAATACTTATAAAATATTGTAGGTTTTAAAGCACCATATACGATGAATATTCACACCTTACCCAGTATAGGACATGAAATTTTACCATCATTTTGGAGACTACGAAGGGCTCCTCTCTGATCTTACCCACTGTTCTACTCTTTCATAAATAACCACTTTCCTGAAATTTTAGTTTATTATTCCCTTCTTTCTTCCACATCACTTTACCACTTTTGCCACATACTCTTTATTTTTTAGTAATATGTATAATTATTATATGTTCACTTTGGATTTCTGCCTTGTTTTTTGACAATTATATTTCTGGGATTTATGTCTGTTGGATTTAGCTATAGTTCATTTCACAGTTATACAGTATTTATTTATAATTTCTACTATTAACAGACACATGAGTTACTTTCAGTATTTTGCTACTATAAAGAGATGCTTTAACCTATTTGGATATGTTTCTGATACACATGTGCAAATCTTTCTTTCATGCAGTAGTTCACACATTTTAGCTCTATAATCACCAACAGTGCTTATTTTAAGTCACTGAGGCCTAGCTCGGCGCTGCCACTCTCCTCTTAAATCTCCTCTTAAGTTACCAAAGTGTGGTCACTCTTGCCTTGTTGCTACTTCTTTTCTTTCTTTTTTTTTTAAATGTTAATTTTTATTTTGGAGAGAGAGAGTGTGCATGAGTTGGGAAGAAAAAGGAGAGCGAGAGAATCTTAAGCAGGCTCCATGCTGAATGTGGGGCCCCACGCTGGGCTTGATCCCACCACCCTGGGATCATGACCTGAGCAGAAATCAAGAGTCACACACTCAACCAACTGACCATCCAGGGGCCCCACCTTGTTTCTGTGTTTCTGAAACACTTCAAACCTGCTTTTCCTTCTCCCAAACATTTTCCAGGAAGGCCACCCAAACCATCCTCTCAAGTAGCTCCCTGTCTTACTCTTCAGACCATATATTCTCTCTTCTCAATCTTGACTTATTTGTCTTCACAGAACTTCTCTATATGTGACATGATTTCTTATAATTTTTAATCATCTTATCTTTGTCTTCTGCTAAAATATCATCACCATTATCTAATAAGATTGCTTTATATTCACTTCAATACCTTAGCACCTAGCAGAGTTCCTAATAACAACTATGTTCTCTACAAATATTTCTTAAATAAATGAAGGCATTAGTCTCACATAATCCTCAAGTCTTTTTAGCTACATAATCCTTGAAGGTAGATTCTGGATATTATTCATCTTCACAACCCCAGAATCTTAATACGTGATCTATAACACATTGTAACCACTCAATAAAAGTGTCTTAAATAAATCAGTAATGTACACAAGTAGGATTATCCTCATTTCAGATATGAGGAAACTGGGAATCCAAGTGCTTGCTTAAAGAGTCAGAAATCTGTCAGTCTCCAAAGCTATCCGGCTGTGCCTTGTTCTCTAAACCTAACATCACAGTATATCAGTGGGACACTGCCATTAAGATGAGTAGATGGATGAGGATGGCTCACGCCAAAAATATAGCCTGCAAAACATGTAATACCAAACAGTCCTAGAGATGAATCAGAATTCTCAGTTCCCTCAGTTTTTGAAAGTAGGTCTTTCCCCCCCTTCAACAACTTAGAAATTTCTTGAGGTAAGAGGATAGCTTCTCATTTACTCAATTAGCTATGAGCTCTAGTAGCGTTTGGAGAAAACGGTATGTTGATTAATACATAAATTTTCTTAAGACATACTTCTTGTTTGTAATAGTGATTTGAGTGCAGATGTTTAGTTTCTTCCTTTTCCAAGTACCCACGGGAATGACAAACACAAAAATTGTCTAGAAGAAGTCTATATAAACCCTAGACAGAAGCAAAATGGAGGCATATACATGCCAGCAATTTCAGGCCCTTTCTGTTAAAAATATTTCAAGCAAGTCCCTATGAGCTAGCTGTTAATTTCATCTATGGTTAAAAATATGTGAATAAATAGGATATTTAATATAGTGAAAGAAGGAATCAAGGTAAAGAAGAAGCAATAATCAAAGAAGAAAAATATCTATACACCAAAGACGAACTGAAGCCTCAAATCAAAAAAGTTCTTAAGTGACAGGCTAAAGTTTTCATTGTTTGTCTTAAATTTAAATACCATATTTGAAAATAAAATCTATGCACTTCCAAGCGGGAAAAGTAGGATTTAAAAGCAAAGAATCCTTTTGTCTTTGGAATTCTCTTCCTTACATACAAGACAAAATGCTAGGAAAGAAAGGAGGAATGTCTTAAGGATGTGCCACCCACCTAAGGGATCATTTTTAAGTAAGAAAAGAAAAAAAAAGAACTGATATAAAAATACCTGAGAATGGCAAAGAAGTGGTATGAAAAACTGTGGTAATAAAATTAATGAAATTTTACATAGGTTTAAGATCTCTCTTCGAATAGTCACAGAACAAAAGTTTCCCAAAAACTTCTATAAAGAAAAGAAAGTTTTACAAAATAACAAACCTAAGTCTGGAGGTCACCCAAAAAATATCTTGGAAGTGATGAGAGAGATGAGAAAAACTGTCAAATATATCATGTTTCCAAAGGTTTTCCTTTGTGCTGGTGCTGGGCCAATTTTCCCTCAGGTCCATCACTTGCTCCACTCTAGTGTGGGGATTTCTATAGGCTATGTTTCCAACTGGGGTTAGCATATGATAGCTATCAAAAGACTGATGAAAGGAAAATCCAGGAAGTTTCATCCCCACCTCTTTGTCCTGAATGGCATTTCCCACAACAGTTGCTTCCCCCCCCCCCCCCCCACCTCCTGGCCAATAGGTCCATCATGGTTCCTGGTTCAGCCAGGCAACCTGGACAAAGATAAAAATATAGTATCTTTAAATTAAAAAGAAGACACATTATTTCATCTCCCAAAATATAATTATCTAGATGAAAATGTTATGACTGAAAATTAAATATTACATCTGAAAGTTATCCCTATAAATACAAAAAAATCAATATTAGTAGACACAAGAAAATCAATATTAATGTAATTTATTGCTAGCATTTTATAAAAGCTCTGATTTTTCATTCCAAAAGAGTCTTTTTTTAGCTATTTCTCAATTACAGAAAAGTTTATTATATTTCAGGTTATCATTACACTGAATATAGCATTTCTCTATTAATATTTGTTTGTTTATATTGGTTCCTGATTTATATTGTTATGAAAAATAATACATTATAATGCAATAAGTATCCTTGAATGTATATGTGTCTAGGTGTACAAATCAATGCAGATGACTCTATTTTATGGAATAAATTTCCAAAAGTGGAATTATTGTGTCCAAAATATATATACTTTAAAGCTAAACAGACATTGCCAGATCATTTTTCCAAAAGGGCTGAACTGTTTTTACCTCATCACCAGCAGCGAATTAAAGTATTCTTCTCTTTGTATCCCTAGCACCAGTAGATTTCACCATACTTTTTAATTTTTACTGTCCTTATAGATGTAAGGAGATATCTAGCTTTTACTTCAATCTGCCACTCCATGGTTACTAAAGAAATACAGAGTCTTCTTACATTGACAACTTGGAAATGCAGTTCTGTGAACTGTCTTTCATATCCATTTTCCTATTGGGCTGTCTAGGTTTTCATGATAGTTCACAAAAGTTCTTTGTGTATTAAAGATTAGGAATTCTCAATGCTTTCTACTTCATGACACTCATTTATATATCGTCATGGGGTAAACAGACTTAGGAGTAAATGCATATTTTTACATCATGGGGTAAATAGACTGTGAGGCTGCCAGTTGACTTCGCTGGACCACCCTGGGGATTCTAGCTCCTTCCTTGTTGAAAGAACCCCAAGAAGAGAATCATCTTACCAAAGATGGAACCCACATCAGGTCCTGACTGGACCAGATATAATATCAGTAGTTGATATTATAAAAATTTCCAACTTCCTTATTTAATAGTGACTTGAAACTTTACCCATATTTTCATCATATTGTCCAAATTTTTATGTTTTGTGTTGTGGCTTCTAAAGTTCACAGCTTTTAAGAAATTTGCCTCCATCTTTGAAATTTACTGTTTTTTTTAAAGATTGTCTTCCAAGATTTTTGTAAATCATGGATGATTAAACTTTAACATTATTCTTTATATATATACATATATTTATTTATATTCATATTAATGTTTATTTATTTTTGAGAGAAAGACAGAGCACAAGTGGGGAGGGGGATAGAGAGGGAGACACAGAATCCGAAGCAGGCTCCAGGCTCTGGGATATCAGCAAAGAGCCCAACACAGGGCTTGAACTCAGGAACCACAAGATCATGACCTGAGCCAAAGTCAGACGCTTAACCACTGAGCCACCTAGGTGCCCCAGTATATGAACATTTTAGAAGATACTGAAGTAAAACAAGTACATAAGATACTTCCAACTTATGAACACTTATACATATTTGTGCTGGTGTCACATGGTGACATGGTGTCACCTAAAGGAAGGAACATGGTGTCATCTAAAAATCCTTTCCCAGGGAGCCTGGGTGGCTCAGGTGGTTGAGCATCCAACTTCAGCTCAGCTCATGATCTCACAGTTGTGGGCTGAAGCCCCACTGACAGCTCTGACAGCTCTGAGCCTGCTTCAGATTCCATCTTCCTCTCTCTTTCTCTCTGCCCCACCCCTGCTTGTGCGCTCTCTCTCTCTCTCTCAAAGATAAATAAATATATAATTAAAAATAAAAATAAAAATAATTTAAAAATAAAAATCCTTTTCCTGGGATTTAAGCTCTTGCTCTAGGTGCAGCTCAGTCCCCGCTTTAGCAAGTCTCTCAGCTTCTCTTGATAGCAGTATCAGCATTGTTAAAGAGGTAGGCTCAATTAAACAACATTGGGGGCCCTTCTCTCTAACATTCCACAGTACTACTACTTTGCTCAGAGTTATAGGTTAATCAGTCAGAAGAAACCAAAGGAGATATATTTTTTCAGGATATTTCCTTGGGGAAGTCCAATGAAGATAATTCCCAGTGTTAGAAACTTAAATTTGTCTTCTGCTCTTTCTTCATGAGAAAATAATATCTTGAGGAATGACTTTTAAGGACTATTTAAGTTCATTGTTGAAGTGACCAAGATTATGGTCTTCCCCATGGGATTTCACAATTTACAAAAATTATTACCTTGGGAATATCTGTTTAAAAAGGAGGAAATGAATTACGGAAAACTAGGAAGCTTTTAGAGGCATTTTGTCAATTCTTTCCATGTTATGCAACAGAATTTCATGAGTCAAGATCAGGGTTCAAAATAAAATTAGTCATCCAAGCTACACAGTACAGTTCAAAGTTGTATAGTTTCTTAAAGGTTAGTGTAACTTGGGCTGATTATTTTAAAAGACTGGATGCTTCTGCAACACTGACCAGAATCCAACCTCATTTGATTTCCTTAATCTTCCATCAGCTTAAGAGTTGCACTGATTTTGCTAAAAGTCAGAACTTATCATTTGTATAACATGACTCAGGAAAAAAAAAAAAGGGTAAAAAGGACATGAATCCTATAATAAAATTCTGCCCACCAATATTATATTAACATAAGAATAAAATCTTGCTATAATCATAGATGAGTTGCCTCCCCTCTCTTTTCTGTTCAAGATATGTCTTATCTGCCTGTGAAGGACCTTTCTTAGGTCTCTGTCCAAGCGAGCGTCAGTTAAACAAGGCGACACAAAGAGCAGCTATAATCAACCTCTGTATTCCTGAAATAGGAGAGGGCTTGGTTTTGGACTCTGAGGAATAAAAATGACCCTTTTTCCATATGTAACTTCACCTACTTGGAATGATATCAAACAGATCGAAGCATTCTAAATGAAAAACTTTAAATATAATGTGTTTTTGCCTCCTTTTCACCTCCCCCTTTTTTCAAACAAAACCCACGCTACACAAAATAACACATGTTGATATTGTGTATATGTTCCTTTCTGTTTTTACTTTTATCTATGTTCATATAAACATGTATACACAGATGTATACACAAATTTGCATTCATTTTAATATAAACAAATACCTTCACATAGATATAGACCTATGTATACATTTGTCCTTATTTTTGTACAAAACTTTGTTACTTGCTTTGTTCTGAGAACTGACTTCATTTTCTAGATTTTGCCACTTTTAACAATGCTGAAGTACATGTATATTCTTACATTTGCTTCTTCTGTCTCTGTGGGATAAATACCCAGAATTAGCACTGCTTGGTCAAAGAGTTATTTTTTTTTTTTTGTATTTTAATACACAAAACAATAAAAACACATGGATTTTCTATAATTTGCATATATTATATAATAAAATTCATCAAAGTGTATTTTTCATGTTATATGTGTATTCCCAAATTGCTTTCCCCAAAAAACCTAGAAACTTTCACAATTTGACATTTTTTCACCATTATTGTGAGCACTAGGTATTACAGCTTTAAAATGTTTCCAGTCTGATAGGCGTTCAAGATCTCATTATTAATTTAATTTGTACCTCCTGAGCTACTAGTGAACCTAACCATCTTTTCATGTTTCATGTCCATTTAGATTTGCTCTTCTCCGAATTGCCTCTTCCTGTTCTTTGACAAATTTCCTATTGGTTTGTATCCTTTCTTATAGAATTCTTAAAATCATGTTGTATAAATTCTAATCCTTTGTTGTCTGTTTTGCAAATATTTTCCCCAAAATTTCCATTTCTCTATTGACTTTGCTGATGTTTCATCTTTCAAGTATGTTATTTTTAATGTTGTCAATCATTTCTACACCTTTTTATTTTTATTTTTTTAAATATTTTATTTCTTTCTAGGAGAGAGAGAGAGAGAGACAGCACGAGCAGGGGAGGGTCAGACAGAGAGGGAGTCACAGACTGAAACAGGCTCCAGGCTCTGAGCTGGCAGTCAGCACAGAGCCTGACGTGGGGCTCAAACCCATGAACCGCGAGATCATGACCTAAGCGAAAGTCGGACGCTTAACCGACTAAGCCACCCAGGAGCCCCATTTCTACACCTTTTTAAATGGCTTCTGAATTTCTAGTCATTAAAAAGATCTCTAACTTCAAAATTGTATATATAGCCTCCTAGATTTTTTCTAAGATATTTATTGTTTAATTTGTATATTTAAATGTAAATACATTTGGAATATGATTTTGGCAATAATGTGCAATGGACAAAATTGTACTTATTTTTTTTTCTTTCATATGGAAGCCGCTTTTGCCACATCACTTGTCCTTATGCCATTCCATTCAATGGAAAGCCTACCTTTCACAGATTTGAATTTTTATTCATGCCTGATCTATTTCTGGTTTTTTATTTCATTTCACTGCTGTATTTGTTTATTCCCATGGACTACGACTCATTGGATTGTAATAGCTTAATTTTATGTCCTGGATCCATAAAGAATGCCTCCCCTCATTCTTCATCTTTAAAAATATATATATATATATTAGCAGATAGGTGACACACAATATTACATTAGTTTCAGGTGTACAACATAGTAATTCAACACTTCTATCTGTTATGCATGCTCACCATACATGTAGCTACCATTGGCCATCACACTACCCTATTCCAATATTATTGATGATGTTCCCTACGCTCTTTCTTTGTAGGCTGTATCCGTGACTTATTCATTCCTCAAAAAAATTAAAAATAGAAATATCATAAGATCTAATAATTCCACTAATGGATATTTACCCAAAAAATGAAAACACTGATTTGAAAATATATATGCACCCCTAGGTTTCTTGCAGCATTATCATAATAGCCAAGATATGGAAACAACCTAAGTGTCCATCAATAGATGAATAAATAAAGAAGATGTGGTATATATTCTCTCATCATTTTCTACAAGTTTTTTGGCTATTGATGACTTAATTATTCTATACAAAATTCAAGATCATTTTATCCCCTTATGAAAAACTTAGTATTTCTACAGGATTTCTAGAAAAGGAGTATTTTTTAGTACATACATTTCTCAGCAAGGTTATTTTGACTTTAATTTTAGTTGTCCTTTTCTTATGCTCACTGGAAAAACTCATACAAACTACCCTGGAGGGAGATGTCTTTATTTGAAGTATGAAGTATATTATAAATCTTTGGAATAATCCTGGTAATGTGACATTTATTCCTCTGTGTACACATAGAACAAGAAGGTTAAGTTTCCACAGAAAACAAAAAAGAAAATATTTCATTTTATTATTCTTTTTGTATCTTAAAAGAAAAATCTATCACATTGCTTTGGGGCTAATAAGGGGGATGTAGTGGAGGGAAATGTAGTATTTTTCCTTATTTTCATAATTGACACGTTATAATCTTTCTTGCTGTGGTCTGGCATAGTTTACCGTAAGGTCTAGCAATACAGAGTTAAGATATATTTCAGCCTGAGACACTTGACCAAATACCTGTACAAAGGAAATCCTATCATTTGACACATCTGTTCTGAGGATAAGTAAGAATATCTTCATTTTTAAATTTTCATTAATATTTATTTTTTCTTGAAACAGCTTCTGATTTTGTGATACTTTTGATCTTTGAAAACAAACAAAATTTGATTGCAATGAAGAATGAAACAGGGTTGGCATTATACAGACTTGAATTCAAATCCTGACTCAACTGTGTGATTTGGGGCAAGTTATATAAACATTCTGAGCCTCATTTTCTTCATCTATAAAACTTTGCTAACTTTAGAAACTATTTGCATAATTGCAAAAATTAAATGGAATTATAAGGTCGAATACAGTGCCTGGCAACAATTGTATTCTAAATACTACTACCGCTACAGGTAGGAAATAGATAAAGCTTTACTTATTACAATTTTACAATGTATCTATTTATATATTACTCTTACAAACAAGGCCTCCCTTATTTCTTCCTAACAGCTATATAATTTGATTTTTTTAAATTTATTAACTTTTTTATTCAAGAGAAGTTTATTGAGCACTAATTACGAGCCACATACTATCTTGCACACTGAAGGTACAAATTCAATACGTGGACTCTTTTCTCTGGTGTAGCTTACTTTTTAATGATAAAATATATATAAAAAAGAAATATCAAAATAAGTAGGTTACAAAAAGCATTATAAACAACATAGCATGATGTGCCACAAGAACTCAGTAATGTGTAGCAATTACATGTCTGAAAGTTCCATCTAGAAGCTGCCTGGGTGGCTCAGTCGGTTAAGAGCCCAACTTTGGCTCAGGTCATGATCTTGCAGTTTATGGGTTCCAGCTCCGTGTAAGGCTCTGTGCTGACAGCTTGAAGCCTGGAGCCTGCTTCCGATCTATGTCTCTCTCTCAGCCCCCCTTCCCCACTCACATTCACTCTCGCTCTCTCTCAAAAATAAACATTAAAAAAAAGAAAGTCTCATCTGAACAGTTCTGAAATTTTTACATAATATATGTGCTATTTTATTTCAAGTGTGACATAAACATTTATTTTACAAAGTGATGATGTAATATTTTTAAATTGAGAAATAAAGATATCCTTTAAATAAGCTTATTAAATCATTTATAATTAGTACAGAAATTACTTAAGGGGTGCTTCAATTCACAAAATATTTTGGGAGCCCAATTATATTCTAATTACATAGTAGGTGTATAGCTATATAATTAGGTCCTAGAAATAGAAAGATTTAGATAACCTGGGCCATGTCCTCAAAAGCCATAACTATAACTATGTGATTAAGACTATATTATGGATTTATAAAGAAACACAGGATTCCAGGCAAGAGTACTCTCTTAAGTGTCTACAACATTTTTACTTATACTTGTACACTTTTAATGAAAACTCTTCTCTTCTGAGATAGTGTTATTAGTATCACCCTTGCCAAACCACTGGATCCTTAGAGTAGGAATGAATAAAATTGAACATGGCTTTTATTTTTTATGTCTTTATATGTCTTTTTATTTTTTTTTTAATGTTTATCTACTTTTGAGAGAAGAACATAAGTTGCTGAGGGGGAAGAAAGAGAGGGGGACAAAGGATCCAAAGTGGGCTCTGTGCTGATAGCAGAGAGCCTGATGGGGGACTCACATTCACAGTCTGCAAGATCATGACCTAAGCTGAAGTCAGACACTTAACTGACTGAAGCATCCAGGCGCCCCTCTTTATGTCTTTTTAAATATCACTTTTATTTCTTGTCTCATGCTAAAATGAAGAAATTTACTTGAAAGCAAGCTCTTAGAAAAAGTCCTTACTTCAGAGCCCATTCTCTTTTACTTGGAGAGATGAGAGGTTGCTTGCCTTCATCAAACCCAAAAATAACCCAAACCAAAACACAGCAGACAAACAGATTAACACCTTTCTGCTTGGTCCAAATCTGTTCCTGATTACATATTCTCTATTTCAGGAAATCGCTACTCACTCATTTTCCTAAACCAAACATCATGCTTGGGTTTCCTTTTACACTGCTACTGCCCAAATACCATTATTCACCAGTTATCTCCTCTGGTATTCTCATGGCTATGGTTTTAGGTTACATCCTTATCATCTTTATCTAGGATTATAGCAATGGCTGCCTGACTACTCTCTCACATCATCAGTCTATTAGAGCTCATTTTTTAATGGCAAAATGTGATGGCATTACCCTACCCGTTACCTCCAAGAAAAAAAATAATAGTAATCCAAACTCCTGTCATGCTTTACTTCTGGCTACATCACCTCTCCTGCTCCATGATTCCTGTATTGCAAACTCCCATTATTGCAGAATACCCTAGACTCCTTCTTTGGCAGGGGATGTTCTTTACACCCTTAACCACCTGGAAACCTCAGACCCTAAGATGGAATTTAAATATCACCTCTTTGGGATGTCTTCCTCACAGTCCCAAACTGAAGCTGCTTCCTCTGCATTGACATTAAAGCACACTGATTTATCAGTACTTTGCACTGGTTCAGTCACTGGACTGTGAGCTCCTTGGGAACTGTGCCTTAGACATCTAGATATCTAGCACCGTGCTTGTCAGAAAAACATTTCCTGGCTCCTCACCTAACTTGAAAGTCCATTCCAATATGAAAATTCACACATACAAAACTCATACTTTGACCTTTGGAGACAGTTACCAGTTAGTAAGAAGGAAAAAAATGACTCTCAGCTGGTCTTGCTCTGGACCATGAAGACAGTAATTTTTGCCATAACTAGAAATAATGGAATCAGTGAAATATGCTTTCTGTATTTGAGACTATACCTGTAATATGAAGAAGCAACCACTTGACAGTAATGTATAGTCAGAAGGTAGGAAATGGATTTTTCCAACACACTGTAATTTACCAAATGGGTTTTCAATTAAAAATCATGTTTAAAGGGATCAACCTTCTTAACAATATAACAAATTATATTTTGGTATTTAATAACAATAGTATCATGCTGGCTTTAAATATTTGATTACAGTCCATATCTTTTCTTTCTTTTCGAGACTAAAGGAAGTCAAGAACATAAATGCACACATTTGTGCAAGGTCTTAGATGGAAAACCAATCTTGGTGAAGTTGTGTGTTGAGTTACTACAAGAACCGGACGTACTGGTCCATATTCAAGGAGAGGGAGTCTATGTTTGTGCTCCTTTCATCACATTAAGCTCAGGGGAAAATGGAAAAACACAAGTTCTCATAAGTCTACCTCTCAGGTCCATCATAAACATTATAATATGAGAATTTTCTCAGGGAAAAGGCTAGGAATCATCGTGGAAGGCAAATACAATGAATAAACACACTTTAACATGCCTATTATTTCCCAGAATGTGAATGGTCATATCCAGGAACAACCCAATAATGTGAGCAATATACTTTCAAATGCAGAAAGAACAAAATGTTAAGTGCTAAGCAATTTCCTCTATTCTATCTTTATAAAATCTTATTCTTTCATTATATATTTCAACTTAAATATTAATTTCTTCCTGAATCTAAAAATGTTCACTATATTACTTTTTTTTCTCTTTGTCTCTTTTATCTATCCAGAAACTGACAGTACCTTATTCAGAATATCTTCTTGTGCTTTGCTATGTTTAATCAAAACATTTTTTCTCTCTACATAAAAAGGCAAAACAAACCATAAGCTTTCTAACAACTCTAACAAATCCACTATGGTCCACTGGCTATCACAGTTTAGAAAACCTATAAATCAATATGTTCCCGTTTTCATCAAAAGGAGGGAGAGGGGGGCAAGAACAATCAATAAATCAAACTACTTTAATAAGGAATTGCAATTTTATAAAGTACCAGGACATAACTCTGCTTCCCAAACTTCCACCAAAATTGTAAATAAGGACCTCATCGTCTCACCTTTACTTATTCTATGCAGGCAAATTGCCCCTATCTGCACCAAAGATCATGCTCAGAACTAGCATGGATACAGTAGACACGTCTGACTTAGGTTAAATGTTTCACTTCGTTTTCTTTCAGATATTTATATATTTATTGTTATAAAAAAATCTTGCCAACTCCATGTATATTTTCCACAGAATAAAAGAATAACATAAGAATAAAAGTCAGTTTAATTGGACCGAGGTAGGGCTGTGAACCTGGCATTTTTAAGTCCTTCTGGTGATTTTCATGAGGAATCAGGTGGAGATCTCTTCTCTATAGAAAAAGAGCTTTGTAGATGGTAAAGTTGTGAATTGAAGTACTTAACGTGGCTGGGTTTTTCAGTCTCCTAAACAACTGGTTTCATATCATATCAAAGGCTTCTTGTTCTATTTTATGTATTAATAAGTTTCAGGATCTTTATTTTGTAAATAGCCCTTATTATAAATAATTATTGCTGAGGTAAATATTGCTATATAAAAAACTACATTTAATTTTCTAAATTACAATACAATCTTTTATTCCTATGCTTGAAATAAAAAATATTTCCAATGAGACTGACATACACTGTCTCTTCCTGTAGGTGTTACAATTAAAAAGGCAAACCTCCACTGACCTCCACACTAAGCTCTCTCCCAAATTCCTTACCTTATAAGTGTATTTACATTTCAGTATCTGGCCTCTGTCCCTGAAGTTCTGGAAGCTTTGTCTATGTCACATGCACAGCACATTTTAATACCAAGCATTAGGAGTAGGAATTAATTTAAATGTTCTTAAAATGCTACCTTAGAGAATTCTCAGTTTTAACTTTAGCATAGCTTCTCTAAAATGTGTTTTTACAACATATATACCTCTTTGGTTACAATCAGAATAAGTACTTTCTCACATTCATTTACTACCCAGTTGTACAAGACAGTTTCTGATGTATTTTTTAATTATTTAAAATACAATATTCTGTTAAAGGATATAAGTTAACAAAATGTGAACCAGTCCAGCCCACAATGAGTTATTTCTTCCAGTTTACTATTTACATCAGAGCTAAGATAGTGAAAATTCCTAAGGCCTGAAGTTTAAAAATGAGTTAATAAGGGAAATAAAATTCTCAGGTTTGCAATACTTTGACATCTCAGTCCTGAGATTTGATTCACATTGGATGCAATGTTCTATGCCATTATTATATCTGAAGTACAACTTGAGTTATTTAGAATTTATTTAAACAATTTCCCACAATATTAAGATAGAAAACAAAACACAAAATTTCATCCCCTTACTTCCTTCGTACAGTGTATGTGAGTTTATGCATTTATATTAGGTGTGTATTTATTTATGCATTACTTTAGCAAAATTAACACCAATTCCTTACCAGAAACTGTGCTAGGCACTAGAAATTAAAGAGGAAGAAAATAAGAAAAACAAGCAAAATCAGTTTTGAAATGCATTATCATTGCACACTTTAAATCATAGAACTTTAATGGATACAGTAACCTGGTATATATGCCTTTTCAGTCAAGGACAATTTATTAATAATAGTAAAGTTTCCTGCCTCTATTAATTTCTTTGCCTAAACTACAGATCAAAAGCATAGGGTTACACATGTTTGTCAAATACTTTTGCATCTTCAAATTGTCCCTAGCCTACATAGAGGACCAAGTTGTAGAGGAGGAGGAGAAGGAGGAAGGGGAGGGAAGGAAGCAGAGGAGAATGGAAAGGGGGAGAAAAAGAAATAAAAAGATTATAACTTCTGTTTATGGCAACAGGGTAGGCTAAATAATCTGAAAACCTTCAAACAATGAAACAAATTTGCTGGAAAAATAAAATTATTCCTATTAAAGGAATGGTCGATCTATAAAAAAAAAATAATGGAAATCCTTAGGTGTTGATATCAAGGAGGAAAATAAGCTCCAGAGAGATGAGAACAAACTTATTCTGGGAATATGCTGGGTATAGGGGCTAATTTTTACAGCAAAAAGAGGTTTAGAGCAGGAATGAAGCCTTTTCAGAGATCTGGAGCAAAACCCCCTCAAAAGCTAGGACTCTCCGTGAGCTGTCTACTCAATGAAAATGAAAAATAAATTTAAAAATGAAGGAAGGAAGGAAAGAAGGGAAAGAAAGAAAAGAAAAGAGAAAAGAGAAAGGAAAGGAAAGCAAAGAGAAAAAGAGGGAGGGAGAGAGGGAGGAAAATGAGATGAAAGAGAGATGAGAAGTTAGCTTGTTTTTCTCAATCTAGGCTCCAGGGTCTGAAAAAAGAGCTCTCTTAAGAATTCATGAGCATAGACCAGTCAAATTCAGTTTTAGATAAAGAATATACAAATGTGTGGAGAAAGCTACACAAGCGTTGACTGTTGTTGTTTTTTTTAAATATTTTTATTTATTTCTAGGAGAGAGAGAGCGTGAGCAGGGGAGGGGCAGAGAGAGAGGGAGTCACAGACTGAAACAGGCTCCAGGCTCTGAGCTGGCAGTCAGCACAGAGCCCGAGGCGGGGCTCGAACCCGCGAACTGCGAGATCATGACCTAAGCGAAAGTTGGACGCTTAACCGACTAAGCCACCCAGGCGCCCCATGAGAGCTTATTATTATTATAATAATATCTGTGACTCCCTCTCTCTCTGCCCCTCCCCTGCTCATGCTGTCTCTCTCTCTCTCTCTCCTAGAAATAAATAAAACATTTAAAAAAAAAAAAAGAAAAAAAATAATAAGCTCTCATATGCTCATCACAAGAAAATTGTAACTAGCTATGGTGATGGATGTAACTAGGCTTTTGATGATCATTTTGCAAAATATACATATATCAAATCATTTGTTGTACATCTGAAACAAATTCAATTTTATTTCAATAAAAACTTAGATGAATAAAATTTTTTCTAGAAAATACAACTTAACATTTGTACTCCATATGGCATTTGAAAACTAAATCAGTAGTTAAAAACCTCCCCCAAAAAGTAAACTTTATGCCTAGATTGATAAGTGAATTCTTCCAGATATTGAAGGGATAGATAATTCTATCAACTAATTTCAGTAAATTGAAATATAGGAAATACTCTTCAATCATTTTATGAAGTTGCTATATTGTTGACACCAAACTTCATAATTACAGGATGAAAATGAATAGACCAATCTAACAAATTAACAAAGATGAAAGTATCTTAGATCTATTTGCAAGAGAAATTCTGCTAAAAATATGGAAAATAATATATGATAACCCAATTAGGTTCATCCTAGGAATAGAAAGATAATATTATCATTTAAAAAGTGATTAACTGAAGTCATCACATTAAATAGGAAACGGTGATAACTTCAATAGATTCAGAAAAAGCATCTAATAAAATTCAGCACCTATACATCATTTAATAATTAGCAAGCAAGAATTAAAAGGCAACTACCCAAAAGTCTGTAGCAAAATTTAAGCTTGCTGATGAAATATTAGAAGCATCTTCTTTTACAGCAGGGAAAAGAAAAAGACACTCCCTTTATTCCCCATTGTCCGGTAGATCCAAGGAGCATGACTGGAGTTATAAATGAAGGTATTAAGAAAGGATATTCCAGACACATGGGAAGCATTATAAAAAGGCGTGGATGTATGAAAAGTATGAAGCCATTTCAATATGGCTGGAACATAAATTGTGAGAGAGAAGGAGAGGGTAATGAAAAGAGACAAGACTAGAAATGTAGACAGGAATCTGGTCTTAGAGAGCTTTGGATTGAGATGGAGTTTCATTTTAGAGATGATGAGCCAATTTCAAGACAGAGAACATTGAATTCATATTTTAGAGTGATCTCCATGGTAAATATGAGGAAGACTATTCGAAAGGGGGAAAGACTAAAATATATTTTTGCTCAGGTGGGGTAAATCCAGACTTCGTCTTCACCTTGTATCCCCATTGCCCTCCACTATGTCTGACATACAGAAAGCACTCAAAAAATACTTGTCAATAATTAAACACTGTGAACAGGAAAATAAGGACTCACGGAGGAACAGGTAGCTTTTAGAGACCGTAAAAGTGAGCGTACTCAGGATTTGGTGATCTATCGAATGCAGAGATTGATATTAGAATATGATGAATCAAAGATGCTAAATATTCCCACCTGGGTGAGTGGTAGAATCCTAACTGAGAGAAGAATAAAATAGGAGAATGTGATTTGAGGCATAAAAGAATGGTCTCATTTTTGTCAGACTGAGTTTGGATTGCTTGTGGAATACCCAAGGGAAGAAGTTCCAGGAAAGGTAGAAAGAGGCCTCTGGAGTGAAGGAAAAGAAATCTGAGCTAATGATATATATGTGTAAATGTTCTGTAATTGCCAAGGTCCCAGATCAGTAATTCTGGATGTTAGAAAAGATGAGATTCTCTAGTATAAAGTGAAAATATCTGTCTTTCTTATTCAGAGAAAATGTTCCACATGGTTTACAAGGAAATGTCAGTACTTTAGGGTTTTATTGTGTTGAAGAAGGGTTGTTTATTTGTTGGTTTGGGTTTTAGCAGACTTGACCACTGCCCGCCCACCTACCTGTCCACTCCCAAACATATGGATACTCGATATTTTGATGAGAAATGCTTGCCTGAGGCCACCCAATAATCTTACTGAAATTTGGCTGCTTCTTTATCTAAAGTGATGAGAAACAGAAATAGCACTAGAACATAACTGTGCCATTGGGATTATTGTATCTGTGCAGTGAAAACAAATCCAACCAATATTAACCCAAATGGTTTCAAATGTCCCACCTCTCTGCCTAATATTTTGGTAATTTTTCCTCAAATATCTTGAAACCCACAAAATCACAGAAGCACCTTTGTCAAATCCCTCACCTTAGAACAGTGTTTTGAATTGTAAAATTAAAAATAAAAGTAACTTTCCCTCAGTTGTAAGAATATATTGTAAAGGAAATAAGATTTTCTCAAGGAACTATGGTATAAAAGCAAGTTACAAGTGTTCATCTATTTGGAAACGCAGATGACCTGAGTACATCTTGACAACCCTGAGTGAGTGGTTCTGTGTTAGTTAGCCTTTTCATTCTTCTATTTTCGTCCTTCATCTCCCTCACCAAACATCATGTACGTAACTGGGTTCATATAGATTCTCTGGGTAATCAAGAAGACCGTTCTATGATGGTACTTTATTTCAGTTGTTATAATTGCTAATCAGCTGTAGGCATCAGAAACCACTCTGTTCTATAGAGCTACTTGAGATTCTGCTGTCCATGGCAATAGGGGATACGGTCAGTAAAATGTTCTGGGTAGCCCTCTTGCATTTCGCTTAGACATTTAACCCAAACCCAAGTGGCTTTTGTAAATTTATGTCCCCAAAATTAGTCATCTGGGACCTCTCGATCTCATAAAGTTCATAAAATTGAGTTAACAGATGTTGACATTCTTAAAAAAAAAAAAGAAAAAAACTCTTTATCTTCATGTCACCTTTCCAGAGGCTTTATAATAATTGCACATCTCTTTTCCCTTTTTTTTTTTTCCTCAGGGTTAGGTTGTTTAAAAAATAGTGATAGAGTATTTTAGCATAACTATATATACCACATGGTGGGAAAATAAACATTTCTCATGACTGAACTAGAATTCACAGTCCAAACAAACAGTGATGTACAAAGTTAATTGAGAGTTATTTGTCACCGATCATTTGTAAGGTCAACACTTCAGCAGAGTGACTGTCATATTTGTGGTTACTGAACAATATGCACTGAGGAGGACATAAAAATCTACTTGTGAATATTTATATAGGGCTTATCACAAAATTATGATGGCACTTGACATCTAAGCTGCTTTTAGGAAATACAAAAATAAAAAGGGAATATAATGAATGATAACATGTCATTGCAGAAATTTATGAAAAAACATGGAAGAAAAATCGAAAGAGAAATAAATAGTTATGTTCAAGGGGAAGGAGAAGAAAGGAAAACAAAGAGAGTGAAACAGGTAGCAAGAGAGTGTGAATGAAAGAGAAAGGTGAATAAAAGATATTAAAAGGCAGTAGTATTACTGTAGAAGTAGAAATGAATTACCTCATCAAAGGAAATAATAAAATGGAAAAAAGGGAACATAAATGATATAAAAACATGTTTCTCTTAAAACCTAAATTTATAATAAAATCTGAAGTTACAGGCCATTCAGAACATTCCTAGTGTTTGGTTACTGAATGCAGAGGTAAGCCCTTGGAGGGCAGTGATTATACTAAAAGACAATTATTAATAGCATTTGGTTTCTTGTTTACATTCCATGCAGAATATTAGAGCAAGGTATCAGAAAATGTGAAAGTAAGACCACGGAACAACTCCTGAACTTTAAGACTAGAAATAAAATCAGTGAGGATTTTAATAACAAAATTAGATTCTGATAGATTGCCTCAAGTGAGAAAATAGTGAAAAACTAACAAATGCGAATATAATGTTTGTTCATTAGACATTTTTGTTTTAAAGCAGCAGAAAATAATTATTAGCACCATAGTCTGGATTGTTGTAATAGCCTCGTATCTCATCTTCCATTGTCAATAACCAACCACCTGTCCTTAGTCCATTGTGGGCCTTTTAGAGGTAAGAGGTCACATCACTCCTCTACTCAAAAACTACCAGCCAGCATAAAAGACAAGGTCATCCATGCCCTTCAGGATACAGCTTCTGGCTCTCTGTTACCCAATCGCTGATTACTCCACTCTTGGCTCATTCCTACCTGACCACACTGGCCACAACTATTCCTCAAATACCCTACCCACGTTCCTGCCTGGGGTCTGAGCACTTGCTATTCCCCCACCTAGGACAATGTCTCCTCTGCTACACATTTTATTTTGCACAGAAGTTTTCCCTGACCACCCTGTTTAAAATACCAATTCCTTCTTTCCTCTCCCCTTCCTCTGCTCTAATTTTCTCCATGACACATCAGTCATACTTTCTTTGTTCATTGGTTTGTTTCACATAGAAGAGTGCCTATTCCCTACTGGACACTCAACAAATGTTCTTGTTAACGGAACACTCCATATCTTCAATGAATTGCCAATTGCCTACCCTTATATAGTACTTGCTATGTGCCAATACCTGAGTTTTTGTTTGTTTGTTGTTTTTCACATGTACTAACCCATTTAAGTCTTCATAACAACCTTACAAGATAGGGCTGTACTTTAAACACTAAGTTTTGTGTCTTTTTTTCTCTATATCCACACTAGCAACTAGCAAAGAAACTAATCCTGTTTTACAGTCATGAAAACAGGCTTAGAAATTTTAACTATCTTGCCCAAGAGCACATAGCCAGTAAGAGGTGCAGCCAGGATTCCAACCCAGTCAGTCAGTAGAGTTCCATGCTCTCACCCACTAAGCTCTACCACTGCTACATGAATAAATGGATCAAGACAACCAGAATACCCGACGTTTGTACAATGCCTTATGATTTTCAAAATCTGTTCATACATGGGGTCCCATATGGAATACGGGGGAAGTATAGTGCTGTTGTTATTTTGTTAGTAAAGAGATAGTATATTTTCTCTTCTTGACAAATTCAGTACAGATTTGAAAACATCTCTGTTATATTAAGTGGAGATTTATATTATTTCATAAATTATATATATGTATCTATATATGTGTGTATAATATATTACAATATATTATTCCCATTATATTTCTTAAATGCTATTAGGAAATACTTAGCATTTCAGTCCCTAAGGGAAAAGAGGTAAGAATTTATGAAACAGAGTTCTGTGTTCAGGATGCTTATATTCTGTTCTGTAAAACAGGAAAAATAACACATAATAATAGATACTGTGATAATTACTCTAAAAGAAGCTTATAGAATTTTCTATGGCATGCATATAACTAATCTTGCCTTAGGGTATGTGAAGAAGAATTTATAAGTGTGAGTGAAAGGCAGCTTTAGAACAGAGGAGATGAACAGACCATTTTTCTGCAGAAAAGAGAAAAAAAAAAATAAAGCATTCCAGGTAGAGAGCTTACCCTGAGCCAACCATGAAGGCATGAAAGCAAGAGTATGGCAAAAGTAAGCCAAGCAAGACAATTCTGTGTGAGGAATTTCTTGAGTGGGTATGAGAGAGTGGCAAGAGAGAATACTGGAAGGTATTGGGTGGAGGTTATAAAGGAGATTGAACTTTCTCTTGTATGCATTGGGAAGATATCTAAATAAGAACATTAAATTTACTTTTCAGGAATTTAGAGGATTTGTGTGAGGCAAGATCTGAGGAAGAACCTGAAAACTCCTTGCAATTTAAAAAAAAATAATAGTGTTCATTTATTAATTTTGAGAGAGAACCAGAGAGCGAGTTGAGAGAATGGGAGAGAGAATCCCAAGCAGGCTCTGCCGAGAAGTCAGAGCCCTACTATATGGGGCATGATCCCAAAAAATTTGAGATCATGACCTGAGCTGAAATCTAATGTCAGACACTTAACAGACTGAGCCACCAAGGTGCCCCAACTCCTTGAAAATTTTTGGAACATCCTGGGTAAAATTCTGCTGTGAATATCAGTAAGGAAACCCAGGGCCACATTGGAAGTTAGTTTTTGTAGAGTTGGCTTCAAAGCAACTTAGGAAAACAAAGCAGGCCCCAGAGTGAAGTGTGTCCCCTCTTGGGGAGCACAAAGGGAACAAAGGCAAGTACAGAGGGTGTTACAAGTCAATAACCATGATAGAGGCCGAAGTAAACTGTTTGACTCCAGTGAGCCTAAAGGCCCTGGAGGAAACTTAAGTCACTTCTGCAAATGTTCCTAAAAAAGCAATTGACTTTTTCTTAAGTTTTGTTTGTTCTTTCCTTTTTTCTCTTCCCATACCCACACTAGCAAGCGGTATGGAAAATAATTTTTTTACTACTTCTTTGAAAAAAGGACTGCTAAATTAAATGGTTAGGAGTCATGTTAGATAATCAATTATTCTACACTTCATTCTGAATTAAAGTCCCTTTTAAGTCAACTGCTCAATATTGTTGAATTATTTTTTATCATCATGAATCAGGGTATACTATTTTCCTCACTGAGCTTCCCAAAACAAGAAAAGAGGACAGCATTGCAGATGGTCAATAAATCTCTATTGGTTTGATACTGTTTCTGTGATAGAACCCTTTTTTCCAGAATAAAGTTGTTTTTTCTAAAAACCTCTGGGGTCATAATAAATCTTATAGTTTGTGTATCAAATTTCATCCTAATTTTTGTTCATTCACTCTATCTCATTTAATCTTCACAAAAACTCCATGAAGTGAGTATTATCAGATCTGTTAAGTAGATGAGGAAACTTTATTTTAGTGGTCTTCCAACTTGTACTTGAAAATAATTTTCTATTGGTTTAAGTTATTATCTTTTAAAAAAAAAGCCTTTCTCTATCTTAATGTGTGACTGAGACTCATTACTAACTCAGATTGATTTACAGAGGTTTAAATGGCTTCGTTAGCCACAAAACAGAGAGTAGCATTAAGATGCCAAACTCAGGGGCACCTGGGTGGCTCAACCAGTTAAACATCTGACTCTTGATTTCAGCTCAGGTCATGATCCCAGTGGTGAGACAGTCTGTGTAGGGCTCTGTTCAGGGCATGAAGCCTGCTTAAAATTCTCTCTCTCCCTCTCCCTCTCCCCTGATTGTGTTCCTGCAAAAGCCGTCGCTCTCTCTCTTCCTCTCTCTCTCTCTCCCTCTCTCTCATTAAATAAATAAATAAATAAATAAATAAATAAATAAATAAAAATAAAGGCTACAAATTCATGTCTTCTGACACTAAACCCATTATTTTTTTCCAGCATCATGCCTCAGAGAAAGCCACCAAATGCAATAACAATTCAAGTCACTCCCATAATCAATAATCCATGATACTTAACACTGATACTTTAGCCATTTGTATTATGTAGAGTATGTGATTATTTTAAAAGTTAAACATTTTTAAACTTTATTAACTCAGATGGTTTCAATAAAATCATCTAGCATCTAGATGCTAGTCTGGACCCAGATGGACCTGAAAAGAAAGAAATACATAACTGAAAAGAAAGTGTTTCTCAACCAAACTATTACAGTATACAAGGTAAATTAAATAAGACTTACAAGTCTTATTGTCCAAATAAAGTCATGTCCTCAGCAATTTAGATAATTTCTGATCTACTGTAGTCAAGGCAATGTTTTCCAAGAAGTCTTTAGTAATTCCTTGGGTCTGAATTCTCTAAGAATTCCTATATTACAAAATAGAATTATAAATCACTTTGTATTCTTGGCTAATTTTTTTCTTAAAAATAACTTCCCAATCAAAATTTAAGTTCATGGAGAGCAAGGAAATAATTGCTTTTCACTAGAACTCTTCACATCCTATACACTAGTACTAGACATGAGAGTAATATTTGCTGTATGTTTGTTGAGTTCTTAGAAAATACAAGTTCTCAACAAATGCAGGGCTGGGGAGGGAGGGTCAGTTGATCAGTGATGCAAGTTATAAATTATCCATTTAGTAAAAAAAAAAAAAGAAGTGATGTAGAACTTGTACTGAGAAAGAGCTTCCTAACTGCAGAAGTTATTTTATTTTATTGTAAAGTAATAAAATCACGGTTCCTTATCCTAATGTGTGATTCAGACTTATTACTAATTCAGATAGTCCTTGGATCTAATTAGTAGATTTTATTGTTTTTATTTTTTCTAACATATGTACAGCCAAATTCCAAAGATGTGTCTTTTTTTTTTTTTAACATTCATTTAAACTATTCTTTGCACATGACTGAACCCGGCATCTTGTAATTCTTATAACTATTATAGAGCATGCAATTGGCTTCTTTTATGAAGAACCGAAAATAGAGAGTTATCCTGTTGAAATAAAGACTCGAAACACGGAAGAGTGTTCTGTCACTGTTTTCCATTTCGCTTGATATCTTTACATTCTGGTGATTAGGTTGTTTGAAAACTTCCAAATCAGCATAAAGAAATCAGAACACTCTGGGTTCTGTCAGAGACACTTATAATATCTCTCTGATTTAAATTGTATACCCGGAGGGCAGAAATAGAGATTTCTCTATTCAGGATAAAACATAACTCAGGCACCAAATAATGTATAATAAAAGTAATGACAATACTTACTCATCTCCTGTTAGTGTTTCAAACAGCATCAAGGAGACAGTGTTCTGGGAATTTTTTTTAGTGTTCCTTTGTCTTAAAACATATTGTACCACTTCCTTTAGAACATTTGATGTACACTTTTGTTTAATTTGAAAAAGTGCTGTTATAGTATTTCTATAGTTAGAGATCACATAGGAAAGATGATCTTTAGGTAAATTGGTTTACTTATCTTCCAATGTCTTTTTGCTTCCCTTTTATAAAAAGTGCTAGATAAAGCTAGTGGGGGAAAAAGATGCATCTGTCTGCAGATCCTAAGAGGATGTCCCTGCCTCACATGACGACAGCCTTATGGAGAATGATGTTTCTGTTACTACTGCTGCATAAAAAACTGTCCCCAAATTTCATGGTACAAAGTAACAACTATTTTATCTGCTCATGGATCTTGTAGGAATGGGGCAGGACACCTCAGAGATGGGTTATCTCTGCTCCACATTCAGGACTCTGAGAGTTCAAGGTTAGATACTCAAGATGGCTGAAGTCTGAAATCACGTAGAGGTTTCTTGTCTAAACATGGCTGGTGCTTGAGCTGGGCTGACTTAGAGACTATAACTGTCAGCTAGAGTGCTTCCATAAGGTCTCCTCCATGTGGCTTCATTTGCTCATCACATGGCCACCCTACTGTCGCCAGGTCTCTTATCTACAAGAGATGCTCTTGGCTCATGGCTCCAAGAGATAGTGTTCCTGCAAACTGACTGAAGACTATTTAGTCTTTTACAACACAATCTCAGAAGTCACAAAGCATCATTTCTGTATTTTATCAGTCACAGCAGATTCAAAGCCCATCCTGACTCAAGGGAGGGGGAATAAGACTCTGCCTTTGATACAGAAGTGGTAAGCCTACATTGTAAAAGAACATGTAAAAGAGCAGAAGATATGGTGTGGCCAAGTTTGGGAAATGAAATCTGCCACAAATGGACTCAGTCTTTTATGTCTGTGTCCACTGGCTGCATGAGTGGAACTTACTTGATGAGGAGACTTGCTTGGCTATGCTGCCTTTTTATCTCTCATATCAATTAGCAGTTGCTACATTTTGCACTCAACAAATGTTCATTGAACGTTGATTTGAATTAATCCCATCATCCTTTCCATTGAGGTCCTAGGAAAACTCGCTTACTGTCACAAGACATAATGATTATGGAAATGACAGTGAATATTCATGTTCCAGTTACCTCAGCTGCGGGCATAAAATTGCATTAAATTCATATATCAACTCCCTAAAAGGCAGTATTGCCTAGCTCAGACTTTGATGTAAGGCACATTTCTTGTCCAGTCCTTGCTACACCAACTACAAAAGTGTGTCCTCGGGCAAGTTATTCACTGAGCTTCAGTTTCCTCATCAGTAAAATGAAGCAAACACTGCTGACTCAAAGAACAGAAGTGAGCAAACACATCTGTAGAGCAAGCTTGAAAAAGCCATGTCAAAGATTAGAGATCAATAGGGTATGACAAATGCCAACCAGGGGTGCAGATAAAGACGTTGTCCTTTTATAATAGGTCAACCCAGAAGGGATGTCTTTTTTACTTTGCACAGATCACTATATGTACTAGTGGAGGCCATTGTAAAAGGAGGCAGCTGTAAAAACAAAACAAAATGCAACAAAACAAACAAAAGCAAGCAAGCACCAATATAAACATGATTGTTTGGTACACAAGTATTTACCCATTTGTCTCCATTTTATCAGTCCAAATAGCCAATGAGGCCTGTATATAGTAAAAAAAAAAAAAACAAAAACAAAAAACATATTTAGTACCAAATTTGGGTTGTATTATATTGAGGCTTCCAAGCTATATTATCAAGAGTCACTATTCAATTATATTTATTACTAATGCCATATTACATATGCTAGAATATATTGATATTTAGAAGTGCATCAAAGTGTTATCTTAGGTGTGAAAAGATGACATCCATCTTGGAATTTGTTTTCTGAAAATCTTGAAATAAATGTAAGCAAAGGTCCAACTAGACTCTCAATAAACTATCACACCACATCCCAGTCTGTTGAAGCAGCTGGCTTTGATGATTCTGTTTACACCAATATTAAAAACCAAACTCAATCAGAACTCAAAATGGGTCCTCCTTTTGGTGGCCATTAGAAGGCACCAGTGCAGTTTGAAATCATTACCTAATGGAACCAAAACCATTTTGAATCTTAGGCTTATTACTGAATTGTCTCAAGTGTATCTTAAAAGAGCTAAGAGTTTGCTCAAAAGGAATTACAAGTGGCTATTTTCCAAAGAAGAGTTCACACACAGACACACATACAAATGGAAATCTGCTTTTGCTCCAAATAAGGAACTTGTCAGTTCCCTTTGATACACAGTATCTCCTCCCTGTTCAACAGCAAACATCTCTGCCTGGTATTTATCTTGCTAAAACTTCTAATCTGAAAACTGACATCAAGTTATCAAATTAGCTTGAGCCACCAGGAATAAAATTGTTTATTTCCTATATTTGAAATAAAAATATTTCCAATAAGATCAACATATACTATGTCTTCTCCAATAAGAGTTGTGATTAAGAAGGCAAACCTCCCTGGGTGCCTAGATGGCCCAGTTTGTTAAGCATCCAACCTTGGCTCGGGTCATGATCTAACAGTTTGTGGGTTTCGAGGCCCTCATTGGGCTCTGGGCTGACAGCTCTGAGTCTGGAGCCTGCTCTGTATTCTCTGTCTCCCTCTCTCTCTGCCCCTCCCCTGCTTGTGCTCTCTCTCTCTCTCCCTAAAATAAGATGGAAGAAGAAGGCAAACGTCTACATTAAGCTCTCTACCAAACTCTCTACTTTATAAGTGTATTTACATTTCAGTATCTGACCTTTGTCACTGAAGTTCCAGAAGCTTTGTCTATGTCACACGCATAGCACATATAAAAAAACAGGATTTTTTGGGAGGAAGGGTGGGTTGTTAAATATACTTCAACTCCCTCTTCTCTCTCTCTCTCAAAATTAACTTTTTGATCACCTCAGCATCTTCTCAACAATTAATAGTTGTCAGGGGGTGGGAAAAATGGGGAGAGGATACAAATTTTCAACTATAAGATGAATAAAGTCTGAGGATCTAATACAGAGTATGGTGGCTATAGTTGATAATACTATGCAATTGATAATACATTGTATAATTGAAATTTGCTAAAAAGAGTAAATCTTAGGTGTTCTCACCAAAAAAATAAGGTAAATATGTGAGGTGATTGATTAAGTTGAGGGAATACTTTCACAATATATACATATATCAAATAATCATGTTGTACATTTTAAATATATTACAATTTTATTTGTCAGTTATACAGCTAAAATAATAATAATAATAGTTTTCAATTCATCTTCCTGTCTTTTATAGATCATCAAGGAAACAAAGGCAGAGAGATTTTTCCGATGTCACAATGCCAAACCCGGTTTACAGCTGGCCTCTGTAACTTTCTTCTGCGATCTATAGGACAGATACCTGCCCCCCTTCCTTTCCCTACCCTAATGGAGGGGCAAATCAGGAAAAAACCCTTTCTTTGTCCCAAACTCTGCTTTACTGCTCCTTATCTACATCATAACACCCTGGACCCCAAGGGAGATTTAAGCTATTCTTAACTAAAATATTCTAGCAAGAATCATAGAGTTTGATAGAGGGAAGAACCCCTCCCTGGTTTAGCCAATAAACTCCTCTGACATCCAGAAGATCACGGCCTGCTTGCTTAGCCCAAGTGTTCTCCCTGGTTCCAAAATTTATTTCCTTCCTTCCAAAATTCTAGCCCTGAAGCCCTTCCTGGCCCTTTCCATCTCCTGAGGAACCAACCTTTCCCACAGCACCGAGAGCATCCATTCTCCAGAGCTGATTTGGGTTTTACAAATGTTTTCCACCTGAGATGTTTTCCAGATGTCTGTAGTTCTCTATTTCTCTAACAGGAGAAGAGTGAGCTGGGGAACACAGGAGATCTATGGTGGGTGCTTTCACTCCACACTAAGCCTGATTTTCTTATAAAAGTGTCTGGAATCAAACATGGCTTGGCACCAGGGGGATCAATTTCTTCCAAAGTGCATACTAAGCCTGATTTTCTTATAAAAGTGTCTGGAATCAAACATGGCTTGGCACCAGGGGGATCAATTTCTTCCAAAGTGCATCTTTAGTACCAAATTAAACTTGTATTTTTTTTTATTACTGATGATCTTGATCTTATCCATATAAAATAAACCCCTAGACTTGTTAAGCTCCTCTCCTACCTGGAGTTTTTATTGCATGATGCTTCTAGATTTAATGAAAGTGTTTCTTTTTGAGCCATCCAGGCAAGTGGTATTCAGAAAACCTCTCAACATCATAATCAGAACACCTCTCTCTGGTCCACCAAGTCTCTTACATACTAGAAAAGTGAGTTGGAGAAGAGAGTTGTGGGAAGAATTTCAGGTCATCCTATAGTACCCGAAGAAGGTCTCTCTTTCAGAATCCATATTAGTAGTATAGAATTTGTAAGAATTTAAGGCCCCTTGTTGTTTTTATAATTCACAGGATGTTTTAATACCTTCCCTATTGGACTCCCCACTTGTGCTGAGTGCTGCAAAGCCATTGTTTAGATGATCCAGCATCATCTCCTAAACTAATGGTAACTCTGGAAGTCCTGATGATAGAAGAGGCCCAACAAATAGAGGAAATTTGAGTTTTTTTAATGGTCCACCACTGGAAGGTTGGAGGAGGAGTTTCCTGAATTGATATATGATCATATATTATCAAGTAGTATATAATATAATAACATATAATACAAAAATATTGTATAAGTATGTAACTGTATTACATAGGTAATAAAACCATAAAGTTTGCCTTAATTCTAAATGTAAGCTCCCTTACACATACGGGATATATTTAAAGCTTTTAGAAAAATATGTGCAAAGTAATAAAAGTATTTCTTTTTTAAATTTTTTTATTTAATGTTTTTATTTATTTATTTATTTATTTCTGAGAGAGAGAGAGAGAGAGTCGGGAGGGTCAGAGAGAGAGGGAGATACAGAATCTGAAGCAGGCTCCAGGCTCTGAGCTAGCTGTCAGCACAGAGCCGGATGCGGGGCTCAAACCCATGAACCCGTAAGACCATGACCTGGGCTGAAGTCGGACATTTAACCAACTGAGCCACTCAGGTGTCCCAATAAAGGTATTTCTTAAGAACATTTAACTTCTTGGGATTCAACTCTATGGTTTACACAAAACAGGGAGGAAGAATCAGAGCTTGAGAATGATTTAAAATTGCATAGTTGAGAGGTTTTATCTGCTTTTCCTCTCATAGTGGGTACCTGCTCTTGGTGTGAGAAAGAAGATGGAAAGCAAGGATCTCTTCTACTCAGTCCTGCCCATGTTAGTGAGACCTCACTGCAAGTGAAGAAATGTGAAAGGCTGACTTTGACTACATGTGATCTTCCCTTGTACCCAGAGGACTTCAACCCAAGAAAGTGATGGTCTCCTCCATATAATTTAATGTCCTTCTTGTCTAGCACATTGAGGACTCCAGGTGGCTCTGCTGCCTGCGATGGTTCTGAGGAGCCTACGCCAGTCCCTCCTTGAGAAGACCCATGCTACTAATGCTGGCTCATTCCCCAAATCTTTACCCTTGTGAAGTTTTCCAATGTCTTTCCAAGGTAAAATAAGTTTGTGAAGTATTTAAAAATGGGTGCCTAGGTGGCTCAGTCAGTTAAGTGTCGACTCTTGATTTCAGCTCATTTCATGATCTCATGGTTTGTGAGATGGATCCCTTTGTGGGGCTCTGTGCTGACAGTGCAGAGCCTGCTTCGGATTCTCTCTCTCCTTCTCTCTCTGTCCCTCCCCCACACGCATAGGTGCTCTCTCTCTCTCTCAAAATAAATAAGCTTAAGAAATGAATTGGATTTTAGGCCAAAAAGGAAGAAAACTAAAAGAATGAAAAAATGTTAGATAATGGTTCTTTCTGAGTGTGAGATTATGAGTGATCTTTTTTCTGTCACTACATTTTTCTAAATTTCTCAGTCCTACTCATATAAGTATTCATTTGTTTGATAACATTAAAAAAAGGAGTTAAACAAATTTAAGAATTGTTACCTGGACAAATCTAAATGTTTGTTGGTATTTTATATATATTTCCCTGACCTAGGTAAAGGTGATCCAAAGGGTTAAATAGGGAAATGAGGAGATAAATTTTTTATTGCCAAATTATCTGAAAAGGATTAGGACAAGTTTGTCATGTATGTATTTGAGAAAAAATTTAGTGAAAAGGTAACAGTTCTTCCTTATTTTTATAATTTCATGCCTAATTCTCTCTGAGCTAATAGAAAAATCAAAGTAATTGATTCTTAACTATAAAATTTTCCTTGGTTTATGCAATGGAGCATCGATTTAAATTAGCCTGTTGCATTGAGCTAAAATTGGCTTTATGCACCAAAATCATTATTTTTAGATCATAACCCTGAAAGATATAAAATAGGAATGGAAAAGAATAGTTACTGAGTACTATTATGGGCCAAATTATTGTTAGATACTAATACATATTATGTTCTTTGGTGTTTACCAAAAACCCCAAGAGTATTATCCTTACTTTACAGTTGAGTGAAGGGAAGCTTAGTAAGATTAACTTTACTAGGGTCATGTAACCAGTAAATAGAAGTGACAAGATTCAAAACAGATTGTTCTGATTCAAAGTTTTCCTGGAAACCAAAATTAAAGCAAATAGTATATAAATAGTAATCTATTTTGAGATTAGAATCAAGATGAGATAGAGGTCACTTAATAAATTTTGCCTGGGTAGTATTTTGGATTATGTACTTTTAGGCAAATACTGCTTAATTACATCTGTATCCTTTAATTTTCAAGCTTAGCAGGAGCAAGAATGACCAGAGCAACTAACTTCTTTTTTTTTTTTTTTTTTTGAGTTTTTTCCATGTTTCAGGCATTGTTCTAGGCATTTTTAATGAATTAATTCATGGGGTACCTGGGTGGCTCAGTCAGTTAAGTGTCCAACTTTGGTTCAGGTCATGATCTTGTGGTTTGTGAGTTATAGCCCAAAATCAGGCTCTGTGCTGACATTCAGAGCCTGGAGCCTGCTTCAGATACTGTGTGTGTGCCTCTCTCTCTGTCCCACTCCTGCTCCTACTCTGTCTCTCTATGTCTCAAAAATAAATAAACATTATATGTATATATATATTTATATTTAAGAAAAAATCATGATTGCTGAAGACTCAGGCGCTATCATGTTAATGGATTACAGACCTGGGACAGCTGGGAAACTGGTTTGCAAAACAGCTTGAAGTTTCTTTGAAACTGTAAGGCATCTAGGCCTTCCTTATCCTAGTTTCCAGGATGAGGGAATACAGCCAACAGATCAAAAGCTCACTAAAATACCATACACACTAAGAAAGAGGAACAAGCTTTAACATTTTCGTTGTTGTATTTTATTGCCCATTAAATGTCTTTTTAGTGGTCAGCAGCATTTAACATTTTTCATTTATCTATAAACTTTTCAAAACAAAACTAGTTTTCAAAGATGACCACTCTGTTAAATTTGTGAATATCTTGAGATAGGATTATGTTGCTTTATCCTTGCTTTGTGGGGATGATTGAAGGAGTGATTTTTGTTACTGTACTTCTGGTAATTTGGGCCTCTGAAGTAGGTTAACCTTTATAATAAACTTAGTTAAAATGTTTTAACTTGGAAGGAAATAAAGTTGTGCTTCATAGCATATCTTAAAACATGTTGGAGTTTTAAAATTGTTAGACTTTGAGAGTTAGAAATATAGGTGTGTCCATTTCCTTCTTATTTTTTAAAAAGTGGTTTCTCAAATATCTTACAGATTAAATAGTTTTCTTCTAGTCACAAAGAAATGGCCTGATATTTAAGTCTTTGGACATTATTTATCTGAGGAATCTAGAATCTTCAATGTATGATTTAATGGTAATATTTTAGGCATATCTTTTTCAAAAGTAATTGATATTGGATCCATAAATCTACTATTGGGGATAATGAAAATTAGTAGCAAATGGGTGAAGGTGCAAATAACCTTTGTATTACATAAGAAGTATCTACATAAAACTTGAGTACACATCTGAAGATTTCAGTAAGTTCCATAAAAATATATGTGCACATATATTTTTCTAGTGCCTGAATGTGATAATATTGGAACAAGAAGAAACTTAAATATACATTAATTTTGTAATACATTACAAAGATAAATTATTTATAAAGTATCATATTGAGGGAACTGGGACTTAAATTTAAGAAATAAATGGATTATTTTCATATCTATATGAAAAGGTAATATTTAAATTTTGCTATATGAAAGGAAGCTTTATGATTTTTCAGATACCAATTCTGTTGTCCCTTTCAAGGAATATTTCAACCACAGAATTCATACTTTTATATGGTAGCTATTAGTTGTTCAAAACCAATATTCTTTGTGAGGAATCATGTGTTCATTGTCACATATGAACAGAATTTCATACTCTTTGTCCACTAGACCATCACTGGACTATCTAAGTATGCAAGTCAATTCCCAATACAAATCATGATGTGACAAGTAGTGCCTGAGGGACAACATAAGATAGATCGAAGAACAGGGCAATTATAGATTATAATAACAATTAGAAGAGCTCAATGATTGTTAGAATTAGCAGGGTGACAACAGTCATGAAGACAATATTGGATATTTGAACAATACAAATAACTTTTTCACAATGCACCATTTTCAACTATTTATGGTGGTAAATACAAGATTCCTTCCTCTGATTCCTTGTTTGAGAAAGGAAGTACTCAATGACTAATAAATAAATGCTTATCATGATGTTTGACATTTGTGTTCTTTTTCCTCCCAATTTGATATGAAGTCATTTAGTCAGCCAAGTAATACTGATTGAAGCAAAGTATGATAAATACGGCATATTTATTTGCTCTTCTGTAGTAATTTTTGTGACTGACATGTGCTATACTCAGATGGTGGATTTAGGAATCCTCTCAAAGCCATTTTAGGCTTTCCAGGATACAGCTTCTTAACTGGGGCACTATAGCAAGCTGGTGTGCCAAATGTGTGATCAAGGTGTCCCGATATTATTATATCCTCAGCCTTTGGGGCAGCCAGATGGACCTGGAGCTGAGTCATCTCAGAATTCCTTACCATTTTCTACTGTGCCACAACTGATAAAAGTAGGGTCTCTGACATTCAAGGCAGGCAATACTAATGGGTGTGTTATTTTGCTAAGTCATGTCAGCCTTTCAAGTTGTCAATGAAGAAAACGTCCCTTATACTTTATTGAATTAAACTTTTGTTTTGAGAAAAATATATATTCATATGCAGTTATAAGAAATAATTTAGAGAGCCCATATATCTTTCACACCTTTTCCCTCACTTAGTAACATCTTGAAAAACTACAGTGCAAGGAAATACCCAAAATACTGACATTGATAAAAGCAGCCAAAATACAGAACAATTCTATCACCACAAGGAAGCATTCTGTTCCTCCTTGGTAACCACACCCACCCTATTCCCCCACATCCCCATCACCTAAAAACCTGACATCCCTAACACTAGAAACCACTAATCTGTCCTCATTTCTTTTTATTACAGTTATCCTAGTGGTTGTGAAGTTGTAGTGCATTGTAGTTTTGATATGCATTTAGTTGATGACTAAGAATGTCAAACATCTTTTACTGTGCTTACACAGGCTATTTTTGGAAGAGATGTCTATTCAATTCCTTTGCTTATTTTAAATCAGATTATTGAGCTGCAACAAGTTTTTTATACATTCTACATTCAAGTATCTTATCAGATATATAATATTTTCTCTGATTCTGTGTGTTGTCTTTTCACTTGATGGTATCCTGTGAAGTACAGAAATTTTTAAATTTCGATGGTGTCCTACTTTTTTTTAATCTATTTTGTCTTTCATTGCTTGTGATTTTGGGTTCATATCTCAGAAGGTTTTGCCTATCTCAAGATGATGAAAATATATTCTTATATTTTCTTTTAAGAGAGAGGGTTTTGTATACAAGTTAGTTTTTTTTGTATGATGTAAAGATAGATCCAACATCAATCATTCTTTTGCATGTGGATGTCCAATTGTCCCAGCTCCATTTGTTGAAATAACTATTCTTTCTCTCATTGAATTGTCTTCGGATCATTGTTGAAAATCAACTGACCATAAAATAGTCTATTAATTTTTTACTTGATTTCATGTGATGAACCAACTGTGCATTCCTTGAATAAATCCTACTTGATCATAGTATACAATTTTTTTTCATAGGGCTTTGGATTCTGTTTGCTACTATTTTTCTGGAAATTTTTGTGTCTATATTCATAAAAGATAATGGTTTGTCATTTTCTTATCTTGGATTTTCCTTGTCTGGTTTGGTATTAGGGTAAACCTGGCCTCAGAGGATGAATTGGAAAATATTCTCTCCTTTTTGTATTTTTGGAAGTGTTTGTGAAAATTGGTATCAATCTTATTTTTTTAAATATACGGTAGAATTTACAAATTAAGTTATCTGATTCTGAGTTTTTCTTTGGGGAAAGTTTTAAATTGTCAATTCATTTTATTTACTTGTTATAGGTCTACTCAGGGATTCTATTTCTTTTTGAATCAGTTTCAGTAGTTTGCATCTTTCTAGGAATTTGTCCATTTCAACTAAGTTATCTAATTTGTTAGCATACAGTTTTTCACAATATTCCATTATAATCATTCTGTAACTGTAAAGCTTAAAGTAATGTTCATACTTTCATTTTTGATTTTGGTAATTTGAGTCTTCTCTATTTTTTCCCTCATCAGTTCAGCTAAAAGTTTTTCCATTTTGTTGATCTTTACAAAGAATCAACTTTTGTTTTTATTTTTTTGGTTTTCTAGTCTCTATTTTATTACTTTAATACTCTATTATTCCATTGTTTCTACTCTATTAAGTTTAGTTTGCTCTTTTCCAGGTGTCTTAAGGTAAAAAGTTAGATTGTTTTCCATCTTTCTTCTTTTTTAATTAGTGTTTATAGCTCTATCTTTCTCTTTGAAAACTTCTTTCATTTCATCCCTTAAGCTTCAATATGTTCTGTCTTCTTTTTCAATTATGTAAAAATATATTCTAATTTCCTTTCTGACCTATTTTTAACCCATTGGTTACTTAGAAGTGTGTTGTTCAATTTCCACATATTTGTTAATTTCCCAAATATCCCTATTATTAATTTCAAATTTCATTCAATTATGATTATAAAATATACTCCGTATGATTTCAATCTTCTAAAATTTATGGAGGCTTATCTTGTGGCCTAGCACATTGCCATGTGCCCTTCCTTGAGAAGAATGTGTAGTCTGCTGTCTTTCAATATCTGTTAGGTCTTGTTGGTTTATAGTGTTGTCCAGGTCACATATTTACCAATCTTTTGCCCAGTCAGGTTGTCCATGATCTTTAAGGGCCATGGAAAGTGTTTTATTTTGTTTTGCTGAGCCACAAATGTAGCCACCTACTTAGGGAGGCTAGTGTGTATGACGGAACTTCTTAACACAGCTTTAACTTAATAGGTTTCTAGACTTCAGGATTTCACAAACTAGCTTTCCCCCTGTCCCTCATCAAATAGGAGGATAGATGGGCTAAGGGTAACTCTTATTTTGCCAAATAATCACCTTAAAAAAAATAACTGCCACCTACCATCTCCATAATTTTCAAACTGATTGGCCATAAACTGTCTGAATTTGAAAGGGCATAATCTCAAAAAAAAAGGACAATCTTTTCTTCCTATTTTTTTGACTCATGGCTGACAAAATCTTTATTTTAACTCACACTGAATGATTCCCAGAGCCCTGGTGTGATCATTAACCTACCATCTAATTGAATCTCAAGGCCCCAGCCATTTGTGTTGTAATGCGCTATTCTCTACAAATTGCCATAACATTGGAATGCTTGAGAATTGTCATACCTGCATTCTTTTGAGGGAGAGGGCCACTGACTAACATAAATCTTTTAGGAATGTTGAAAAAACTTAAAAACAAATGTGATATACAAGAAGTAAGTGGAAGTAACTATTTATGGAACTATTTTAAGCATCACTACAAGATGTGAAGCATATTCTATATATAATAAGGCTGTCCTACCAGGCATTAAAATTTTCCATTTTAATAATTTAACTTGTAAGACATGATTGTCATTCATTCTTGATGAGTACATATATGGTCATAAATATATATTATTAGTATATATACTATATATATATATATATATATAATAAAGACATTCAAGTAAAATAACAAAAATGGGAAGAATGTTATTAATAGATCATTTGACATTCTCTAAATCTTTATTTTGTATATCTGTTACATAGGAAAGACTGCTTTCCATTCTTTTTTCTTATCATAGGTCCCACTTAGATGTATTTTACATGAAATGCTATTTTTTTTTCTAAATATTCATCCACTTATTAACTGTGGTCTCCTGAGTCCAAAAAATGAATTTATGTACTTCATACCAGTATTCAGGAATGGAAGCTAATTAATGTCAAACATATTATATATAAAAGACTTCTTTTTTGAAAATTGTAGTTACAACTTCCAGAAAGAGAACAAAGTTCAAACACTAAGAAAATAAATTGCTATTTATACTGAAAATTGTCTAAATACATGATCAAATAAAAGGTAACTTCCTCACACACATTGGTCTTATTTATGAATGAAGCCAGAGAGAATATCCTGATGGGCTTTGAAGAATGAGATGTATCATGTTAACCACATTTTTTATAAATGTTTTTCAATGGGAAAAAAAATTTAAATCCTAACCAACTGCCAATATCAAGAATAGCATTATAATAGTTCAATCAATAGGCCTAGGATTTTACAAAGTTGTTTGATACTATGTTTCCCAAAAATCCACCTAGAATATAAAACTACCAAAGTAACAACACAGTGAGAGATTGAAATACATGTTTTTTAGAAAGGATGGCAATATAAATGCCATTTATAAATGCCAAAATAAATTATCATTTATTTTGAAATGATACTATGTTTTTAAACACAGGTATATTTCAGATAAAATATAGGACACCAAATGAATCATCTGCCTTTCTGGCAGGATTTAACCACAGTTGCATTATTATAGTCAATATAATACTCAGGTTGAAGTGGTGGATGCTTTTCAGCTTATCCCCTACCCAACTCTCTGCTATAATCATTTATATTTCACAGAAAGACCACCTAATTTTCTAAGTTTAACTACCATCTACTTCAAGTCAATACACTTTAACTCCAACCAATGTAGGTTAAAATTCCACATATAGCAGAAAAAAATCAGAGTGTTCCAAGTAAAAAATCTGTTCCAACCCTTTGCCCAATACCCTATTAGGTAAAAACTTAAGACAAATCACTTGACTTTTATAAAAATTTCCTGTCTTTTTTGTAAAGTGTAGTTAATAAAATAGTAATAAAAACAGTATATCTAATATTTCTACTTCACTATCTTTTTAGAGAAACAAAAAACATATATTACATTTCTGTGCAAGTAGGAAAAACTTATAATGCACTGGGGCACCTGGGTAGCTCAGTTGGTTAAGTGTCTGACTTTGGCTCAGGTTATGATCTTGTGGTTCATGAGTTTGAACCCCAAGTCAAGTTCAGTGCCGGGCTCTGCACTGACAGTGTGGAGACTGCTTCAAATCCTCTGTCTCCCTATCTCTCTCTCAAAAATAAATATTTTTAAAAAATTATAATGCACCAAATTATTTGCATAATTGACTCAGAAGTTTTCACTCTCTGACATGACAAGAAAATATTTAAAATTTTAGTAGCATTAATCTCAAAGAAACTAGTTCAAATACATGCTATAATCTGAAATCCTATATTATAGAATTTATTTGATAATAAAATGAATAATTTAAATGTACTTGATATGTGTTCATCATAGAATGCAACTAATGGGCAGTATTTATATAACATATACAGAGAGTATTTAAGGAGTCAGCAACATTTTTTGAGTATCTATAATATGTTCTGCACTGGCATCATAATGATGTGAGATTACACAGGTAACATTCTGATTTCACAATAATAAATAAAATTCAGCCTCTAACATTGGTAAGATAGCACTTTAGTGGATAAATCAGACAAAGAAATGGTTAACTCTAACACAATGTGAATAGTGCTAGAATCAGTGTATGAAATGGAGAGTTTATTGACTTAACTCAATTCTGAATTTATTTTCATTTCATATTCTTATCCTATGAAATTCTTCTCATTCTTCAAAGTGCATTATCTCTGTAACTACTAGTTACTGATTCCTAAATAAATTCACTGTATGCAAATTAATTCAGACTTCATTGAAATAAATATCTCCGAACAGAGGCTAATATTATTTGGTATGATCAACAGTAGACAAGAAAAGCAAATTTCCTGGCAGCAAGGTGATTTAGAATGGTTCAGGGTCATCAGACTTCTGCTCTACTTCTTTCCATTTTTCACATATTGTAAATTGTATAGGCCACACCTGTATCTCAGAGTCAACAACTCTGAGGCATTTATGTATTCGGGGGCTGCAAAATGACCTGAAAACTAGATGGATATTTTCAACAGAACTAGACGTTTCCTTCAGTTAAAAAATTAAAAAATTAAAAATTAAAAAAAATTAAAAGTTTCATACAGTAACCACCACCTTAAGGGCATACAGCAAAAGCTAGGACATTCTGCATTGTAAACATTCATTCAAACCTGGAAGATTTCCAGAGCAGATTTGCAATAGTCTTCCATCATATACAAAGGTCAGAAAAATAAGGACTTAAAGTTGGAATGTTTTTATTCAATTTAGGTGTCATTTGACCACAAATGCTCTGTCTGTATGAGAAAATTGAAGAAATAAATCAGGATTCTTTCTCTTAGTGGTTGTTTTCATTGACCAGTGCTTGGCAATATGACTCAAGGCCTGGATTGAATTTCACTTTGGGAAAGCTTCATTTATCATGATTCCAAAGGCAGGTACAGCTTGCTGTTTGGTTTCAGCACAAAACAGAAACTGCTAATCCAGTGTGATTTGTCTTATTTTGATGTGTAAAGGGAGAAAATCACAATAGTGTACTCTTCTAGAGAAGGTGCTTCTATATCAAGATTTTTAAAATTTTAGTAGTAAGGTATTTGGTGAAATATTAGGCAGATATAGCTGGTAGTGATAATGGGGTGTCTCTAAAATACACTAATTACTTCAGTACCAGTATCTGTTATGCATCACGACCGTGATACACCAAATCTATTATGGTGATAAAGGAGAAAATGTCAGCTAAAGCATTGGAATAAAATATCGATTGTTTTTATTCTGCTTTTATTTTTTTTTAATGTTTTTTTTATTTATTTCTAGGAGAGAAAGAGAGAGACAGCATGAGCAGGGGAGAGTCAGAGAGAGAGNTTTTGAATTTTGTTACAGAATTTATAATAATAACTAATGGTTTTCTTTTTCCACTTTTTTGTAATCTAAGGCATTGTTATTTTTTTTTTTTAATGTTTTATTTTATTTCTAGGAGAGAGAGAGAGAGACAGCGTGAGCAGGGGAGGGTCAGAGAGAGAGGGAGTCACAGACTGAAACAGTCTCCAGGCTCTGAGCTGGCAGTCAGCACAGAGCCCGACGCGGGGCCCGAACCCACGAACCGCGAGATCATGACCTAAGCGAAAGTCGGACGCTTAACCGACTAAGCCACCCAGGCGCCCCTATTCTGTTTTTAAAGTTAATCTATTGAAGGCACCCATTCATCACCATATACTGAATCCCTACTCTATGCAAGGCATTGTATTAGATGCTCAAAGTACTAAAGGGAATAGGCAAAATGCTAGTCCTCATAGTCTGCTCTGTACAAAATACTGAGAAGACAAACATGAACAGTTAATACATGCTGTAATTAATAACATAAGGGACTAATGGGAATGAAATGGATAAACTATTGAACAGAACCATTTTTTCCTGTAGACTTGGTCCTTTGCGTGGCTCAGGATATCTGAGGATTTCCAGGTCAGCGCTTATCTCTCATAAGCAATAATAGATTCTAGAGAAGTTTGGAGACTAAATCCTTTAATTTGAGATCCAAATTCTCTACTTACTGTATGATTTGAGGCAATAACTTCAACTTTTGTGACTCAATTCATATCTTAAAATTAGTAAGGGATAGTACCTATCTCTGCTGGGTAGTTGTGAAGATAAAATGAGACAACATACAAGAAAATGCATTGCAAGAAAATAGACTGTAAACTGATGCAAATGCCATTTGTTGTTATTTGTTGGTTGTTGTTATTAATGAATCCTCTGGGTCAAATAAAAAAGTTAGCCATCTTAAAGGGAAAAAGCCATAAATCATGTAAAACACAACTTCCTGCCTGCCTTCCCATGAGAAAACTACATCTGAGCACAGTTTCAATTTATCCCTAACCATGTAAAAGCAAATATGCCAGACCCAATTCAAAATTATGAAACTGGAGAAGCCTCTGTCCCAGGCTTTGTGTTCCCCAGGGCAAGTGCTATAATCATTTTGAATCTCGGTCTCTATATGTGGAAAATGGGAATAAAAACACTGTATCAAACAGAATTGTAGGACCCCAAATGAAATGGAGTGTGTTAAAACATGAAGGCTTGTGCCAAGTTCATAGTAGGTCCTCTGTAAATGTTAATCAGTTCCATCACCAAAACAATAAGGGCCCTGAAATGGTCATTAGCTCTAATTTAATTAACCGATTACCCTTTGCTATTGATGAGTGTTGCACATCAACTCAATCGGCATTTGCATTTTGACACTTTTATTTCTAATTATGTATAATTTGCTGTGCCGCCTGTGAATGGGAAAAGGGCCCCAGTGCAGCACAAAGCCCCAATTGCAGAGACCAGCTGCCTCCACCATCACCATGCCAGGAAGTGAGTGCCCTGCCCCTTGCTCTCTTCCCCTCATAACTCAGATCCAAATCCAAATCTTGCCAGAATACACGTGATGGGCAGGACCTAACCACACCCAGAAATTGACCCACAAGGGAATCTTGGAAATGCAATGTTTTTGCTTCCCACCCTCCGCGAAACAGTAAGAATACTAGACAGGACCTGAAATATACAAATGTTAGACCGTCCTAAATATCTGTCACAGCATGGTAAAATATTAAACTATGCATACTCTATTTTTCAGCTGTTTTTCGGAAAGGAGCGATAAAAACAATTTGCAACTAGAATATATCCTCTTTGTTAGCAAAGTAGCACAATTAACAACCAATGAACTTAAAGTCAAAGACCTCAAGTCGAAGACCTATGAGTCTAGAGCTTATTCTGCCACTAATTAGTTTTTGGACTTGAATAAATCCATTTAGTTTACAGAACCTTAATTTCCTGCATGTACAAAATGAGGAAATTAGACTCAGTGACTGCTGAGGATATATTATTTTTATAATATGCTAATGTCTATATTGTTATTCTTGGCATAAATAAGTTTTTATATTTGATTAAAAGTGATATGCAGGCTCTTAGCATTTTTATCAAAACGAAGTCATTCCAATGAATTCTAACTGGAGTGTCTACAGAGGCAGATAAGAACAAGCTTCATGATTTCCCATGCTTAAGAGGTTTATAGATTTAAACCTATAATGATTTAATCAAAAATTAAATCCCCCTTCCCCTGAAAAATCTATTATACCTTTCTCCCAATCTCTTCAAGGCCCTTTGGAAAATAATCAGTCCTTTTACCCTTTCCAACTACCTTCCAAACTCTCACAGCAGATACTGAGATGCTAAAGGGAATCATTTTACTGGCAATCATGGTGTTTGAAAAGACAAAGCAGTGGACAGGCGCTCTCTGCCCACTGTGTTCTTGCTATGCTGCAACATGCCTCCTGGACCCGGGCTCTGCAGGATGGTCTCCATGGTAATGCCAATTTTTCACCCTTTCATATATTCACCCTTAAAAATTCTTAAAGTATAATAATAACATCTCTTTTAGTCAGCGTGGACTGCTGTAACAAAATATCATAAACTGGATGGCTTAAAAAACTGTAAATATTTTTTATAGTTCAGAAGGCTAGCAACTCCAAGATTAAGGTGCCAGCATATCTAGTGTCCAGTGAGAACAATCTTCTGGATTTGTAGACAGGTGTCTTCTCATTCTATCCTCACATGGCAGAGAGGAGAGATCATCTTTGTCGCGTCTAATGGCACTAATTCCATTCATGAGGGCTCCACCCTTATGACCTAACTAACTTCACCAGGTTTCATCATATATTACCATTATACTGGTGGTTAGGATTTCAACGTGTGAATTTTGGTATTTGGATGTCCACACAAATTATTGGTTCTTCCTGATATTCCACGGTATGGATGTACCACAGTATGTCTAGCCATTCACTTGTTGAACACCTGACTGATTCCAGTTTTTGACTATTATGAACAAAGTTACTATAAACATTCGTATCCAGGCTTTTGTATAAGCCTGTCTTCATTTCTCTGAGATAATGTCCAAGAGCACCATTGTTTGGTCATATGATAGTTGCATGTTTAGTTTTTAAGAAACTTATACAGTCTACCAGAGTGGCCAGATCATTTTGCATTCCTACCAACAATATGCAAATAAGGGAACCAGTCTGTCCACATCTTCACCAGAATTTGGTAGTGTCACTATTTTTTATTTTAGCCATTCGGTGATGGATCATTGTGTCTTAAATTTGCATTTCTCTGATAATGATATTTAGTAACTTTTCATGTGTTTATTTGCCATGTGTATTTCCTCTTTGGCAAAGTGTCTCTTTATGTCTTTTGCCCATTTTCTAACTGAATTGCTTCTTTTTTTATTGTTGAGCTTTGAGTGTTCTTTATGTAGTTTAGAGTCTTCTGTCAGATATGTGACTTGCAAATATTTTCTCCAACTACACAGGTTTTCCCTTCATCCTCTTAACAGGTTCTTTCACAAGGCAAAAGTTTTTATTTTGATGAGGCTGAGTTATTTTTCCTTTTATGAGTTGTGTGTTTGATGTCAAGTCTAAGAACTATTGGCCTAAACTATTGGCCTATTAACTCTAAAACTTGAAGAGTATCTCTTATATTTTTCCCTAAAAATTTTATAATTTTACTTAACTTCATAGTTCAATTTCACTTATGTATTGGGTTTGAGGATCCAATTTCTTTTTGCCTTTGGATGTCCAATTGCTCCAGCACCATTTGTCAAAAAAGCTGTCCTTTCTTCATTGAATTGCTTATGCACCTTTGTCAAATATCACTTGGACATATTTGTGTGGGTGTATTTCTAGGCTCTCTATCTGAGAAGGATAATCTATCCTTCTGCCAACGCCATATAATCTTGATTACTTAACCTATGTAGTAAGATTTCCTCCACTTTTTTTTTCTATTTCAGATTTTTTTAGCTATTGTTAAGTCCTTTACAATTCTATATGAATTTTGTCTATGTCTGGAAAAAATATTGCTGGCATTTTTTTTATTCTCAAGTTAGTTAACATATAGTGTTGTCTTCGCTTCAGGAGTAGAATCCAGTGATTCATCACTTACATGTAATACCCAGTGCTCATCCCAGCAAGTACCCTCCTTAAAACCCATCACCCATTTTCCCCACCTCCATCAACTCTCAGTTTGTTCTCTGTATTTGAGTCTCATAGTTTGCCTCCCTCTCTGTTTTTATCCTATTTTCCCTTCCCTTCCCCTAGGAATACCTGTTAAGTTTCCCAAATTCCACATATGACTGAAATCATGTGATATCTGTCTCTCTCTGACTGACTTATTTTGCTTAGCATAATATCCTCCAGTTCCAGCCATGTTTTCACAAATGGCAAGATGGCATTCTTTTTCATTGCTGAGTAGTATTCCATTGTATGTATACCACATCTTCTTTATCCATTCATCAGCCGATGGACATTTGATCTCTTTCCATAATTTTCCTATTGTTGATAGTGCTGCTGTAATCATTGGGGTGCATGTGCACTTTCAAATCAACATTTTTATATCCTTTGGATAAATTCCTAGTAGTACAATTGCTGTGTCATAGGGTAGTTCCATTTTTAATTTTTTGAGGAACTCCCACACTGTTTTTCGTAGTGGCTGCCTCAATTCACTTTCCCACTAACAGTGCAAGAGGGTTCCCCTTTCTCCACATCCTCAAAAACATCTGTTGTTTCCTGAGTTGTTCATTTTAACCACTCTGACTGGTGTGAGGTGGATCTCACTGTGGTTTCGATTTGTATTTCCTTGATGATGAGTGATGTTGAGCATCTTTTCATATGTCTGTTAAACATCTTGATGTTTTCTTTGAAAAAGTGTCTATTCATATCTTCTGCCCATATCTTCACTGGATTATTTGATTTTTGGGTGTTGAGTTTGGTAAGCTCTATATAGATTTTTGATACTAACCCATTATCTGATATATCATTTACAAGTATCTTCTCCCATTCCATCAGTTGCATTTTAGTTTTGTTGATTGTTTCCTTTGCTGTCTTGCTGGTATTTTGATAGGAATTGCATTTGGTAGGAATTGTGTTATATCAGTTTGGGAAGAACTATGTTAAGTCTTCCAATCCACAAACATTTATTTATGTCATTTTTTCTTTCATTATAATTTTAAGACTACAAATTCTGTATTATATGTTTTGTTAGATTTATACCTAAGTATTTCATTTTTTAACTAACTGTAAATCATATTTATCTTTAATTTCTATGTCCACATTTTTATTACTAGAACATAGAACTATGATTTTTAAGGTGTTAATCTTGCATTCTGTGACCTTGCTGAACTCACTTATTAGTTCTAGCAATTGTGAAGATTTTTGTTTGGTTGGTTGGTTTTGGTTTTGGTTTTGACTTGTAGATTCCTTAGGATTTTCTATGCTACTCTTTCCCTTTTTGGAAACTATAATTTCCAAAATTGGAAAATTGCTTATAAAAACATGCTATGTTTCTTTAAATGAATTGATTAAAAAGGTTTTAAATTTTATCAATATTAATATTTAATATGGTAAGTATCTATATGTATACCACACATAAACAGATAACTCTTTGGGAGTCCCCAATAAACTTTAAAAGTACAAAATAGTCTTGAGACTAAAAAGTTTGAGAACTATTGATATAGGTTCACAGAAATCTTTATATTTTACCAGAGTAGGTGTTTAATTTCTGGTATTTGTCTTGCATGTAGGAATGTTACTAGAGGCATAATTTCTATAAGTGTGTATGTAAGTCAGTTGAAGGGAATTTTTTGTATGCTTCTTGTTAAATTTTCTGTGATAATCTGTGTGGTTGACTAGGAACCTTCTCTTTCATCTAATAAAGAGCCACACAACAAAAATAAAACTTTATTTTTGGAAACTTTATATAGATACACGTGCATCCAACAAATATTGAACGACTATTTTGTGCACTAGGTTTATAGTGATAAAGAAAACAGAAATTTTTGCTTTTATCAACCTTGTCTTCTAGTTGAGGGAAAAGGAAAACAAGCAGATAATAACATGCCATGTACATGGTAGGGCATGTAGGCATGAAATCTACAGCTAGTTGGCGGCTCTCTTGCTCTGGCGCTAAGAAGTCCTGGTGTGGGGAAACCTCTTCTGGAATGACTACCAACACAAAGTCCAATTCTACTAATAGAACATACATAATAATGAGCACATGTAGTTCATCCCTGGATAAAAGTACTTTACGTCACTTTTCCTCAACCCTTCTCCCTTTGCTTTGCCTTGCTCTTAACCAAGCTTGGAATGTTATTGTCAATGATTCTTCTTGTAAGTACTAAAAGATATGTTACTACACGAGAGTATTTTACTGACCTCTACACTTAGGGGCCTTAGGAAAAAAAGATACTCATTTACATCAGGAAGTTATCCATCAACTTTTCCTTATCCTCTGACAGTTTTAATGATGATACAACAAACAGCCCCACATTTTTTGTAAATAAAAATAGCAATCGTATGAAGAATGTGTTTCCTGCGGACTGTGAGAAACAAGGTCCTAGGTGACATACTGGCTTTCATTTGTTTGCATTTTGCCTTGTCTTGAGATAAGGAAAGAAGCTGGAAGTAACTCCTGCCACAGCCAACCAGGGCCAAAGTCACAGCACTTGGAATCCCGCAAGAATACACAATGTGGCAAATCAGACTGTGCAGAAGGCTTCTTGGCTTAATAAGCAACTGTCTTAAAACATCCCATCAAGTTGTTGTGGTTTTGTTGTTGCTGTTGTTGTGCATTTGTTAATATAATCATCTTTTTCATTTCTGGAATAGCCTCAGGAAAAACACATGTTGTTTCTTCCAGTGATAATCCAGTTTGGTGGATGAGTCTTATATGTTTATAACACTTCCTTACTCTGCAAACATCATCACCAAGTACTTGCAAGTGCTTAATTATGTGAATGAGAAAATTTAAAGTGATAATAATTTGGCATAATTCAAACAATTAAAAAAATGTTAAAAACTGCTCCTAACTGGTCACTCTCCTTAGTCTCTATAATTAAAGCAGCCTTCCTCTTACCCTTCAAATATTCTTCTTTTCCTCAGAAACAGCACTGTCAGTAATTTCTTGCTTAAATAATTCACTTTTCAATTATGTGGAACTCAGATATTTGTTGAATATACTTAGATATTGAATACATTAAGTAATTGTGTCCCCATGGAAAGAGAGCTTGTTGAGTTTTTTTCTGTTGATAAAGTTTACCTCAATGACTGCTATTTTATTTATTCATTTATTTTTATTTTTAAATTTTTAAAATTTTTTTTATGTTTTATTTATTTTTGAGAGACAGAGAGAGACAGTGTGAGCAGGAGAGGGACAGAAAGAGAGGGAGACACAGAATCTGAAACAGGCTCCAGGCTCTGAGCTAGCTGTCAGCACAGAGCCCGACGCAGGGCTGCAACCCACAAACCGCAAGATCATGACCTGAGCCGAAGCTGGATGCTTAACCGACTGAGCCACCCAGGCACCCCTATTTTTATTTTTTTAACATTTATTTATTTTTGAGAGAGAGAGAGAGCTGAGGAGGGGAGGAGCAGGGAGAGAGAGAGAGGCACAGAATGTCAAGCAGGCCTCAGGCTCTGAGCTGTCAACATAGAACCCGACAACTGTGAGATTATGACCTGAGCCGAAGTCACTTAATCTACTGAGCCACCCAGGTGCCCCCAATGACTGCTATTTTAAAAATGATCTGGGAAGTGAAGGCTATCTGGCTGTGACATCTGTCACCTCACTGATCGTCAGGGTTGATGTGGTTGATCTGGCTGGCTAGGCGGTTGCCCCCTTCCTCTTCCACCTCTCCATGTACATCGCTCCCAAAGCGGTGTCAATAGAGAGGACCATTCTTTCATCAAGGGTGTACGACTAACTGTGCTCCCCTGCTAGAACCTGGAAACAAGCTCTCAAGGTCCATTTGTAGGACAACATAGAGTAGTCAAGCTTCCAAGACTCCAGACACATCCAAATGATGTGGCGTCTGCCTTTCTTTAAAAAAAAAAAAAATGATCTGAGGTTATGTCCATATCCTAGCAGTCAGTCCTACTCTGTGTCAGGCACTAAACAAGTTTCTGGATTTAAATGTCCAGTGCTCATAACACATAACAACTATACCTCATTTATGTACCTATGCAATTAATTCTCTATAGTTATCATTTTCATATTACAATCAAAGAATCCCTAGGATTTGTCCTATTGTGACCCTGTGGTGTGAAAATGGAAATTCAAATAGCATAAACTCCAAGCCTATCTTCGTTGTTCCCACTTTTAAGTACTGAACTTTCATAGAGATTTCATTTAAAGTAGGAGTTGTAAAGCTAAGAGAAACCTTCTCCTCTGCCATAAAGTAACAAGATAAAAAGATATCTTCCTAAAATTAATCTATATTTAATTAACATCAGGCCATATGCTAGATGATAAATTGGTAACTCAAGAATTCATTTAAATAAGATTGGTCAAAGTTAGAAATTCTCAAACTTTTTCATTTTAGAACCCCTTTAAACGCTTAAAAATTCTTAAAGACCTTAAAGAGTTTTTCTTTATGGTAGTTATATTTGTCATTATTTTTATATTAAGAATTGTTTTAATTTTTGAGGAAACTTTATATTTAATAAGTCATTTTTAAAGTAAAAATGCATTGTATGTTAACATACATAAAATATTTTTATGAAAAATAACTATTTTTTCAAAACAAAAAATTAGTGAGTGGCATGTTTTTTGCACTTTTGCAAATCTCTTCAATATGTGACATAATAAAAGACTGCTAGATTCCTAAATCTCTATAATGTCATATGTCATGTAGCTTTCAGAAATTCCTACTACCTGTTCATAAAAGAATAAAAGCAAAAATGACAAACAATACTTGGCATTATTTTGAATAGAGTTTTGACCCTGTGGACTCAATGAAAGTGTTTCAAAGGACTCCTGGGAATGCCTAACCATTTTAAGAATGATTGACTTTAGACTTATTTCAGAAAATCATTTATATGCTCAAAGTTATAGAAAATAACATAATGGAGAATGATTTCAAAAAGAATAAATATTTGCTGTAAATGTAAAAATACAGGTATATAGGCTCCAAAATTAAGACTATCCTATTTGCAGATGACATGATTTTCTTCATAGGTCATCCCAAAGACTAAAATTTCTAGACTTATGAAGTTAATTCAACAAGGTTGCAAGATACAACACAAACAAACAAAAAATACTCACATTTCTATATACTAACAACACACCTAATGGGAATCAAAATTTATTTTTATTTTATTTTATTTTAGAGAGAGAGAGAGAGAGCGCGCGCGCAAGCACGAGTGGGGGAGGGGCAGAGGGACAGAGAGAGAGAATCTTAATCAGACTCTATGTTCAGTGTAGAGCCCGACACAGGGCTTGATCCCACGATGCTGGGATCAAAAGTCTGATACTCAACCGACTGAGCCACCCAAGCATTCCTGGAAACCAAAATTTAAAACATAACATTATTGGAATGCTTGGGTGGCTCAGTTGGTTGAGTGTTGGTCTTCAGCTCAGGTCATGATTTCACAGTTCATGGGTTTGAGTCCCTCATCTGGCTGTGTGCTGACAGCTCAGAGCCCGGAGCCTGCTTAAGATTCTGTTTCTCCCTCTCTCTCTCTCTCTCTCTCTGCCCATCCTCCACTCACAATTTTTCTCTCTCAAAGATAAGATAATAAACATTAAAAACAATTTTAAAAGATGGTACAGCCATTTTGAAAATAATTTGTAAGTCTCTTGTCCAATGCAACATGCACTTATTGTTCAATCTAGCAATTGTGCTCTTGGACATTTATCCCATAAAAAAGGAAATTTACGTTCACACAAACACTTGTGCATGCATGCTGAAAGCAGCTTTATTTATAATAGTCAAAAATGGCAAACAACCCAAGATATCCTTGAGTGGATAAATGGCTAAACAAATTATGATATCATGGATCATTTTTTGATATCATGAAATGCTACTCAAACAGTTAAAAAGAACTCATCATTGAAACACTAACAACATGGATTGATCTCAAGGGAATTATACAGAATGGAAAAAAAAAAACATTTCATAAAGTGACACACCATATAATTCCATTTCTATCATTCCTGAAATAGCATAATTATAGACATGTAGAATGGATTAATGCTTATTAGGCATGGTGAGGAGAGGGAGACATGTGCCTATAAATGGTAGCATGAGCAAGCCTTTTGGTGATAGAACACTTTCATATCTTGGTTGTCATGACGGTTACACAAATCTGCAGAAGTGTTACAATTACACAGAACTATAGACACACACACATACACACACACACAAGTGTGTGTCGAACTGATGAAATCTGAATAAACTCTGTGTATTGTATCAATGTTAATTTCCTGGTTTTGATATTATACTCTAGCTATAAGTGATGTAACCATTGGAGGAGATTGGTTGAAAAGGAATATGGTACCTCCCTGTACATTTTTGTCACTTCCTGTGAATCTATAATTATTTCAAAATAGAAAGTTAAAAGATATATGAAACTAAACCCAGCAAATGTCCTCAATGTAGGGACCATATAAGCATACATGTGAAGAAAAAACCCTCCACGTTTGCGAGTAGCTGAGAAATTGATCATGTTACCAAGCTCAGTGGGGGTAAGGCAAGGATAAAACACCACCAACAGATGAAGCACCAGCATGGAGGGATTGAATGAACTCATTCATAACTGGACATAAGCATGAGATTGGTTACTTGGTTCAGTTCCTTTGTCAGCTATCACGCAAGCTTACTGGAGGCAATTTTCTCTAACTTCAAAAACCTTTGGCCAATTTTGCACTGACCTGATCACACAATTATGCATTCATAGTTTCCAGATGTCACCACTTAACATAATCAGAAAAGCAAGTATTTTTATTTATTTTTTTTTAAATTTTAAATGTTTTACTTAGTTTTGAGAGAGAGAGAGAACAGCATGAGCAGGGGAGGGTCAGAGAGACAGGGAGACACAGAATCTGAAGCAGGCTCCAGGCTCTGAGCTAGCTGTCACCACAGAGCCTGACTTGGGGCTTGAACCCACGAACCATGAGATCATGACCTAAGCCAAAGTCGGAGGTTTAACCAACTGAGCCACCCAGGCGCCCCAAAAGCAAGTATTTTTAAATCAAAAGGTCTAGTATCCTTTAAAGTTCATTATTCAAAGGGACCATTACCATTATAACTAAAGTCACTAAAAAGAAATTCTATAAAAATGATAAAATGGGGGCGCCTGGGTGGCTCAGTCGATTAAGCGTCTGACTTCGGCTCAGGTCATGATCTCATGACTTCTAGGTTTGAGCCCCGCATCAGATTCTGTGCTGGTAGCTCAGAGCCTGGAGCCTATTTGAGATTCTGTATCTCCCTCTCTCTCTGCCCCTCCTCCACTCATGCTCTGTCTCTCTCTGTCTCAAAAATAAATAAAAGCTATGTAAAAATTTAAAAATCTTTAAAAATGATAAAATGTTAAAAACTAACTTTAAATTTATTTAAATAAAACGAATATTATTTCTGAAACTATTGCCAGTCCAGTCAGGTTACATTGGCATAAGCCTAGACTCTCAGACTGATAATCTACTGATTTCAGCATCATTTCCAGAGATAGAGTGTATGTTCTCACTCTTCAGAAGAAACCGGTGAGGGCATGCCTTTGGGGAAAACATGCATTAAATATCTGTTTTGTGTAAAACAGTGACATTTACGAATTAAGTCATTAGCTATGACTTTTTTCTCCACCAAAGGAGTGTAGAAATGCCAGAATGTCAGGAACCATTCAACAAAATGATGGTGTTAACTTCAAGAGGACAAAATTAAATTCATCCATCGTGTCTTATTCTTTGGTGAGAAAATTACCAGTCTCTTCAGCAATTTGAATGAGTCTTTCCTTTTGAAAGAAGTGCTAATTCTAATCCACAGCAGTTTACAAAGTTTCTTTGATGTGTTTTAATTCAATGCTATTTATAGTTTAGGTGTTGCTGTTTACTTACCAGTAGACATTTCTGCATTCATATGCAAGCATATTGGTAAAGAAAATATGCCACTTTTAGACATAAATATAAATTATGAGCCTGAGAAAGGCCACACCATGGCTAATATTAATAGACACATTAATAAGCAGTCACTTGTTACACAATGCCATGGTCTCAGTCCACCATCAGAAGCCACTGTTGTAGAAGGTGTATTTGAAATCAGACCTTATTTCCATCAGCTTTACCAAAGTGTTTGGATTTTTTGACCCTTTACATTCTGCCTTTGAACACAATACACGTCAACTAACTTATCCCAAAACTCTGGTCATGCAAACACTATAATACTGCCATAAAGCCCATTTCTCTCAAAATCAATTCAGTTCTACCAAAGATGGGTGTAAACATAGCTAAGATCAGACTAGATACTGGAACGGAGACACAGAAATAAAAGACTAGGCCCCTATGTTGAAATGTTTACAGTTTTTTGAATTGGCAGTATAAAGTAAGGAACTCCTATGAAATAGGGTACAAACAGTGCTGCTTTGCCAAGGGGCTTGGACTGAATGTCACCCCAAGTTCATTGTCATGGCTGTCCCTAAAGAACAAATGTTCAAATAGTCAAACAGATAAATACTAGAAAAAAAAATATTTTGTTTTATTTTACCTAAAGTTAGTTTGCATTCAGGGTAATATACACTAGTATTTATAAAATTAAGATTACATCTCAGAAATTTCACGCATTCTGTTATTATGTGCCAACAAAGTTTATCTGTAATTGACAAATGACCAAAGTTTTACATGGTGAATAGCTGCATTCCCCATGTTGGTTCTTTCTCTTGTCACTTCCAATGCAAAACCTCTTTCACCATAAATGAAATGTGATTAGACAAAGTCTCCCCATAGTATTTAGAGGGAAGAATATATGCACAATGAACAAAATAAATGTAGTAGAACGTGGGTTTTGAATTTATACTAGTTGCTTGGCAGGAAAATATGTGTATGCTATAATAATAACACGGTACTACCTTCGAGAGCCATGATATTCCTATGAGAAAAAGAAATGCATATAAGTGCCAAGACGCCTATCCTCCAGCCTCACTGAGGCCCTTCTTCCCATCCCATCATTCAAACAGGCAGGGAAGGAACACTGCCCCCTGTCCCTGCACCTCATGCTGAGGTCCCAGAGTGAGTTCTGGAGTGCAGTATTGACTACACCGGCAGCAGCACAATGATGCTTTTCTCTGGAATTATGGCATAATTCAATGTGAAGGATTTGGGTTACCATGATATACAACAGCCTGGAAATATTTGGTTCCATAATGTAACCACATATTTATTCATAAGATATATGATTCTTACTTTATAATTTGAATTCATCAAAGAATGGTAGTACAGTCTATCAAAATGCCCTATTTCCCTCTCATTTTTGGCTAAGGTTTCCTTTTCTTACAAAGAAGTAAAGAGAAAAAGATAGGGAGAAATCTAACTATTAAAGGAAGATGGATCATTTATAATCTTATTCTGAAAAAATCAAGAAAAGTTTCAATAGGCTTACCTCCCAGTGTTGACAATATAAATTTGGAAGTCGTGAGACCAGTGTATGACTTCATGCAACTCTTTAAGTATAAAAGGTCTAATTTCACTTAGTTTCAGGATTTCCAAATCCTGAGAGAAGAAACTGGCCAATAAGCCTGTCCAAATCAAGCTGTCCCTTTTTCTGATAGTCCCTGAACATTAAAGAATAGACTCCCTGCCCTAAATCCTCTAGAATAAACATAATTTGCAACATGAAAAGAAGAAAAAAAGGCTTTTAGAGAAACCAGGATCCTTGTTTCCGTAAAAATTCAATGTGACTATCAGTTCACAGTAGTTTTAAATGATTGGTTTTCTATATAAGGAAATAGAAAGAATATGTCACACAATATGCCAGTTTTCTGAGCAAATATAGCCCATTGTGTATACTCTATGAAAAAGATCATCTCTGTACTTATTCCAAAGTTCTATTTTAAGGGAACCTCTGCCCTCACATATAAAGCTATACTTAGAAAAATTTTCTTAGAAACATTTAATGATTCTCTCACCATATGATTTTGATGAATTAACAAATGTCATTGATAAAACTTTTCATTAAGCAATAGTAAGTGATTCATGAACTGATAGACATTGTGCTAAAGTGAATATTCAAAAGCATGGTATAATTTTCTCAAAATGTAAATATCTTTTAAATGAGATTAGGACTAGTTTGAAACAAGAAACAAATAGGTAAATATCTTAGGCAATAAGAAATAGAGAGCTAAAAGAGCATCGGAAATGTAAACAATAATTTAGTTGACCAAGTGTTTAAAACTACACTGCAACTGTAGTACACACTGTTCATTCCCTTCCCAGACCCCCTTACTTGCCAGTGTATCCCTTTCCCAGCTACTATAAATTTGGCTACAATGGCTCACAGCTGCTCCCTTCTCCAGATAATTGTCCCAGGGCAAGGGGAGACACCTCTCCCAGAAATGTCTTTGTGGTTATGGAAGCTTCTACCCACACCACGAAGGAGCTTAGCCCACTGCCAATAATTGATAATAAGAGTTCAAAATCCAATTTATCTCAATGGGACAACTTCAGGGTGCCATTCATCTCTCTGAAGGTCCATCCGGGATCAAGCTGAGCCTAGCCTTCTGCTAAAATCACATCCATTTTTAGCTTCTTCATCTATTCTATTTGTCTTCTGTCACTTCCTTACCATTTTTTCTGAGAACATGACCTCAGAAACAAAACAAAAAAATCATTTGCACAGGAATCTCTAACTTAGGTTCTGGTCTAGGGAAACTGACCTCACAACAATCAACTTGATATTTTAGCATTAAAATCATAAACTATAAAATGACTCAGCTAATTCCTAACTTTTGTATACTTTGACTTTTGCTCCAGTGAAATTACATCTTATTTACATTTCAGAATCACAAATATCAAATTAGATACTATTCACTGATGTTCCCAGTTTTTCCAGGAAAACAAACAAACAAACAAAAAAACAAAAAAAAACCTTTTTACTTAGAATGAAAAAGTATCTTCTTTAAATCCCCTTAGGGCCAACAAAGTTATTACATTATTTTAAGCTGATATTTTAGAATTTCCATTTTTGCTTGATGCTTGGTTTTACAGATAATACAAATATACACAGAAGGAAAAGTATATATGGCTATATGTTAAACTATTCAACATTTGAACAGCTATCTAAATGTGTGCCCATATTGTCCTGGTATTACTGAATTATGCCTTTTGAATCATAATTTTGAAAACACCAGGACATCTCCTTTTGCAATTAGTTGATCTGCATCAGAATATTTCCAAATTATTTCTACGTTTCAGGCTAACTAAACAGATTCTTAAGGAAATGACATCTATTAGTGTCAGTGACTAAAAATTAATGCCCTTTAATATTCACACTGGAGAGCACATGTGGATTGACACAAGGACTGAAAATGCTACAGGGCTGGTTTGCCTGTTTAGATTTTGCTTTCTTTTCCATAATGAACATATAATCCAATGAGATTGTCTACACAATACAATCAAAATCAATTAAGAACTAGTACTGATTTGTTTTGCCATATTTAACTACATTAAAAGCTTATCACTGTTACAACTTAATGTTTACCAACTCACTTTATTACATATTAAATGCAAAAATCTATGCTAATATAATGTTGAGACTGCATATTTGGAATTAAAAAGGGAAAAAAGAAAATGCAAGGCTAGATTCTCTTAGCAAAGGTTGATTTTCTTTATTAGTTGAAGGGTTCATACTACATAAGTGGCAAAATGCATAATTTTTTATGGGAAAAAGTATAAACTTGGTTTAACATTTTAATTGTCTATGTAAATATGCATGTGTTTTTTGTGTTTGCATGTGTATATATCTATTTGATATCAATTTTAGTTATAAAGTAACTTACTTAAATAACTTTAAAGCATTTTATCAACTTCGGTTGACTAAATAGATTGAAATGTTAAACAAGATAAAATTTCATTTTTTAACTTATAACAGTTTGTTCAAAAAGGCACAATAATGAATCGTTGTTGATTTAAGAGCTCCAAAAACGATCATTCAGAAACTATTAAAATTTAATACCATAAGTTTAAAATACAAAAATTTAAAAGCTTGACAGATGGAGGTGACAGTTTTGCTGAAAATTTAAGAGCATGAGGCCATGCATTAGGAAGATCAAGGCAGGATGAGATATATCAAGAAGCAGACTTTTTGAACTAAAGCTCTATCTACTTAGAAAGTCAATAAATATATGTGTGAAATAAGGAAAGAATGCAACAAGGCTTGTTCATTTAATAGGCATATCAGTTACCTATCACCCAATAATACTACATAGCAAGCAACAAGGAAACCTCAGTGACATGAAACAAGTACTTCTGACTCTTGTATCTGAGGTGATCATTAGGTAGCTCTGCTGACCTACATGCATCACACACTTATTAACATGGGATTTGCTGGCTAGGCTAACCAGGTACTCTAGGTTGGCCCTGACTAGGCTCATTTGCCTATCTATAGGTGGGCTTATTTGCCTGTCTATAGGTGGGCTTATTCCACATGTTTCTGATCCTCCATAAAGCTAGCCTAGCATTTCTTGTAGCAAAGGCAAAAAGTTGAAATGACAATGTTCCATTCAACTCTCTGCTGTACCAAATCTTCTAACCTTTATTGGCCAAAAAAAAAAAAAAAAAAAAAAAAATCACATTGCTGGGCCCAGATTCCAAGTGGGAGGGTACCAAACAACTGCATGACAAAGGTTATGAACTCAGAGAGAGGAGAGAATTGGGGCCAGAAATGCATTCTATCATAAAGACTATTTTCACTATTCTCAGAAATTGTTGGGATTAAAATATTTTTATCATCTTTACTAATATACCAACCAAACAGCAGTGCATACATTGCATTACCACAGAACGAAAGACTAACTGCATAGTTATAGATTTGTGCCATTTAGCCCCATTATTTTCCTTTTTTAAAACTATTTGTAAGGTCAGGTGCATAACCATTGATAACATTAGGATTGTTCTGAAGTACAGTTTTGTCCTATAAAAAAATGTTGTTTAGAAAATGAAGGAAATTTAAAAATCAAACTTCTAAGTAGCCATAGCCCTCTTAAAAACACAAAATACTTTAGTTACTTTTGTAGAACATAGTTACAAATGAGTAATTCAATTATTTTTATCTCCTGGTCATTTCACCTAGATGATGAGAAAGAAATGAGAATTTGGGGAGACTGATGCACTTGTAATTTTCAAAAGCTATAAATTTCCACTTATAAGATAAGTAAGAATCGGGAACATCATCTACAACATGATGACTTTATTTAAATCTGCTGTATGATATATATAAAAATTGTTAAGAGACTAAATCCTAAGAGTTCTCATCCCACAGAAAGAAATTTTTTCTTTCTTTTGTTTTCTTTTTATTGTTTCTAGGTGAGATGACCAATCCTAACTAAACTTGCTGTGAGAATCATTTCATAGCATATGTGAAGTCAAACTATTATTCTGTACACTTTAAACATATACAGTAATGTTTGACAATTATATCTCAGTAAAACTAGGGGAAAAGCAGCATATTAAAGAAGTAGGATCTATATAGAGAACACTGGAGACTTAGAAAAGATTTTCTCAAGTCTTTAGATAAGTATTGCTCTGCATATGCATGAGAGGAAACTATCCGGGACTAAAGTCAGAATCAATGGAAAACAGTAGGCAGAACAATTGCTGAAGATGACCAGGGCTGGGAATAAGTTGTGTTCCACTGGCCAGAGTGGGAAAGACCTTTTATACATGAGGCATCGGTTAGACTAGTAAAAAGAATGTAGACCTAGTTGTAGGATTAAATTAGTTACAGATTAAGGCTAATTTGGAACCACATTAAGAAAGCTTAAAAGCAAGCCTTGAAATGATCCAATTGATTTCAACTAATTTAAACTGCCCCACTAAGCCAGATCCAATACAATTTAAAGGAACAGGAAAAAAAATCTAGCACTCAAAAATATAATAATCATAACACTCAGTATCTAATAAAAAATTACCAAGCATAAACAGAAGCTAGAAAATATAAACTGTAGCTAAGACTAAAAAATCAATCTATAAAAAAAGAACAAAAAATAATAAAGACAGATTTCGCAGATACAGATGTTAAAGTGACCGCTACATACATAGGCTATAGTTTCAAGAAGGAAATGAAAAATATAACATGATGATGAGAGAAATAGAAAATAAAAAAAGGATCAAATAGATTGTCTAGAGATGAAAATGCATTATCTGAACGGAAATACATTGAATTGGAGTAAATAGCACATTAGACAAGACGGGGAAAAAAAGTGCTTGAAGGCATGTGGATAAAGTTATTCAAACTGAAGCAGAGAGAGAAAAAAATGAAAATAAAATTACTAGTAACCTATGGAAAAATATCAAACAATGTGATTAGAATCCCAGAAGAAGGTAAGAACTAGGAAAAGGAATATAAAAAAACTTTAAAGAAGAAAACCTAAAATTCATACCAGATGATTTAAACCAGATGAAATCTTGTCTACAAAAAGTCATAAAAGGTGCTAGAAATCACAATATATAGCAAATATGTGGCCACATATAAAAGTTTTTGCCTCATTTGATAATCTCTTTAAAATATTATTGGCTGTTTCAAGCAGAAATAACATAAATGAGTTGTGAGGTTTATAGGATTTGAGACGGAAAATGTATCACAACAGAAGCACAAATAAAAGGAGGGGTATAAAGTATATTGTTTTAAAGCTCTCATGGTGTATACAAAGTGGTATAATATGATTTGAAGGTAAATAAGAATACATTAAAGATTTGTATTCTAAAGACTAAAGCAACTGCTAAACTTTCTTTCAGTATAGATAGGTAATAAGAAAATGATCGTTATAAAATAGATTTAAAAAATTTAAAAAATCTGTATAGAATAATAGACAAGAAGGAAAGAAAAAGAAAAAACTGAGCAAAGAGAAGATGGGACAAACTGAAAAATAATAGCAAAACAGATTTAAAGCCAATGAGAATGAAAATTGCATTAAATGTGGATAGTGTAATTTTCTAATTAAATGTGGATAGTATAATTTTCTAATTAAAAGGCATAGATTTTGACTTTTTTTTTTAAAGACTAGTATATACACTGTTTACAATAAGTCACTATAATTATAAAGACATGGGGTAAAAGTTAAATGATGAAAAAGATATGCCATAAAAGTACTAATCAAAAGAAAGATAGCATAGCTATCTATTTAGAAAAATGAATTCAAATTTTAAAAACTTCCCACAAAGTTAAATCTAGATCCAGATGGTTAACAGATAAATTCTCCCAACACTTATGAGTAATACCAAGTCTACTCTGAATCTTCCAGAATATAGAAAAGAAGTAAACACTACCTTATTCCATTTAAGGAGACCAACATTATCCTGATACCAAAAGCAGGTAAACATTACAAAGAAAGGAAAGAAGGAAGGAAGGAAGGAAGGAAGGAAGGAAGGAAGGAAGGAAGGAAGGAAGGAAGGAAGGAAGGAAGAAAGAAAGAAAGAAAGAAAGNGAATCTTCCAGAATATAGAAAAGAAGTAAACACTACCTTATTCCATTTAAGGAGACCAACATTATCCTGATACCAAAAGCAGGTAAACATTACAAAAGGAGGAAAGGAGGAAGGAAGGAAGAAAGAAAGGAAGAGAGAGAGAGAGAGAGAGAGAAAGAAAGAAAGAAAGAAAGAAAGAAAGAAAGAAAGAAAGAAAGAAAGAGAAGAAAGAAAGAAAGAAAAAGAGAAGGGAAGGAAGAAAGAGAGAGAAGGGAAGGAAGGAAGGAAGGAAGGAAGGAAGGAAGGGAGGGAGGGAGGAAGGAAGGAAACTATGGGCAAATATCACTCATGAATATAAAGACAAAAATTATTTAAAAAGTTAAAGCAACTAGAATCCAAAAGTACGGTATACAAGGAATAATACATTATGTTGAATTGGGTTTTATCTTGAGAATGTACTGTTGGTTTAACATTCAAAATTAGTCAATGTTATTCATCATTTAACAGACTATATACATATATATATATATATATATAACATATATATATATGATCATCTTGATAGGCGTAGAAAAAAATATTTAACCAAATTTAATACTCATTCATAATAAAAACTGTCAGTAAACTAAGAATAGAAACTCAACCTGAAAGAAACATCTATAGGGGTACCTAAGTGGTTAAACACCAGACTCTTTTTTATCTCAGCTCAGGTCTTGATCTCAGGGTCATGAGTTCAAGACCTCCACCCAGTGCGGACCCTACTTTAAAAAAATAAAATAAAAAGTAAAAAAATAAAATAAATTTAAATTTTTTTAATTAAAAAAATTAAAACTAGAAACATCTACAAACCACCTACAACTAACATCTTAGTTCTCTGTGAAAAGCTGGATGTTTTCTAGCTAGATCAGAAACGAGACAAGGATATCCACTCTTACCACATCTATTCACCATTGTACTCTAGGTCCAGTCAAGTGAAATTAGGCAAGAAAAAAATTACAGACATATATATTGGAAAGGAAGAGGTAAAACTCTTCACAAATGACAATTTTCTATGTAGAAAAACATAAGAAATCAGAGTGTCTGGGTGACTCAGTCAGTTAAGGGTTTGATTCTTGGTCTTGTCTCGGGTCATGATCTCATGGTTCAGGAGTTCAAGCTCTGTGTAGGGAAGCCTGCTTGGGATCCATTCTCTCTCTCTCTTGCTCTCTCCCTCTCCCTCTTTCTCTGTCCCTCCCTTGCTCGTTTTCTCTCTCTCTCTCTCAAAATAAATAAACTTTAAAAAAAGATTTAAAAGAAACTTATTTTTGGTATTTATTTTATAATAGCTAAAGAATTAAACTGTAGTTCATAAATTGTGGACTAGCTAAATCAATTAAGATATACCCATACAAAAAATATAATGCAAATGCGTATTTGTTAAAAACAATTCTAATATAGTTTGAGGAAAGGATTGTGTAAAAAAGTATACATATGTTCACATATATTCATTTTTCCATAAATGCTTATATATTTATATACAGGTATATGTATGTATAGGTTTCTATTTATAATCTCTGGAAAATTATACACAAAATAAGTAACACTAATTGCCTCCAGGGGAGAGAACTGAATGCCTATGGGAGAATGGCATATAATTTTATACATATTAAATTTTACATCATGTATATACTCTATTCAAAAATTAATGTTAATTAATTACAAAACAGATATAAGAAAAACTTAGTAAATAGCATTTGACAGTCCATGGTAGGTCATTCAGATACTATGAGATATTTAGAAATTTACCTCATACATCATAATATTAATCTGTCAGAGTACAAACTGGACTGTCTGTCAAGGATAAACTTTGGACTAATTATAATAGTTTTTCATATATTCTAAGGGTAGATGTGAGGGGAGTGCATTGAGAGTAGGCATGGTAGGCTCTCCCACTGTTCCAATTTACTAAAAGTTTAGGGGGGAAGAGAAAGAGGGGGGGGAGAAGAGAGAGAGAGAAAGAAAGAGAGAGAGAAGCAAACAACAGGCATTTATGGAGAAAGGGAAGCCTGAAACTAAGAAGGGTCACAAGAGATACATTTTCTACTCATTGCTACTACTTTGAGTTAATGGTTCTTTCTCTTTCCCAGAAACGGCTGCCTTTCAGCACATTATGGAGTGAGAGCTCCTACAGGATTTATTTAACTGTGTGACAAAGGGCATTTTAAGAATCTTTTGAAAGGCATGATATTATTTTAAGACATGTTTATTACTGCTTGACATCGCCAATGTAAAACAGACTTGGGTATGAGAATAGCACTGGCACTGACGTGTCTCCCTGTGTTCTAGAATTGACCCGATGGCCCAAACAAACAAAGGGAATGGCTTGCTTGAATTTCAAGCCTATATTCAACTAGTGGCTTGTGTAAATGCTAGGAATGTCCTTTCCACTTAATCTACAAATATCATTACAGTTGTTCCAACTTATAATTCTAGCCTTATCATCACCTGTTTTCCTACACCACTATACTCCAAGCCAAATTAGAGTGTGTACACAACCCCCCCACTCACACACAATCTTATTTTTCAAAATGTCTCTTAACAAGTAAAAATGAAAGTAAACAATCACAACTTTTGTTTTATTTGGTATGGGGGAGTGAACTTTCTAAAGAGCAGCAATTCATAATCCTTGAACAGCCTAATTAAAGAGTAGTTGGATTTTCAAAAATATGTATGCTTTTCCTTTCCCACAACCTATCTGAATAAAGCAGCATATTCACATGGCACTGCCAGGAAAGCCCAAAGTGGAAGTAGTCTTGCAGGGGCACTCAGCAGAAGGATGGAACCCAGCAACATGGTCTCCAGGAAAAATTGAGTATGTGACCCAAACAACTATCAAAACTGAATAGAACACACAGACAGATATCATTACCATGCTTTTAAAAATCTAATATATGCTGTCTTTTATAAGAGCTTTGACACATTTTATTGTCATAAAATAAAAGTTAAAATAACTTCTCTAAGTTGTTATTATGGTAGTTTGGTTTTGCTCAAAGTAAAAACATGCACTTGAACACCGATTTTTTCATATATTACGACAACTGGAAAATCATATATTGCTTTCTACGTTCTCCCCAGCACATCTTTTAGGTGATGAGCTCCTGTGTGCATTCTGTTGATATGTTATCCTTATAAAAGTTTTCTGTGGCCTAATAAGTTGGATAAGTGCCACCTTAAAGACTGATGCTCCCTAGGATTTACACTCCGCTCTCTTTATGTCTCACCTCCCTGATCATTAGGATCTCAAATCCCAACTGCTGCTCCCAGATGACATAACTACAAAAAGCCACACTTACATTTCCTGTTGTTTTAGCTGCCTACCCACCTCCAAGTTCATACTTTTAATACAATATACTAACTCTCTCTCTAGATGCTCCATTCTACCTGCACAACTAGCTCCTCCCTTTCATACTTTCCCCACTTTGGTCAATGACATGTTTACCCAACCATATCCCCGAGAATTACATTAGCTATCTCCTTGTTTCTTTCCACCCACACTTAATTTTCCCCCCTATTATCTCAATAATCTGAGCCCTCCTCCCAAGGCATACTATTCTTCAAGCTTTTATTATCCCTTGTTTGTTGAATCTCAGTAGATCCAACTGCCCTCCCTTACCTTCCCCAGCAACTGCCTAATCTGTTCCCCAGGGCTCTCAGTATCTCTCACTGCAGAGCTAACCACACTGTCCTTTGTATACTTTGAGTCTCCTATGATAGCTTACACCAGCTCATGCAGCCAATAGGTGGTCTGTTTGTTTTGCTAGCCCTTTGTAGTCAAAACTACAATGAATTGCTATTTAAATTTAGAGACACAGAATTTGAGATTTTCAGCTTCTTTCAAAAAACCAGCATGGTAGCACTAGGCCCTGCATTCCCAACTCTGTAGCAAACAGCTGAGGTTAAGCATAAGATGCTGCATTTGAATAGCAGATAATGGCCTCTCCAGTTACCAACAACTTATGTTATACTCATGCTTCTACTTAGCAAACCACCTGACCCATGTGTTTGACACCTGTTGGTGAAGGATGTCATCTGACTTTATAACCTCTGGCCTACCAAGTCTCTAACTGAGGTTTAATATAATAAAATCTTTTAAAATTGTTCCACTGGGTAAATCACATTTCCTCTCAGTTCATTTTTCTGACATACAAGATGAGAAGCAAAGACCAAGTGTTCCCAATTTGCTAACTACAGTGAGATGACTGGGGAAAATAAATACCCTGAGCTCCCTTTTTTTCCACTCTCCACTCTTCCACTGTGGCTCTTCATAGCCTGAACTCAACCAGAAGTCCAAATGACGTTTAGAAGAATTTAGAACCCCAAATAGTCAGGAAGCACCTAATCTACCAAACTCTGACTGTGTCCCCTGGTAGAAGCAGTCCTCTATAAAACCTTAAAATTCATAGAGTCCAGTGTCACAGGGACAAAAGGTAAAAATTATACCAGTGGATTAATAGGAAAAATAGTGAAAGAGACCAATCTCATTTCTATCCCTTGGTTCCTAGACATATTCTGACTATGTAGATGGAACCAAATATTTGATGCTGGCTCATAGAATAATACTGAACCTCACAAAAAAATTTTTTCCTACACAGTACTTAGCCTTCTCCATACCATTACACTGTTCTATCAAGATAATGATTGGGGGACGTTAGGACACAAATTAAGATCAGAATGATTTCCATAGGCACAAGTACAAAGCCATACTTTTTTTTTTGATGTAAAAAAAAAAAGTCCCCTTCTGCTGATTTACAGCAAAATCAGAGATGACTTTTTATGTACTATGGATACAGCAATCTGTAATTTATGAACCAGATGCTGGCAGAAAACCTCAAGGCAGGGAAGGAAAATGTGTTTCCAAATAAATCTGTCCCTCTATGGACAAGTACTACTTCCTCCTTGATAAGCAGGCTGTCAACTGTTCCCTTAGTAAATGATGCAGAAACTTGGTGTTCTCCTTTGCTATACAGTCCATAGTCATAGACACCAAGTTGAAGATCTAGAAGCCAGATTAGCCGTGGTGAGAGTAGGTCCATGTTGTTGAGCTTATGCACAACCTTCATTCCTGATGCTATGGCTACTTTGTAGTGAACCCATGGAAAAGATGAGTCTGGGATAAGAAACTGACAGATATGTATGATGGGTTAAGTGGTCTACCTTACCTTTAAGAATCTCCTTCACAGATGAAGCCTTCTATAAACATTTATGTCAGTCACAAATCACTCAGAGCCCATTATATGAGACTCATCTATATACCTGTTATCTAGACCTCTTTTGTTACCTATCTTCCAGATAGGCCAGCCCCTCCATTAGCCACTGTGCATGAATCAAAGACACACATCAAGTACATACATCAAGTACTGGCCATATTTGCTTCCAGAATAGATGTTCAATCACATGGACCACTTGAAGTTCTGACATTCTGGGGATTCCCTTCTACCCTTGTTTTTTGTTGTTTAGTAGTTGCCCCTTTCTGGCTCATGCCAATTCTAACCATATGAGGCAGAAGGAAGCAGAAGCTTGTTCTTCTAATATTTATGTCCCAAACTATCCAGATATGTGATAATTTCTACAGTTTCTCTCAGATCTAAAAGAGTAAAGAACAGACATCACCACCACCCTCACACATAATCCTATACCAGCTTTATCCCTGAACTAGAACTTCTTGTTTCAGAAAAAAATTCTGTAAGACTTATAAGCTTTAATAGTCGACTAGAAATTAACCTTTCTATAGCATTAGACAGGGGCAGCACAGAAACACTCTTTTGGAAGTATGCATTTTTTTAAAAATTGAACTTTGTTTTAGAGCTATGTTAGTTTCTCCCCTCATTTCTATTGTAAGTGAACTTACTCTTACTGGAAGGGATAAAACTGATGGCAGGAAAAGCAAACAGCACTCACTCATGTAAACAATCTGACCTGTAATTCATTAACCCTGCTACTCTCAGCCTCCTAGAAAAAGTGTCCCATTTATTAGCTTCCAATCCCAAGTTCATGTTTGCCTTTCAGTTCTGGGGCATTATTGGGCAGTAAAGAAAGGAGATGTTCTATTACTGGTGACATCTTGTACATGGATTTAGCAATCTTACATGGATGGTAAAGGCTGTTTAATGAACTCTTTCCATCTCTGCTGGATTAGTCACCCACTCTTCCCATTATTTGTATTCCCTACCTACTGAAGAAAGTAGAAAAATACATATTACTGAGGCACCTCATTACTTTCTCATTCTCCCCTCTAAAACAGGAGAAACAGAGACTAAAACAGCATTAGCTACAGAAGATCAGTAATGTCCCACAAAGTGTGGACTATAATTAGTATATGAGATGACTCTAGTTAGTATACGAAACTACGGATATCAGGGAGTAATCTAACCAGGAAATAATATTAAAAAATAATAAGAAAGTTATTTCCTTTCATGTTTTCCTTCAATTCTTTAATTCTCTTTTGTTTAATGTTTATTTATTTTTGAGAGACAGAGTGCAAGTGGGGGAGGGGCAGAGAGAGAGGGAGACACGGAATCTGAAGCAGGCTCCAGGCTCTGAGCTGTCAGCACAGAGCCCAAGGCGGGGCTAAAACCCACAAACTGTGAGATCATGACCTGGGCCGAAGTCAGATGCTTAACCAACTGAGCCACCCAGGTGCCCCTCTTCAATTCTTAAATTCTCTGAGGAAAAAAGTTGCAGTTTAGGGCTAGCCTTTAACACTTAATGCTTTAATTCACAGAGAGCAGGCATCATGCTCAGAATACTTGGTGGGCAGCATCTAGCTGGAACTTATTATCATTATTCTTTTTTTGTTGTTGTTGTTCATTTATAAATGATATTGACTGCATAGTAGTGATAGTGAGATTTCTCTTGATTAACAAGTTTTAAAAGTAAGTTATTGTAAGCGAAAGTGTTAAGCAAATACTAGTACAGATGACACATGAATACAATGGAAGCCTCAAAATGGGAATACATAAGACATCTGGAAAACATTGCAAGTGGAAAAGAAAAATATAATTATTTATGACAGGACTTAGCTCTGAAGGTACGATTCACTCAAAAATTGGTGGGTGTGTCTGGTTTGCATGTGTATGTGTAGGAGGGCGGTCAGGGCTCTGAGCTTTCTTCTACTCTTCATTTCCACAGGATGAAAAGGCTATATTATTGTCACATTTCCATTGTGTCAAATACATACATGTATACTGAGTCAAATATACATAGATATGGTAGCATTGGCTCTCTATATAATATTTTTCAAAACTTGGTATGTGTGTGTATCACATTTTTACTTTTTCACTGCTGTATTTAATCCTGAAAGTTCCTTCGGAAATATCCGTTATTTCCTTCAATTACATATATAATACATTGCTTTGTGAACATTATGTCCTTGAGTTTTTGTGTCTCTCCAGATTATCTTCTATTTAGAACCTATGCTTAATAAACTAATTTTATTTCCATAAATGTGTTTGGAGATCTTGTTCTTCAGAAAAAATAGAACTAATTGGCATTTTGTGTATAGGAATAGAAAAGCCTTCGTTAAACTTCATTAGTATGATTCAACTGAGATTAATGGTTAAAATTATATTTTGCTTCAATTATTTATATTTCTCTTATGAAGTCATATGCAAATTATATTTGTTAATTTCACATAAAACTGACTCTGTAAGCAGATCAACATGAAAGGCTTATACCTATTTAGAATAATTTTTCATTTCACTATTGTCAAACATTTTCTTGTCAAACATTACATCATTGAAAACTGTAATAGAAGGATGTGATTACTTAAAGATGACTATTTTGCCAATTTTTCACTTTCTGACATTCCTCTGTGTCTCCCAGCAATTATTAATATCTACTTCACTGGGAATGCTCCCCATAGGTCACTAGACTTTTAAGATATCCCAAATACTTCCTAAGGCACAGCATGTTCTTTTCCTTCATTGGATTCTTGAATTGGCTTTTGAACATAAATAAATGCACAACCTTTAGAGTTGTTTTTGGATTACTGAAATTATGATTTCACTCATTCTCATGAAAAAAAAAAAGACACTTTTGCCACATGTGCATAAACCCAAAGGGATGCTGAAAACTCTCAGAAACAGATTAGTAATCACTTAGAATAAACAGATGTACACTTTGGCAAGCATTGAATTTCTAATGACCAAAAAAAAAAAAAAGTTGGTCAAGTTTATTCCCATGCTCAAATCTTTTATTCTCTAGTACAAAGTGCGTTTTGTAAAGCTCTTTTTTTAAGCATAAAAATTTTGCTTTGATATTGAATCTATGTTTGGAGTCCTACAGCTGTAATATCCTGGGACCAGAAATCAGTTGTTCTCCATCATATAGATATTTTTAAATACTCAGCAACTACAACAACAACAACAACAAAAACATGAAGTTCAAGATATTTTTTCCATATTATCTCTAGATGTACTTTTTTTTTAACTTACAGGACAATGGACATATGGCAAAGGCACGTCATTTAGAAAATGATTCATGTGTAAAAGGCAACTTTTAAAAATTATATAAAAATGCAGCTTTTTTAAAATCTCTATCAAAGAACAAACTTTTTTAAATCTTGTTTTTTTTTCTTTTACAATATCCAATGTTGAACTTTACTTATTTTAAAATACAGTCTTTATATATCTACTACAACTTACTTTTGGTTTTCAACTAGTTTTTCAAGTAAGTTTCACAAATATTTTAAGGAACAAAGAAATATTATTTTTGTAGTAGTTGATAAACTACTGAGTAGGAAAGAGCTTTATTACCATAAAAGAGAAATTCCATAATAAAGTCATTAAGACACTAAACATATCTGAGTACTATCAAAGTCTGTCACTCTCTCCCCAACAAGATTCTGTAATCAAGCAATTAAATATATAAATAAAATTTATTTATAAAAAATAAAACAAATACTTGAGACTATGTCAGCCAAGAGTTTGAGGCCTGTACATATGGAAAGATAAGTTTTCTAGAAAGAAATGTAATATAATCAGCCTGGCATCCAGATAGCTTTCAAGAAACTTTCACTCTTACCTTTTATAATAAAATTAAAACCAAAACCAAGTTGAATTATTAGTTAAAATGAAAGAAAATCCCCAAGTTTTGGAATTGGCTTATCTTATTACAGGGTTTTACAATGCTATTTTTTTAATAAATATGAAAAAAATAGTTTTTCAGGGCTTATAAAAGACAGAGTATTTCCTCTTATATTATTTATCTTCTTTTGAAAAGAAGACTTATTCCAATGGATTACAAAGAAAATTATAAGGAAGATATAGTACCAATATAAATTATACCAAGCATTTAAAACTGTATTTGGAAAGGAAAATCTTACTTATTTCATCCTAGAAAAGAAAAGCTTGATTACAGAAATACAGCTGGTAAAAAAGGGGAGGGATGGAGAAGCAAATATTAAGAGATCATGATATCCTGCAATACTATTTCATATGGTGTTCATTTGTGAATGTGTGCTCTTACTCTGCCTTTTGGAATCAGTGCCTGTCTTCTTTATGAAAAGCAAATTTATCCATGTTCTTTTTCACTTCTCCGTCCTCCATCATGTGCTAATTAATACCCTAGTAGTTCAAAATCAGGCTGCAGGCTTGTAGTTCAAATTGTGGACTGATCCCAGGAATTTATCAACCTTCCATCCCAAAATCTAATTAAAAATTTAAAAATAGTAATAGCAGCAGCTACACTAACAGTAGCTAATTTCTATTGAGCACCTGTTATGTGCCAGGCACTCTTCTGCATGCATATAATTTAATCCTCAGCAAGGCCCATTTCACAGACGAACAAAGAGGGGCACCAGAAAGTTAATAAAACTGTGTCAATTCACAAAATCAGGATTTTCTAAAGCAAAGGTTTTAATCCAGAGCCAATGACAGGATCCCCTATACTACACTGCCAATAAAGAGAGGATGAGTAAGGTGAAGGAGGAGAAAGAGGAGAAATCAATAAAAGTGATGAAAATAAAAAACGGTTCTCGCAGTAGACCAAATTATTTGAAAAATTCCTGGAAGACAGGAAACAGATTGATGGAGGGAATACAATCATAAGTACAGTGGCAGACTGTGGGACAATCATTATCAGAATATTTAAATTTAAGAAATGTCTATGATACAGCTAGACTAATTAGCCATTCTCCCTCCCCAAAAAACACAGTGAAGCTGCAGAATTTGTCCTCACTCTAAAGTAGGCTACTATATGAGTCAAGGTCCCATCAGGGAAAGAGGAAATATTTACAGCAGAGGGAATTTAATGCAGGGAACCAATGACACAGGAGATGGTAGAGCTAAGAAGCCACACAGAGAATATAGAACAAAAGCAGGAAGCAGGGTGGACATGGTGTTCCTAAAGGCCAAAGGTCAGGTCACTCAACAGAGACTTGGAAGCAGCTTGTCCAGGCAAAGCATAAGCTACTTCTGGAGACACTGTCTGAAATAAACAGGCAGCGGGGAAATAAAAGGGAGTGGGAAAGGAGAACTTTTCACTGTCTTCCTCCATATCCTAACCTGCCACCTCTGTGTCCTATCAAACGAACCTATCCAGAACCATCTTAGATGATACCTAGGAAACACACCCTACCAGAGCCAGCTTTCCTGTGATACAGAGCAGAGCAAGGTCAAGGGATGAACTGAGCATACAATCCAGATCAGCATGGATATTTCTAAAGAAAGTGAAAGACTATCCTGGCAAAATGTCCAAACAGGAGTGTGAGGGCCAGAGATAAACACAACAGAGTCTGATATAACCCTGCACTCCCAACTTCATCAGTCCTGGGGGCCTGAGCTCACTTGTCTATTTATTTCCCGCATACTCTAAAGGGAAGCCCTTAATTAGCCTCCCCATTCCAGGGAGAGGTCTTGTATGTAAACTGGCCTACAAAAACTGCAGAAGAATAACAATATTAGTTGCCTAGAATTATCAAACGAATCCTTCATTCAAAAATATGAAAAGACAACCTAGAATCAACAAATGTCTGGGGAAAATGAACAATATCAAAGACAGGGACCATGATAAATAAACACAATGCCTAACCCTGAGGAAAGAATGACAGGCAGAAGAGAAATTTGAAATAATTTTAAATTAATGCCAGAGATATTAGACAACACCTGCATCCATAAAACTAGAATATACTGCTAGTAAAAAGGAGCAATCAAAGAAAAGAAAATATTCTTAGAAAGTAGGTCATAAAGTTATTAATAACATTTTCAAGCAGGCTGAACCACAGAATGAACATTACTGAAGACAGAATTTGTGACGTGGAAGATAAGGCTGAATCAATCCCTGAGGACAAAAACAAAAACACAGAAACTGAAAATATAAGAAAAAAGTTCTCTCCAGACAGACAAAATACAGTTCAAAAAACTAAAAAAATCATAACTGAAGTAATACTAGTAGAAGAAAACATTCCAAACTCCAGAAAGATACAAGTCTTTAGGCTGAAAGGGCCTATCTGGACGTAAGCAGAAAACAATGAGAAAAAGATACACATCTAGACATTTACCAAATCCAGTGGACAGAGAAAGAACTCTGAGAGCTTCCAAAATGTTAAAACTAGATACCAACAAAGAAATGAGAATCAGGCTTATGTCAGAGTTCTAGACAAGTGTACCAATCACCAAAATAAAATAGAACAATGGCTTCAAAGTTTTGAAATGAAATTATAGATGTAGATATGGATATAGATACAAATATATATAGTCAAAAACCAGAAGAAGTATATACACTCTAATAATAAAAGAAATTTTTCTAGATAAAGACTGGTAACCTGCATCTAGCACAGGCTCTGGCATAGATAAGTTGCTCAATCCATATTCTTGGCTCTGTGAATGAAGTATTATTGAATGGAATACAGAAGGTGCTGAATAACACCCTGAAGTCTTAATTGGAAGCTATATATGTAACAATCACTTCACCTATATGAACCATTACAATTCAATGCTATTCTCTTGAGGAATTTTTGCTTTATGAGAATTATTTCTTTTTACCCTCACATTTGGTTAATTTATTTAAATGCAGTTTGATAAACTGGCTGAAAACAAGCCTAAAGCTGGATTGTGCCTCTGAGGATATCTCACCTAAACACTGCCAAATAGCATTCTATATCCTGTTACGGCAAGCTTTACCACTCGCAACTTGTATTTGGTAATATAAATGTCAAGGGAACATAGGAAAGATTAGCTCCTCAAATGTGGCTGGTGTCTTTTGGCTGACTGAAGGCTGCTAGATGTTCCTGGTTTTCTTGTGCCATGTTTTACTACAGCTGATTTCTATCAACTCAAGTAATTCCTCTCATACTATAAGAATCTGACCAGTACATATTAAAAAAGACGTTATTATATAAGAAATGCATATTCATTGTATAAAATATAGAAAAGTAGAGAGCAGAAATAAAAAATTACCCATAATTCAATAACCCAGGAAAATTTACTGCTACCATGTTTTTCTTGGAAAAATAAAATCACATTTCTTTTCACTGAATGAAATATCACTAACACCCATCCATGTCAATAAACATGCTTTTATGTCATCATTTTTTGTACTATGATTTGTTTTATGGATATATCAAAATTAATATCAGCAAGATCCTATGGTCAGACATTTTGGATATGCCCAATAGAACTAAGGCATTTTGTGAGAAGCAGTATCTTAGATGGCTACTAAGGCATTTAGGGTCTTAGAAAAATATTTAGAATATTTCTGATTGTATCATCATTATTTTTCACATAAAAACTTCTGTTCTCTCCGTTATAAAGCTACAGTAATATACTTTGAAATGATACAACTTTTTATCTTCTAAAAGTCAAAATAATACTTGCTCATAGTAGAAAATTTACAAAATGCAGAAAAATTTCCTGAAGAAAATTAAAAACACTCTAATCTCACCACAGAGAAAATTGACCACTGTTAATATATTATTAACTATTCAGTTCTATCTGAAGAAGTAAATAGCACTCTGCCTTTGGGATTAAGGGAATTTATCAACATATACTTTGTTGTTTTTCACACTGCCCTATTTCTTGTATTCCTCAAGCAATGATTTTTTGAAAAGGAGTATATAGATAAATTTTCTGAGCCTGTGTTTTCCTAAACTGTTTTTTATTTTCCCCTCACATCTAATATTTTGGGTGAAAAAGCCTATGTTTATAATAATTTTCCTCAAAACAGATGGGATTTAAACTGTATTTGGAACAATTAAAAAACATTAACCAAGAAAAGCAAGCAAGAGGGGTGCCTGGGTGGCTCAGTTGGTTGAGTGTCCGACTTCGGCTCAGGTCATGATCTCACGGTTTGTGGGTTTGAGCTCTGCTGCGGGCTTTGTGCTGACAGCTAGCTCAGAGCCTGGAGCCTGTTTCAGATTCTGTGATTCCCTCTCTCTCTGACCCTCCCCTGCTCATGCTGTCTCTCTCTCTCAGGGGAAAAAAAAAAAAAAAAGCAAGCAAGAATAAAAGTGTTATGAAAGTAAAAATGCTAAGTGGTCGATTGCAATGAGCATTTGGGAACTAAGAAAGATCGATTTACTACATCAAAAAAATTCCTAACATGGAGTAGCAGAAGATAAGGTCAAAAGATAGGTAGAAATATGAACATCTTAAAGGACATGTAAAGACTTCTGCTAATTTACTAGAAATTCTTGAGAAGTTTGAAGGAAATGAAGTGAGAAGGACTTTCAGATCTTAGTAGCATAATGTCCAGCATGTACTAGAAACTTAATACTTAAATGAATGGAGAAAGTGTGACATTAAACAAATCATTAGGTTAAAAGGGTCCACACTAGAGAAAGTGGTAATAAAAACAAATGAGATCTTCATTAATCATGTGTGAGTTTCAGACAGGACGTACTAAAAGGCAACAGACACAATTTGCCCAAGTATCTGAATTTTCCTATAGCAATGATGGATGTGAAATAGTTCATTCATTCTATCACCCTCTGGAACAGTGTCAGAGAATTGTAAAGAGCTCATTTTTAGCTGGGAATATCCTAAGACATTTCTCTTATGAGTAGCATATTCTAACTTTAAATGTCTCTTTACTAGAAGTGAAAAAAAAATTTTAATGTTAAAAAAGAGAGCGCAAGCAGGCTAGGGGCAGAGAGAGAGGGAGACAGAGGATCCAAAGTTTAGGCTCTGCATGGAGAACAGAGAGCCTGATGCAGCGTTTGAACCCACAAGCTATGAGATCATAATCTGAGCCAAATCCAGATGCTTAACTAATTGAGCCATCTAGGCGCCCCAGAAGCAAAAATTTTTATAATGGTAGTAAAAGGCCTATAAAAAGTCCTTTAGTTATATTAAAAATCAAGACTCCTGTTGTCTATCTCTGTTTCAGTCTTCCTGTGTGGCCTTGAGGATTCAGCCAATTTGGATGTGTCCGAAAACTAACTTTTTAATGTAGTTCCCAGCACATAACAGGCTCTCAATAAATATTTACAGGAAAAATATATTTACATAAGTACATTAAGTGCAGAGTAGTCCCATCAAACAATTAAGCCCTTGAGTTTCTATAACACTTATTTCCTGGGAGCACTTTCACATGTATTTTCTTTTTTTTTTTTTTTTTTATGTTTTATTTATTTCTAGGAGAGAGAGAGAGACAGCGTGAGCAGGGGAGGGTCAGAGAGAGAGGGAGTCACAGACTCTGAAACAGGCTCCAGGCTCTGAGCTGGCTGTCAGCACAGAGCCTGATGTGGGGCTCGAACCCATGAACCGCGAGATCATGACCTAAGCGAAAGTCGGACGCTTAACCAACTAAGCCACCCAGGCACCCCTCACATGTATTTTCTAATGAGATACAACGAATTGCATATGGATGTTTCAACCACCATTAATAGAAAATCTAATTCAAACTGGCCAAACTATAAGAAAATCCAAAGTCTCTAAAAATATTAAGATTTCCATGTTGACTAGTCTGGGAACTTAATGATGTCATCAAGAGTCCTGATTCTCTGCTCTACTTTCCATAGTAGATTCTCTGCTCTACTTTCTATAGCTCATACTTTCAACTTCATAACTGCTTTCCTCAGAGGACCATTGACAAAAATAGAACCAGAGTTACAGCCTTCCTCTTACATGTCCAGTTGAAAAGAATCTCTCCCTCAAAAATTCTTTCAGATGATGAAGGAAAAAGTTTCCAAGAAATACCTCATTGAGACACCTCATTGTCCTAAATCTAATAACACATCTATTACTAAATCATTCACTGGCCAAGGGGTGTGACTGTTCTGATTTGTATTAATCAATCAAGCTAAATTGTGGATTTAGTGTGTATAGTTTGTGTGTGTGTGTGTGTGTGTGAGGGGAAGGGGGATGAGAGATCCAGAACAAAATCGGAACAATTTAGGCTAAAGGAAGGGAGGAATGGATGCCAGGAAGACATTCAACAACATCCATTCCAGTCATTTCCTTGTTTGCTAATATGAAGACTCTGACACTGCCTTCCATGCTAAAAATATAGTATCATAGACTGTATAACTGTAGAAGGGGAAGGACCAGAGGAGTGCTTTAGTTTAGTCTTCTTCCTTACAAATGAGGAAACTAAGGCTTTGAGATCTTGAGAGGTTAAATGCCTTACTCTAGACCACCAGATAGAACAGATAATAATACTCTAATTATTTAATGGACCACCATATGCTTTGTAACATTCCTCTTCAAAAATCAGAATGATGGCAGTGTAGATAAGATAGGAACACTCAATTACTGACATTTCAATAGACCGATGAAAGTATCTACAGCAGTTAACGGGTAAATTATAAAAAAGATTAATTATTAGAATAGTAATTTTTTTAAACTAAGTGATTAATGGATAATTTTTTGGTCAATTGTGTAATGTCAGTGCAGCAAACAACTTTTTTAGGAAAAATTTCCTAAGACTCCTTCTCTACTGCAAAGAACTAGCCACATTCTAAGAAATGCTACATCATTAGATCCCATCCAAATCAAGAAGAATAATAATGACAGAATTTATGGCTAGCAGAACTTGCATATGCATAAAGTAGGAAAAGTATTAAGCATTTTATTTTTTTTTTAATTTGAGTATATTTGACACACAATGTTATGTTACTTTCAGGTGTAAAACTTAGTGATCTGGTAATTTTTTTTTTTTTTTTTTGGTCTCTACATCCTTTATTTTTGCTCTGATCTTTATTATTTCAATTCTTCTACTCAACTGGGGCTTCATTCTTTTTTGAGTTCCTATTGGTATAAATTTAGATTGTTTGAGTTTTTTATTATTTCTTGTGGTCAGCTGGTATTGCTTTATACTTCCTTCTTAGAACAGTTTTTCCTGTGTCCCAGAGATTTTGGACTGCTGTATTTTCATTTTCCTTTGTCTTCATGTATTTTTTTAAATTTCTTCTTTGATTGCTTCATTGACCTATTGGTTGTTTAGCATCCTGTTGTTTAGGCTTCACATGTTTGTGTTTTTTCCAGTTGTGTGTGTATGTGATATTTATGCTTAGTTTCATACTGTTGTAGTCAGAAAAAGATTCATCGTGTGATTTCAGTCTTCTTAAATGTATTGAGGCTTGTTTTATGGCTTAATATGTGATCTATTCTGGATGCTCTCCTATGTGCACTTAAAAAGAATATGTATTTAGTTGTTTGGGGATAAAATGTTCTGTAAATATCTGTTATGTCCATCTGGTCCAATGAGTCATTCAAAGACATTGTTTCCTTTTCATTTTCTGTCCAGATGATCTATCCATTTATGTAAGTGGAGTGTTAACATTCTCTACTATTATTAAATTACTATTAATTTATCTATGTCTGTTAGTAGTTGTTTTATGTATTTAGGTGCTTCAGTGTTGGGTGTATAGATATTTACATTTGTTATATCCTCATCTTGAATTGATCTTTCCATAATTATGTAATACATTTGTCTCCTGTAAACAGTCTTGTTTTAAAATCTATTTTGTCTGATGTAAGTATTGCTATGTCAGCTTTTTTTACTTTCAACTTCCATTTGCATGGTTAATTTTTTTCCATCTCTTCACTTTCAGAAGTCACAAGCTCACTGAAATAAATGGGCTCAGCCATTTTGGTGTCTGGACCCTGCTCTAGTCTTGGCTTTTAAGATGAGATAAGAACATAAACTGTGTCATTCTCTAGTCCTTTTGACCTTGTGAGCTTCCCCACAGTTCTTCTGCCATTTGGCAGAGTTCTGGTGTTGTCTCTTTTATATGCTAGTTAAATCATGGGTTTTTTGTTCAATACCCAAGGACTATTCCCTCAGTTCTATGTCTCCCCACTGTCATTCACGGCATCAGGGGTGAGTGTTCCCTTTGTTATCATGTCTCCATCTCTCTTGCTGTTCTCTTGTTAGTCCCTCTGTCTTTGGTTGTTCTGTAGCTATTCAGTAATGAAATTGTGTCAAAGAGGCTCTGACTTTTTAAATCTATATGTTTTCCTAGTCACAGGATAACAGAAATTACTTCTATGTCTGAAAGAAAAAGTTTATTGTATAGGAAAAAATTCATTTTGCCTTGTTTTTTCTTTTCTTACATAACAGAACTTTATGTTTCCTTCTAGAACTGTAATACCTCTGTCACCAATGATAACTGCTAATGTTTTTCACCCTTTCATTAAGCATTAACAGGATTCTAAGAAATAATCATTAAAATTTTCCAGAAACAAATATGTAAGATTAATAAAATTAGCCATTCCCAAAGAAGAATGGACTAAGAATACTAACTATGGCTTTTAAGCCATTAAAACTTATATTTAATTGCATTTATTGTTATGGTTCCCAGCTAGTGAATTTTTTAATGTATAACTTTGAATTGGGAAATGTTTACAGGAAATATTATATCAGGCATAAAAATTAAGTCATCAAGCTAGAGAGCACCAGTTTCCATTACTTTGGACATAGCTGTCAAATAATAACTTATATCCTAGGCCAGAAGACATTAACATCAATTTTTCCATTATTTAACTTTTGCTTGATATTTTTGTGATGATGAGTTGCAAAAACCTCTAAAAGTACACATGAATCCTATGATATAATTCCAATAATAAAAAAATTAAAGGTCAATCATTTAAAGGTGCAAGTTAATCTATATATTTGGAGGAAAAAAGAAAAAGCATCAAGTATAAATTTTAAATGTTTCAAGATAACGTAACTGCTATTGCAATTATGTAATTATAATATATAGTAGAATATAATTATAATCTCAAATTATTTTTGTATTCCAAGATAATCCTAGACATGTTCATGCTATTTTGAAACCTTTTCTCCAAAAGTCTTTGCTTTTGAATTTAGTAGCTATTACATATTGAGATTTCAACTTTTTGCATGCTGATAATTATTTAGTAGTTATTACACATTGAAGTTTCAAGCTTATACCAGGACTCAGGCAAGGGAAATACTCATTTACAAGTAAAATTTTTAATGTATATGTAAAATAATGTAAACATTTCCAGCTATCCACACCTTGCTTTTGAAAGCATTTTATAAATTAATATTCACATTTATTTAATATTTGTTCAACTCTGGCCAACAAAGGTGTTGTATATGGAAACTCAAATATACTAAGAAAGTAGTATCTTTGAACTACTTAGCTACTACTTTACTACTCTCAATTATATACCTAACAGGTCAGTTGTTTTAAGGGTCCCATTCTACAAATTAGGAGACTAAAAACAAAAATAAACCAGCCTTTATGAATCAAAATTCAGATCTGAAATATCTAATATCAACAAGAACAACAGATAACTACAACATAGGCTTTAGAAAGTTAATAGGGGTAATATTTTTGAAATATCCTTTGGTGTATTTTGCCTTCTTAATTAGATGGCCTCTTTCCCCATAAACATTGTGTTATTACTGGCCCAGAAAGAGAGAAAGCAATTACTCCAGTACTGGAAAGAAATATATGATGCAAAGGAAATAATGTTTGTCAAACCATCTCATTTTCCTCCTGTGCATACAAGAAAACTACCATTCCTAGCTCCCACACACTCATATCAAAGATGAAGCCAGTAAGGAATGGCTTCCTAGACCTCACCATTACATACCCATTAAATGTCCCTGAGATCTTTCATATACTGTCTTTACTCTCTATATTGCTAGATATGAAAAATGTCAAGGTTGAAGAGTTAGGGAGCTAATCCCCTGACTTAACTCTTAGAGGAGACACATACAGGAGATCTCATTTCCTTCTCACTAACTCCCACTGGTATTTTCATGAGTTAAAAACAAAATTTCATTGTGTTAAATCTCTGGGATTCTTTATACCAATACATATTATATAAAAGTTCTCCCTTGACAGGATGTCAAGGGATTGACAGGAATCCAAGTTCTAGGAATAAAGAGTAGAGTGAAAAAAAAAAGTTCTTTAAGACCCAACTATGAGAGACTAAGACCCCAACATTAAGATTTAAAAAATAGGTCCTGATAAAAGGGGGAAAAAGGATGACAAAATACCCAGTTGGTGCCTTCCAAGGTAGGAGAGGCAGTACTTTTTCTTTACTTTTTAGAGTGGAGCCCAGGAAAACTGCAAGTCCCTAAATGAATTCTCAAATTTAATGTGATACTGGAACAAAATGGTGCCACTCAGACAACTATCTAAGAATGACCAAGGAAGTGTCCATGCAGAGTGGTTTGGGGGAAGGTCCCCTGTCCACCCATGGTATACAGAAATTCCCATGAACCTTAAGGCTATAGATTTTTGCAAATTTGCAAACTGAGAGTAGGTAATGAATGAACTTCCACTGAAAAAAATTAAGTGAGTGGATACTGATGTGAGTGAGTGGATACCAACATCACAGCATAGCATTGTGGTAAATTAGCGAAAAGCAAAAGGGACAGCATATGGACTCAAAGTGTCTACATCTGACCCCAACTGAAGATATAATAAACTAATCTGGGCCACCATTTGGTAATTTAGACAAGGGGGGAAGGTGAGTTTTCTGGGAAGTAAGAAACAGCCATGAGAGCAAGTTTATATTAAAATTGACCTATATATTTACCCCTAAAATGCAGAGCTATCCCTAAATTGTTTTCAACAAGACAGCCCAGAATACTCTGAGTTAAGTTTTTGTTTGTTTGTTTGTTTGCTTCCTGTACTCAACAAGAATGGGCACTGGGGGGGGGGGGGGGGGGGGGGGAATGGGATCAATTATAGACAATAAAAGTATTTATTTGGAAAGAAAAGTATCAGTTTAGAAAATTTATGAGAAATCTGAAGACCTGGATCTGGAAACAGGTAGGAATCAAACAATACCCTAAAAGCAGCAATCAGGAAGGGCAGGAACCTGCCGCAGCAAGTATAGCCTGAAAACAATGTCACTCTTGGAAGTTAATGAACACCCACCATTTTCAGCTTTTGTGGTCCAGGAAGAAGGTATTGAGTGCTGAAGTCATCAAGGGCCCTTCCTTTGGTGAGGGGAAGACAGAAAGGTGAGTCATTTCATTAACTCCTACTCTAGATCATAGGGAAGAGGTGAACTATAATAAGAAACTGTAAGTTTCTGTGGAAGGAAGGAAGGAAGGAAGGAAGGAATGAAGGAAGGAAGGAAGGAAGGAAAGAAGAGAGGCAGGGAGGGAGGGAAAGAAAATGTTCAACAGTCCAAAAGAAGTCACAAATATCTGCCTTCCCAGGCCAAACTTATCCAAAAGTTAGACAAAATAGAATTTTTCTTACTTGTCTTAGATTCACTTTCCAAGTATAGCTCATTTCTAACTATAGGACTAACAGAAAGACAGTACTGACTTCCTTCAAGGGAACATCTTCCCATTCACTTCAAAACACAAATCAAGTTTATGATCTGTCCTTGGTTTCATTCATGGCCCTGCCCTTTGCTTCCTACTCCGCATTAAGATGTTAGAGCACTACAGTCCAACATCACTATATTTATCAAAATCTAGGTTATTGCATCATAGATAACAAGTCAAGGTCCAGGAAAAGCCTAGCCTTCTTAGATCATTCACATAGTGCCCATCTTCTACAGGCAACTGATCAAAGGATAACAAGCAGAACTCTGCAGAAAGCCTTGCTTATAAACTTTTTTCCTCAATATTCATTTTATAAGAACCACAATTCACAAAAACATAGATGTGATCAATGACAATCCCAATTTGTAGTAGCCAATGAAATACAACTCTCTCACATGAATATCTATATTTAGACCATTTCTATAACGGTACTTTCCCAAGTACCATGACTGGATACTTGCTTTAAATATACATAAACTTAAAAACCAAATTAAGTATTTAATTTTTTAATTTTTCACCTCAGGAAAAATGGTCTGTCCCAAAAGTAAATTAAAATATCCAACTTAGCTCTATCTACTTGACAAGTAGAGAATACTGAAACAAATAATAGCAGAATACACATTATTTTTGAGGGTATATAGAACATTTACCAAAATTAATCATACACGAATGCATAAAACAAGTACCAACAAATATTCACCAGCTAATATTATACACAAGATGTTTTCTGACCATAAAGGAATTAAGTTAGAAATCAATAACAACAACAACCAAAAACAACAACAACAACAACAAAAATGAAAACCACTAGAAAACCTATTATGTTTGGAAACAAAGTGATGTACTTCCAAGTGATACTTGGGACAAATTAGAAATCACAAGGAAAATATTTTAAATATAGTGTGCAAGATGCAGCAAAACTGAGTGTAAAGGGAAATTGATAGTATTAAAGGGAAATTTATAAAATCAGAAAATTAAAGGGCTAAGTTTCATCTCAAAGAGCTAGGAAAAGAAACCACTTATATACAGAAAAATTAAAAACTCAATAAATTTTTAAAAAATAAAATAAACCATACTTACCAAAACAGATATAAGAAATAGAAAATCTAAATATTTCTGTATCTAATAAAGGAAATTAAAATTATTATTAAAACACTACACAAAGATGACGTTCAGACCAGATATGCAGCACTTGTGAATTCTTTCAAACTTTTAAAAAATTATGCCCATTTTGTACAAATTTTTCCAGAAAACAATAAAAAAAGAACACTACTGACATAATTCTCTATGTAGACAATTCAAAAGAATATATGCTAAGAATAATACATCAATTTAACAAGGGCACTGGATATAAAATCACTACAAAATCAAATTTAATTTCTATAAATTAGATGTAATAATTGAAAATGAAATTTTAAAAATGATAATTTAAAGTAGAATAAAAAGGCTTTTAGTACCCAAGAAGTAGAGCTCTCCCAATAAAAATATAACAGACTGCCCTACCCCCAAAATTTTTAAAACATCATTTAAAAAATAAACAATATTTATATAAATAGAAAAATATATTAAAACTAAGTTCTTGGAATTAGCTGTCCATATGGAAAATAATGAAACTAGAACCCTCCGTTATGTCACACAGAAAAATTAATACCAAGTAAATCACAGATCTAGAGATGAAAGGATAACAACAGAGCTTCAAGAAAATAACATCAGAGAATATAGTAATGATCTTAGGGCAACAAAGATCACTTAAGTAAAAACGAAAGAACACTAACCATAAAAGTTGATGAGTTAGATCAAATGAAAATTTAGAACTTCTCTTCAAGTCTATGAATAACCAAGACACAAGGGTACAGAAGATTAATTATAACATATGTAGTTAATTAAGGACTTATATCTCAAAATATAAAAGACACCTACAAATCATACAAAAAAAGACAACAAAATAGAAAAAAAATGGGCAAAAGGCTGGAATAGGCTTCAAATGCATGATAAATATATTAAAAAGTGTTGAACTTCATGAATCATCAAAGAAATGAAAATTAAATCCAAATATGGTATCACTCTACACACACCAAAATGGGTAAATTTTTTTTCAAACAGATTAACAATATCAAGTTAGCTGGAGTCTAATACTCTGTTAGCAGAAGTGTAAACTGGTGCTATTTTGAAAAACTGGCAATATCTACTTAAGAAGAATGAATACATGCATACCCTTTGACACAATAATTTCACACCTAGGGATATGCCAACAGAAAAAGGTGCATTTGTTCATGAGAAGACATATACAAAAATATTCATACTAGCAATAATGGCAATGGCTGAAACTGGAAACAATTCAAAGTTTCATCAATACTAAAAATGATACAAAATTAAATAATTCACCGAAGCCCTATCATAGAATACATTAGATATGCAAATAAACAACTTCTACAAAGAACATGAATGATTCTACAGCATATGTTGAGAGAAAATAGCCAGACCCAAATGTTATTAGGCTAGCAGGTAAAATTTCTTTTAATATAATTTCTTGTCAAATTGGTTTCCACACAACACCTGGTGCTCATCCCAACAAGTGCCCTCCTCAATGCCCATCACCCACTTTCCCCTCTCCCCCAACCCCCATCAACCCTCAATTTGTTCTCTGTATTTAAGAGTCTCTTATGGTTTGGCTCCCTTTCTCTGTTTGTAAGCTAGCAGGTAAATTTTAAAATGTTCAAGATTATTCTAGCATTACAAGCCAGAATGTTGTCACCTTTGGAAGGAGGGAGGGGATGTTACTGGGAAGAGACATGAGGGTTTCTAGGGTGTTGACAATGTTTTATTTTATTTTTTAATTTTTTAATGCTTTATTTTTGAGAGAGAGATAGAGACAGTGTGAGCAGGGGAGAATCAGAGAGAGAGGGAGACACAGAATCCAAAACAGGCCCCAGGCTCTGAGCTAGCTGTCAGCACAACGCCCAACACGGGGCTCTAACCCACAAACCGTGAGATCATGACTTAAGCCAAAGTCGCACACTTAACTGACTGAGCCACCCAGGCACCCCAACAATGTTTTATTTTTTGAATTGGGTATCTTCAATAAATGTTCTAAAACAATCATAGAGTCCATATTCTCTCAAATCACCATGATTTATACATATGTGTGTGTATCTGTTACGTGTGTGTGTATATATGTTTATATATATATATATATATAGTGTGTATATATATATGTTAGTTACATGTATATATACACATAAGTTACATACATATATTATATGTTAAATTTTAACTTGGAATGACTAGAATAAGTCAACATGGAAAGGAAAGAAAACTTGAGTATGTTAATGTATTGGTAAATGAAATAACAAACTTAGACCTCAGCCCTGGTTAATTATCCCCAAATCACTTTTCTCTATTACCTTGCTGAAAAAGAAATGAATGTGTCACTCTCTACACAGCCAGAGAAACGCATATATTACTTGGATCATTTCAATGCATTCCTCTTTCAGTTAAGGAAGCAGTGAATTAGGAAAATGTGTGTAAGTAATAAAACAATGAAGAACATTTTGATAACCAATGAAAAATGCAAACACAGTCTTTCTACAGTTCTATTATTATATAAAATGTCCCCACTAATGGAAAAGGAACATGAAAAAAATAACAAACTATGGGGATTACTGAAAAGTGAACATGTTAGGCATTTGCTTTTAAATAGTACTAATTCATTCCTGGTATACAACATGAAGTAAAATTTAACACATGAAGTAAAATTCAATTGCCCCCACAATAAAAATAAACAAGATCAGACAAAGTCATCCTTAATCTGCAGACCCAATCAGAGCATTTGGTCTCAGTCCAGAGTTTAATGCTTCCAATACTCTTCAAGTAGGGGTATATAATAAGCCAAATGTTCACTCTATTTTCAGGATTTTGGTGCTAAGTCAGGCAAGGCATAAGTCCCTGGGGCAGGCAATGTTAAGTGGTGAAAGAATCAAAACAGAATTTGAATTCCTTCATGTTATCTTAACCGAAAGAAACACTTAGAGTAGAAGGAAAGAATTACTTCATGTGATATTTTACTTTGGTTTAGTTTTAGTATTTGAGGTTTTTGTTTTGCTTTGTATGTATGTATGTATGTATGTATAAGGTTTAGAAAGTCCAGCCTGTGGAGAACTGGCATTTCACTTTCATATTTTTGGTTGATTTCTCCTGGATGTTTATGTATTTGGTCAAAATCTAATCAAGTAATAAGTTACTTCTTGGTTGCCATATTTAGAATAAAGAGGATGAATCCATGTGGTTTAGATCCACTGAGTTTGGAGTTAATTCCTTAAGTGACTCAGGCACTTTGAAATTGCTAAATTTATACTCAATGTTACTCTGCATTTCTGAAACTGCATGTTATTACATTAAGACTTTGCTTCAAAGGTCTTATCAATATGTTGAGGTTGATTACGGTGAAAGTTTACATGTGTCCATACAGTACTTGACATTGTAAGTTATTTTTCTCCTTAACTCCTAAACCTAAACCTGTGACCAATGTTCACACTCAGCCGTTCCCACGAAGCCTGGTAAATGCAATGAATGCAATGCCCCTTTAATGTTTTTCTTTCCTTGCTTTATACCATATATAACTTGTTTTACTAGAATATCTTGAGCAGGGTATGTACTGTCAGAACACCATGAAAAGGGTGGTGGTGCTGGTGGAATATAAACAGGGAGACAAGAAGAAACAAGTAGTCAAGGAGGAGATGAGAGGGAAATACTGATGACAGTTAAGTTTAAGTGACAATATGGGAGAACCTAGCTACAACTGCTCCACTTATACTCTAAACCAAGGGCCTGGCACAGAGTAAGCATACAATAATATAATGTGAATTATTACCATAATCATTGAGTCTCAGAACAAAACATGGTAGAAAAGACCAAGATCAAAAGCTAACTTGTATGCCTTTGGGCAGCTTCCTTGATCTTTTTTTTTTAATTGTGTGTTTTTTTTTAATATCTATTTATTTTTGAGAGAAACAGACAAACAGAGCATCAGCATGGGAGGGATAGAGAGAGAGGGAGATGCATAATCCAAAGCAGGCTCCAGGCTCTGAGCTGTCGGCACAGAACCCAATGAGAGGCTCAAATCCACGAACCACGAGATCATGATCTGAGCCAAAGAAGGATGCTTAACTGACTGAGCCACCCAGGCATCCCTAGTTCCTTGATCTCATAAGCTCCTGTTTTTTAACAATAAAAGAATGAAAACACATTCGCCAAAAACTCTAATTGTAAACGTCAGAAGAGACAATTTTTGTCAAGCACCCAGTAAATATGAAGCACTACTAGGCAATCCATAAACAATCAACTATTATTGTTTTCTAGAGTGATTGTTTATATATACACACATATGTACCTATGTTCAGACTGTGAAAAACGTTAAGGCCAAAATACACTTTCATAAGAGGGAAAAAGTCATTGAAAGTTGTGCTCATTTTAATATATTTGTTAAATGCCTCCTTCTAAATAGGTTTCATAACCATTTCCTGTTTTAAAAATGCCTTTCCAAAGGCATGAAAGAAAAGTAATGATAGTGGCTGCCAATTTTCACATCTGGACATTATGGAATGTTAGATGGTCCTTATATTGTTAATTGTTTTCTCTGTGGCTCAGTGAAATTATACTATCAGTTATTATTCATTTGAAATAAAGGATATTATGTGGTCAATAATAGTGTTACTTATGCTATGTAAAAGCATGATGGCTTTAAAAGTTATTTATGCTATTTGAAATCATATATCTTAAAAGACTGGTATATAGTTTGGCATATCTTATAAACTTACAATGGATGTAACTAGTAAGTAACATTTTTCCCCTAAATCAATATGGCTGCATCTACCAGATTTGGCAGAATCAGTCCAGTTCTGGTCATTATTGGGTCTGTCACCTTCAAGATTATGCATGGGCCCTGGGAATTTATGTGTCTCCAGGAGACCAGGGAGTGGGCCTGAACTTTGTTGGTCACCACCTTTATTTTAATTCCATTTATTAATGTGACCTTCTGGTCCTTCACTGGATATCCAGACAGGTCACAGAGATGCCCTTGATAGCTATTCATAGTCACAGGGGGCACCTCATTCCCTGCTCCTCAGGATTCTCCCAGTAAATACACACAACTCTTCCCTCCACTTAGAAAACACAACCTAAATATCTCTTAGAAATTCACAAAACCCAAACCCTCCATTCTCCCATCCTTTCCTCTTACATGGGGCTTGTTTATTGCCTTTGAAACACAAAATAGTTTCAATTTCCTTCAGGACAAGAGAGCCCAGAACAAACGGGCAAGACCGTTTTCTGAAGGTGGTATGTTGGGTAATGTGAGAGACAAAGGGAAGAAAATTACTTACTATTCATTCAATTTCCCATAGAACCAAGAACAAAGCTGAAGTTAAAAACTCAGTAGAACATTCTTCTACATAAATTATGTGGAAGATGAAAAAGAGTCCTGAGTAATTGGAAGAGAACACAACAGGGCTTACAGCCAGACAAACCTGGGTTTAAGATCTCTGAGTCCATATGACTCAGCAATCCCATTCCTAGGTATATGCCCAAGAGAAATGAAAACATTTGTCCATACAAAAAGAGGATGCAAATGTTTATAGCGGCATTATTCATAGTATTCCCACAATGGAAACACCCAAATTTCCATTCGCTGATGAATGGATACACAAAATGTATCTTATCCATAGATGGGAATATTACTGAGCAAAAATACAAAAACAAAAACAAAGGAATGAAGTACTTATGCATACTACAACATTGATGAACTTTAAAAACATTATGCTAAGTAAAAGAAGTCAGTCAAGAAGACCTCATACGATATGATTCCATCTAATATAATATGTCCAAAAGAGGCAAACTGATAGACAGAGAAAGTAAATTAGTACTTGCTTATGGCCAGCACGGTGCAGGCCAGGGTGTGAGGGTGGGTGGTGATAGGTGGCAGAGGAATGAGGCATGACAACTGATGGGCATGAGGCTTGTTTGGGGGATGATAAAAATGTTCTAAAATTAGAGTATGAGAATGGAGAAGTCATTGAAAGGGCTAATGTCATTTCCTATTTCAAATCATCACCTGGGTGGAACATTATTTAGCAAGGAACAGATGCATGCAAAAAAGTCACATCAATACCTAAAATCAACAAAATTTTGGAACTCATTAGGGTGATTTATGATGAACTTGTGTTACTAAATAACTTAATTTACTAAGAAAATGAAAGAAATATATGTGCTGACATATGTTGATTTATATATTAACTAATGGGAGCTATATCTCAATGCACTTGTATTAGGAATATACTCTTTTAGAAAATATAAAACACAAACAAGGTACAACTTCTACACACTTCTTGAATGTGTAAGTATCTCCCGAAAAAAGTTCTGGAAGAGACTTCTATTGGATCAGCTGGAGTCACATGTCCATCGCTGAACCAATCACTCTGCCCTAAAGGTTAGCTTATGCTGACTTGTCAGACTGGGTCATTCAACCATTATAGGGCCAATGGATGAGATCACTTCACTAGGACTGAGATAATAGCAAAAGCATTTTTTCCAAAGTAATAATCAAAAGGGAAAATGGTTGCCTGGCAAGTAAGAAAAACATAAGCCAAGTAACACTGGGGGGAAAAATGCCTTTATTTATGTTGCAAGGAATGAGTATTTATCAGGCAATAGGCTCACATAATTGCCTTGGTTGTGGCTACAGATGTCCTTAATGTGTAAAACCGGGATCCATCTATACTTCTGCACACCACTATAAAATTCTTATAATTTACTAAATAAAGGAATACAATTTACAAACTGGAAGGACTTCAAGTTCATTGGTTCCAAATCTCATGTCTTGTAAACAAAAAAGCTAAAGCACAGAGAGATTGACTCATCAAAGTCGCATACATCATGGCATGATAGAGACTAAATCCAGCTTCCTCCATGCCTCCAAGTGAGTTAAATGGCATTTAGCATGAACTCAAATGACTGTAATACAATGATGAAAACAGCAAGTGCCATTAGAAAGGTACAAATAGAGTGCTCTGAGAATTCAAATATAGTAATCATCTTTGGGAAAGAGGCAGACCATGCATTTCATCCAGATAGCTCAAACTTACCCCTTTGGATGCTCAAACCTATCTTTTATATCATTTTATGTAAATTTTTGAAAACTATATTAAGTTCTTCTCTGCCTTTTTAAAATAGCAACTGATGAACATAAAATGGCCTTTTTGATAACTGTACCATCATTATAAATCGTTATCACTGCACAATTCTGTAAAACACACACAGTTCTGTGTCTGTATTCTTAATTTTTTGCTTCTCCCTTTTTTACCTAATAACTCACTTCATTACTGCCAGTTTGTTTGCTTCTAACATTCTCTTGCCTATTTCTAACTTGTTACTTATAATCTACTTTGAGCTGGGAAACCAGAAAACCCACTATTATTATGACCTTGGTTAAGTAAGAATAAACAATCTCTAAGTGAGAGCACATAAGCCTTTAAGAAAGAAAGTCCATGGCTCTAGCCTGGAGACAGAGTCTATTTTGGGTACACAAGTACGTTTTTTGCTTACTTCTAAGTTTGCATTCCTGGGAACAGAGGGTGCTGGGAGTCTGACCCCTGGCCAAGTAGGACATTATCGTGTATATATTTTGTAAAGATCTACTACCAAGGGGATTCACCAACGATGACGTATCATTGTGCCGCCAGGTGAGTGTGGCTATTGTGGCAACTAGCTCTTGCAGAAACATTTTCAAGACACGTTCCAGGAAAGCTCCTAGAACATTAGCCATGGTTTGGGCTTTTTTAACTGTGCACCTAGAGTATTTTATATCCCAATTTCTATTGGCAAGAACATAACCCTCTATCCAGATCCCTTAAAGTGCTAAATCACTCTGACCATTTCTGAGGTTAAAACCAGGAGTCTCTTCCCTACCACAGGGGTCATCCAAAATGCCCACTGAAATGTCAAACCAGGCCAAAATTCCCAGCTCATCTCACCCAAAAATACAAATTTCTGTTTAAACGCAATATTCCGGGGTTTCATGAAAGAACTGGATCACAATAAAAATTGTAACTCACATTTCATTGGCTCTGGCCTTTGACAGAAAAGTCAAAACCTTCAGTGCACTACAAGATCCCCATCAAATAGACGTGTAATTCCCAAGGGATACCTCACAAACAAGGATACTCCAATGGGGCATCACAATCTCCAACAAGTTGTTCTTCCATCTGTCCTGAGGAACTGAACTTGCCAACTGATGTTCCCACTGTTCAAGGAAGCATTGTCCCTCAGGGGCTCACAATGAGTCTGTTGCCCTACCTACTTCATGATGTCTAGAGGCATCTCTAAAGCTGTGTTCTTTGTGTTCCAATGACTTGTAAAGTTTTCAGGTAAACAGGTCTCTCTTGTAGCTGCTCTAATCTGCATAGGACTCATCCATGAGTAAGGAGTGAAGATGCTTGAGCAAGATGATAAAGCTGAGAGTCACTTACTGTGTTGTACTCAAAAAGACTTTCTCAGTCATTCATTGTCTTGCTCTAGGTGCCTTTTTCTTCAGGGTAAGTGTTTTCCAAGGAGAATCCTCAGCCCTCATGCAAAAAGGCCTCTGGTGAACCTGTCTAACCAATTTGTAATTTATTTCCAAAAAATAGTCTCAGAATTTAGCTCTAGAGGTTGGAAGGGGAGAATGTATGTGAATTAAAAATCTAGCAATCAATAATCTTTCCCCCTCCTTCACCTTTATTGTTATTGATCTTCACCCATTAGTGGTACCTAAATTTTAACTTTGCATGTCATCCTTCCCTTCATCTGTGTCAGATAAATCAGTGATTATCATGCAATTAGCTTGAATTTAAAGAATTCCTTGACGAAATGATTTATAAAGGGGATACATGCTTTACTATAGGATTGTCACCCCTGCTTTGTTTGTTTCCTGCTCTACCATTCTCATGATCTATTTTCTAAAAATGGCAGCCTCATGAATACAGTCTCCACTCTTGCTCTGAACCCCAAGTGGCAAAAACTGGTGTACAAATGAGTAAAACAAATACATGTACTCTGTGAAGGTGTGTAAAAGTTGCACATATATTCCCATCAAAAAGATAAGTTCATTCAGATGTAGTCCTTATTGCTTTCCATGTTTTTGAAGTAGATACTATCAGTTTCCCTGTTCCAGTTATGAGATAAAACATCCTTTCAGAAAAAGACAGGGTCTAGATAAATAAAACAGCTGTGTTGCATGGTTGGATAACAAGACACCTCAAGTACTGAAATTCCTTTATAACAAAGTTTTAGGCATCTTCAGAATTTTGGAGACTGGTCAGCCAAATAGCAGAGGACACTGGGGAAGTGGGAAAAAACATTTTCTCAGTGGGAAAAGCCCCACTGGCTTGGCAGGCCAGTCTGTAATCTTCTCCGAGACTATAGAGCCCTGACCATTGTACCACTGAGGTCCCTGTCATCCTGAGGCCAAGTGCCCACTCCGCATTTTTAGACGATGCTTGAGTAAACACGGCACATATCATTGCGTGGGGGTTCAAGTGTACTTTCATGTACACATAGGTACACATCCACATAGTATTTGATACCATTTAAATGGCACTTTTGCGTACATGACTCTAGGTAAGCATGCTTCCCTTGAAAAGGCAGAGACATTAGCCTTTTCCCACTCTCTTTCTTTTCTTCTCTACCTTCTCTCCCACTTTTCCCTCTTTCTCTCTCTTCTTTCTCTCTCCCAGATTTCCCTTCAGGCATGTCTCTCCCTCCCTCTTTCTTCCATATTCTCCATCACCTTTTCCCTCTTTAGCTTCTGATTGGGCTGTAGAAACAACATCCTGAATATGTGGAAACACTTTGTGCTTCTTACATTCATTTCATGGCTAATAACAAAGTTTCTCAAAACCAAAGGATGATGTTGGAACACTGTCCTTTATGAATAGCATAATCATTTCCTTGAGTAAAAGGCAGAGGGTAGAGGAGAAATTAAGTGACCCAGGTCATCCAACCTCCCTTACAGATATGAGTTTATCCTGTTCCCATTGGGTGAAACACCTCAACTTTTCCCCAGAACTCAGACAATTGCCCTTCCTTATGGATGGCAATGAGCCTCAGGAAGTCTACTCATATTGTACAATCCTTATTGTACCTGGTCCTAGAATCACACAATGATTTCACACATTTCCATTACTGCTTTATGCCTGTGTCAACACAACATATTTTTCATCAGCCTCTTGCTGTTTTAATCGGCATTTCAAGGAAGAAAGAGATGTATAGAGGACTCTGTTTGGAGAACAGGTAATTTAGTTCAGTGTTGCCAGGGGTCAGGTGAGCCTAAAATGTTCATTTGTCACTCCTATAAACTACTAAGATTATTCTACAGAAATATCCATCTGAGTGTTTCAGTAATCTGTTAAAAATGAATCTGAACATGTGAACTCTGTACCTCCTCTCACATATATATGAGGAATGCAAGTTTTTAAAAGAAAGGCTCCTTTTGCCTCAGTATTTTAGTCACTGAACTGCATGTTCTTTTATAGATCATTCTTATTTCTCTTCTGAGAATTGGAAAATGGGAGACACTTTAAGGGATTTTTTTCAATTAAAATGAGTTGCAGAAAACTAAGAAATGTAACACTTCATTAGCAAGCATTTAATTCCCTAGCTTTTTATTTTTAAGGAAATTAAAAAATCGTATGCTCTCTGGTACCATTTGTGTTTTTTCAATTGCAGTATACATTATAACCTAGAACAGGAAATTTTTTTGATAAATATGAGGTATTAACAAAAGACTTCATCCAGAATTACTAACTGTGATTTCTATCATTTAATGCCAATGAGTGTACATTGTTGTTTTTGCTTGAAGAAGCAAGAAGAATGATTAAAAAGCATGTATTAGAAACTGCACATACTACTGACGCAATGTTTTAGTGCACTGGTTTAAAATAGTAGATGTCAAACAGTTATTCCTTTAAAGTATTTCTAGTAAATAAAAGAAAATGTTTATTTTTAATAAATATATTTTAATGTTTATAATAATGCCCTCTGTAAAATAAAAGCCTACCCACTCATGAAACACTTTGCCTTTAAATATCATTTTTTAGAGACCATAATATAGTGCAGTCAATTCTAACGCATTCAGACTGGCAGGAGATAGTTAACAATTTTTTTTCAATAAGCTGAGAGCTTTCGTACATGCTATATACATATTCAAACTTCTTACAGAATTCAAGTCCAGTCAATATATGTTTTGCACTAAAGCCACTCAGGAACAAAATTAAATTTTTCTATGATGGTAGTTCAAAAATCACTGGAAGGTCTGGCAACCCGTGGGTTATCTCTATATGCAGCCATTCTAATGGCACACTACATGAATTAAAATTTATCTACTGGGCATTTACAAAGTACAAACTGTTTGAATTCTGTATAAAGAAAAGTTTAACATAAATTCAAATTTTGCAGCATGGTATCCCCTGGCTTTGGGATGTCAAGTCACTGTTCTAACATTGAGTATCTAAGAAACAGCTCTGCAAACAGAAGAACAACTAAATGTCAAAGACTAGACCATATTATCCTGGAATAAATTAACATGGCCACATTCTCTCCTAAAGAGAATATAAACTATCCATTTTTCCTTACTTCCTCTTCTGTCTTCTGGTCTTTAGATCAGACCAAAATTCTTGTATATTCTATTTGCATTTTAATATTTGAATGTGACATTTAAGAATTAACTTTCCGTGTGTAGCATTATACTCACCTATGTATGCATATTCAATCAGTAAATATTAACCAGTATAACTTCCGATCAAGATGCCATTTATGGATTATTCCAAGAGCTTCCTGAAATGCTTCATTGAGGCCCCTTTCAATGAGGCTTTCAAAATTACTTTTAATTTAAAAAAAAATTTAGAGCTTCTCTCCAGTCACATTAGTCACAGTTCAACTTTTTTTTTTTCATTTTTCTCACTTTTTTCTTTTCTTTTCCTTCTTTTTTTTTTTAATTGCCAAGAGAATTCCTAGCTTCTATTTACTCATTCATAGTCTAGGACCACTACTACAGATTTTAAAATACACACTCTATAAACAGTCACAGGTCTTTTACTCAATGTTTTCTGCCTTTATTTTCTTTAAATAAAATATTTTCCATTTCACAAGTCTAAGCAAATATAATGAGTAATTTGTGGTAAAAGGGTGACAATTTAGAGATAGTATATGCATTTTACATGCTGACTACAAAAAAAGATGGAAATTTCAGCTGAGCTCTTTATCTGCCACTTACCATTCTTAGAATAATGGCTGATAATGATGGAAATCACACTGGCTAATAGCACTATTAACATCTTCCATGTTAGCGTATATTCTTGCTATATATGAATTCCTTTTGTAAATGTTTTAAGTTCTATCTAGCTTTTCTATGCAAAAAGAAAAAAGAAAACAACAATAACAAAAAAGGAAACATACCATAAGCCACAAACATTCACCAGTCTGCAAGCTCCCCTCCATCTTTAGTCTTCTTTTGCTAAAACTGGAAGATTTTGATTTCATATTCAAATGATAATTTTGCTTTCAACAATCCTTTGAAACTGATCTATGAAATCTCTTATGGATCTAGTAGGCCATTAAGTGGGACAATAATCATTAGATGTATTTATCTTTCTGAACCAATGTGAGACCAAGAAACAGCATGACAGTGATGCATATGTCTTTTCAGAGCCTGCAATTTCATAGATGTGGTATTATTAGCCCAACATGAATGGGAACACAAGGGTATCTTTATTAAAGATACAAAACTATCATGGACAAAATGTCCTAAGTGAAGTGTATTTTGTTTATTTGTTGTGCTCTTTTTGTTTTGATGACCTTAAATGGACATAACTAACTTACTGAAAGAATACTGGCTGCAAAATTGAATCCACAATGAGTTATGTAGCTCTTTTCCCTGAGGACTCTTCGCACAATTTATTTTGGCCAGTTTCTGTTTCTTATGCTGAATCATAGAGCCTCTGCAAAAGAAAAAAAAAAAAAGCGTACATCTTTTGAGCCAAGATAATTACAGCTGAAAAGAATGGATTCATTTCTTGAAGATGGGGAAGTTAAAACACAGTCGTCATAGGTTGACTAGAAAAGGATTTTGCTGCCTAAGAGATATGGCATAATTTGCTTTCTGCAGCGTAATTGTGGACACAAATAATCCATTTGCAGCAATGGTTCTCAACTTACTGTTTATAAACCAGCCTTAATTTAAACCAGCAGAATAAGTTCCAACAATGCCCTAGTAACTCAGTTATTGGAAACTCAGAATGTATTTTAGTGTGGATGAAATATTACAAATATTGTCTAGCCAGCTAGGCAAGATCACAAAACTTATTTTGTACTTTCCATCATTCTGTTATGTGCTTATCAAGTACCAGTCAGGCACAATCTAAGAAACTTGGATGCTAATATAATAGGAAACTCAGAATTTGTACCAGGGACATATATCCAGGCTTTTCAGCAGTGTTCTAGATGAACACACAACCCCCGCAAAAATCTGCATTGATAATTCACCCAAAACAAAGTAAGTTTTGAAAAGTGCACAATCGAGTACATTGGTTTATCTTCTATTGCTAGAGAAACTGAACGAAGTTTGCTTGCATGACACCATACAGCGGTGAGACAAGTGAAGCTGAAGCTGCAGGCAGACTTTCAAGTACTGCTGACCTCCTAGAGTTTGTGTTGTCTGGGTTATTAGAGCCCAGAAATTTCAAGTAAGCTAAAGGCTTCAGAAGAGTCAGGGTACAGTGGAGAGAGAGGGCTGTGGCTAAGGCTACCTCTCGTGGCGATCTCAGGGTGATAGGGTAGTTGAGTTTTATGAAATGAAAGCATGCATTCCTGAAGGTCCCCCCCATAATTCAAAACTGGCATTATTTAAGACTATTTCTCCCAGTGGGATAAATGCAAAGTATTAGAGATACATCTAGCCTGTATATATCTATGATCTTTATAATGTGGTTTTGCTCAATGCTGCTTTTTTTTTTTTTTTTATTGTTTCAATAGTATCCCTGATATTTTGCAAAGAGCTCTCTCCTAAATTAGCACGGCATATTTGGCCTTCTTCGTGGTGTTTTTTGACATCTAGCTTTGGTTCCAAAATTGCCCTATCTCCACCACTTAGTGAATATTCATGATATTGTCAGAGGATAATTTTTAAGATTTCAAAGTATAATAGCCATGAAAGTTAAAAGAGGATTTATATAGTGACCAAACCCCACTCCCCAAGAAGTGTCAGTTCCTATAAGACTGTGACACAATTAGCTGTCATTTCTGTTTACCAGATATAGAAATAGACCAGTTTGCAAATTATTGGACCTGTCACTCATTGAAATGATACAAGTCTTAATTTTGCTGCTTTTGGTTTTACTTTTAATTTGGAGCATGGAACAAACTCTCAATCTTGGTTTTTAGCTTTAATGCAAAACAGGCAAACAGAGCCTCAGGTCACCCTGAACGTTTGGGTTTTCAGAAATAGATATAAGAAAAGTTACCATAGCAATGTCACTTGATTTCCAGTTTGATGCAGCAGAAAAATTTCATTAATATTTTAGGTCATAATATTTCAAATGATCATAACTCAAATTTGTATAAAATGTGATCAATCCCTGGAGTCCTTATAGAGCAAGCACCCTGATCTTCTTCCCCATAGTATGACCTGTGAAATGGGGGTTATAGATCTGACATCACATTGGGAAAAGAGTTCACTCTGAAGGAGGAGGAAGAGGAAGTGATAGCTAAGGTCAAAGAGAAGAAAAAGGTTTGGGCCCTGAAACCTACGTGGCTCAGCAAGTGTTCTCATCCTGTGTCCAAAGTGAGGTAGAACTGAGGCCAGGGTCCCAAGCCCAATGTGCCTGGTAACCTGGGTCTGATGAGGAAGTTAATGGGAAAAGTGTGCATCGGAATGATAAACTTTAAGCTCAGTGCCATCAGGTATAGTCTTTAAGGAAAAAAGGCTTAAGAGCTTCTTTATTCAGGTCCAATCTAGCTTTGTTTGAAAGAAGTGCAATGTTCACATCAGTATAATATAAACACTGCAGAAAGGGTATTTATAAAAATAACACAAGTGTGAAAATGTGATTTGTAAACAGAGATAGCACTAGAAAAGCACAGTATTGTGACCTAAGCTTTTTCTTTGAGCCTTGATTGTGAACGGTGCTCTTTCATGCATCTCTTATTCAGTTTTCAGTAAATCTTAGATTTTATCATTTTGGTATTACGCTGTTGTTTTTCTAAGCTTTATCATCTGTCTACTTTTAAACTAAAAGAAAGTGGCTTTCTATATATGATCCCACCAACATTTAAAAAAAAAAAATCCTTTCATAATTCCCTCTACTTAAATCTGATGTTTTTACTAGTGCCTCTTGGAACTGTGCAGGGGGCTATCGCTTATGAAAAGCTATGGAGGAACTTTTATTGTCCTTTTCTACCAGAATCCAGAGATTCTTTCCCTCTTAAACGTTTTACAGCATATGGCTACTGATGGCACATTTCTTTTGAATTCAGTGTCCAGGATCGTTACCTTACATCCCTATATATTGAACGACAGGTAACATTTATTTACAGATGCTCTTTCTAGTCCGTCCATTCCCTCAGTTTCATTGTGTCTTTGATGTTTAGCAACCTCCATCACCATTTTATGTCATTTGCACATTTGTATCAATTCATGTTTCATTTTGCAAGTGATTGCCCTAGGTGTCTATTTTAATTATCTCTAATGCGTCTGTGTGGAGTTCTACAAGATGCTTTTACAAAGCACAAATTAAAATTTAGTCACCTAAAAGAATCATTTTTGAGGTATGTGACTTTTTTTAACATCTTTTCATGATGAGGAGACTTTTCAGCAAGTAAATGTCTTTATATTTTTGTCCAAGATACACCTGCCTTATACAGATTTTGACATTAGCAAAAAGGGCGCATCCATTATATTTGGAACACGGCATCTTATCTAATTATGGGTGGCATCCCAAGAAAACAAATTACACAAATCAGCTGTAACTTTTCTGTGTAGAAATCTCTTATAAAATTATTAGTACTCAATCTTTCGTCTGTATTTTTAAATACCTCTAAATTATGTCATGACATCTTCCCAGTTAAAATCAAGCATAATTCCATAATGATATTGACTTCTGTGACTACTATTATCCTAACATTCTAAATCAGGCAACAAAAATAAAATTACAGTTTTTCCAATTTCTAAATCCCTTTGTTCTTCTGTCCTTATTTTATTCTGTGATTACATTTCTAAGTTACACAATTAAAAGGTAACACTGGGAGATCCTCATTAGACTGGACTCCTAGCGGGAAGAGACTCTGTCTTATTTATCTTGTCCCCTTTTGGAAAATAACCCTGCTAGTAAGATAAAACATATTTGTCATATTGACTTTTGAATGCATTAATATTTTTCTCCAACAGTTTTAGTGCATTCTTAATTTCCTTCTCTGCCATCTTTAGGTTCTTCTCATTCTGTTCTCACGCTACATTTTATATCGCATTCTCCATTGTCGAATAAAACACACTTTGCTGTTTTTAATTAAATTTTGTTATACAATATATAGCCAAAGTAAAAAAATAAAAAGTATAAAATCAAACTGTCCCTGAATTCCTCACCCTGAGATAGCCATGATAGTTTTAGTGAACATATTGCAAATCTTTTTCACTCTACCTACAAATGCAGCAAATATCTGTTATACATTATTTGTAAAACTTGGGATCAAAGTATACATGCAAATAAGCATATGTCAATAAAGATACAACTTTATATAGATCATCTTTATATGTCAATAAAGATACAACTATAGCATCGTTTTTAGTAATGGCATTTTGTTCTGCAATAGATTTTCATAAATTCTATTTGGGGGGTTGCTTTGTTTTCAATTAATGTATTCATTAAAATGTTGTGTAGTGGCAACCCGTGACCCAGGGCCCACAGCTACACTTGGTTTTTGCTGAATATAATTTTAAAACTTAGAAAATGTTTTAAGGAAAATAGAGATTTCCAGTTTATTTTGACAAATCAAAAACTAGCAAGCCTGACCCAACGGCCGCACATGGCAACCATCCACTGAAGCTGCATGTGTGGTTTGCCTCTACTCCCTCTCACCCCATCCCCAGCCTACTTCACTAATTTCAGTCACCTTTCACTTGGATTTGTGCCTCTGATTTAATAATTCTCTGTTTGAAAGGACTTTTCATTATTCCATTGCCTTATGATGAATAACCATTTTTATACATTTGTCTTTCTACAGTCTTCTGATTTTTTAAAGGAAGATAAGTTCCTAGTAGTGGAATTGCTGGATGAAAGCATTTTTTTAAGACTTGATTCCTTCCACCACTACTCTTCAGAAGGTTTTAAAGTTGAACATGCCTACAATCAGATCCTGTGAGCATCTGTTTCTACCCACTAGCCCTCCTCTCTCCTATCCAAGCAGGCCATGATAATCTACTTATGCTTTATTGATCTAGAAAGGACAAGCAAAATAATTATTATAGGAAGGGTGACACAGAAGTGGGCTATCCCATACATGCATAACCAGTATTGCTCTCGCAGTTTGCCTACATTATAAGTATTCACTATCTCTACGATTAGATAATAGTTTCTAATACACCAGCATTTTTCACAGAGCTAGAACAAAGCAATTTTGAAAAACCAGAGCAATGCTGAAGGCATCACAATTCTGGACTTCATGTTATATTACAAAGCTATAGTGATCGAGACAATATGGTACTGGCACATAAACAGACATATATATTAAAGTACCAGAATTAAAGAAAAAACAGAAATGGACCCACAATTATGTAGTCAACTAATCTCTGACAAAGCAAGAAAGAATATCCATTGTAAATAAGACTATCTCTTCAACAAATGGTTTTGGGAAAATTGGACAGCAACAAGCAAAAGAATTAAATTGGACAACTTTGTTATACCATACACAGAAAATAAACTCAAAATGGATGAATGAAAGACCTAAATGTGAGACAGGAAACAATCAAAATCCTAGAGAAGAAGGCAGGAAGCAACCCCTTTGACCTCAGCCCTAGCAACTTCTTACTAGATGTGTCTAATGCACAGTATAATAAACATAGACAGCAATATTATACTATACCTGTATCATATGAAAAATATTGCCACAACAGCAATCATATTACAGTATATAAAAGTATCAAAGTCACATGTTGTATGCCTTAAATTTATGCAATGTTATATGTCAAATTTATTCAATAAAAAATTACAAATAAATAAAAAGACTTTACAGTTCATAGTATGTTCACATTAATTTCATCCGTTGTATATATACACATATATGTTTACATACACTTACACAAATGTACAACTATACATATACGTGTGTATAGATATAGATATACATATGTACTATGACTTAAATCGTAGTCACAGCTACAGCACATTCTTAGGTTTTACAAACAGAGGTATTTGCAAGAAATTGTCAGAATTAACAAAAATAGCTCAAAATATCACATTTTTATGAAAATTCCTAAGGCAAGAAACTTTCCATTGGCAAAATAGATCTTGGGAGAAATTATATGTCTCCTTCTCTGATAAAGTCTTGGAAGTCATGGCAATTTCCAAAGCTCAAGTGAGACAACTGAGGGTAGTATCTTTTCCACCAAAAGATACTGATGAAAGATACATCGACATACACTGCAGCATTATCACCAATGAAACTTTTTTCCCCCAAGAAATAATAGAAATAGAGATGAGCTAGGGTTATTTTATAAATCATATTTTGAATTGTGAATTTTTTCAGGTGACTAAACTGAAGGGTAGAAGATAGTAAGCCATTTGCCATTTAATCCATTTCATTTAAAGGATCACTAGCTATATTTAATGACATCCAAAAATAAACCCTTCAGATGCTGAAATCCTAGGCTGGGAAGGCTGGCAGTAGAAGCAGGAAGGTTATTCCAGTTTTATTTCATTTTCTTGAAGGGCAAAGGCAGCTTCTCATTCATAATAAGAAACTGACCCCAAAGTGACAGAAGGTAAAAAACTATTCCAGGCCTGTAGAATCTGAGTTGACAATTGATATCTATCCACAATAGTAGCAAATTGTTTCCTTCCATAAAAATTCAAGATAGAGTCTCTGCCTCTTACAAAGCTACAGACTGTGCTAGTTATTAATTAATCTAAATAACGTGAGGAAGTTTTATATAGCAATGTATAAGTAGACCAGGCACTTGGCTTTGTGCAAACAGTTCTTGGTGATTGTGTGATGCACGCTTTTGAAAGGACCTAAGACTCACCAGGAACCTATTTCATTTTCAACACCTATTGTAATTGGGTCATTTTTATTCAACAGTGCTCAAGCGCATTAGCATTGTCAAACTGGATAAGGACATCAGATTCTGAAACTTTCTCCTTGTATTTTTTATCTTAAATTTGCATATTAGGACTTTTTTTCTTTTGATTTCAGGTGCAAAAATACGCACACAGATTATATCTGTCAAAAAGCTGTCTTTAGTAATTAGGTAGCTATTGCATAGTGAGATGGTTTAGCTAGAGTTGGTATGTAATATTTTTAAAACAGTTCTTTAGTGGGATGTACCTGTCTCTGTTACAATACTGTGTTTCCTATTGCTGTTTCTCCTCTCTAGAGATCCTGGATTCTAACTACGGAGATCTCTGGTTTACTCATGTCAATCCGTTTATTCTGATTGAGGTGGTAACTTAATCTCAGAACCAATAATTATTGATGGAACATGGGAAAGAGACATGTCCTGACAAAGAGTGTCATATCAGAATCATCTATAGTACTTTCTCAAGCTACACATATAGATATCCGTCATGGAGATTCGGCATTGCTTCCCTGGCAGGTAGGAGTGGGGGAAAACAGCACATTTTACAGGTTAGAAATCAGTGCCACTTGAGCTACTGTTGTTGCCTGTGACTACGTGGTATCCCTTAGGTGTGTTGGTATAGAAAAAGGTGAGGACTACTCTTCTAAAGAGCATCCACTCAGAAATATACTTCCAGTTCTTTTCCTCTTCAAGCGCCATGCCTAGTATATAACAAGTGCGTAGATGGTGTTGCTAAATAAATGAGTTAATCAACTTATAGATAAACTGGAGCTTTTCACATAAACTGAAAATTTTAACATCTGATTTACAGTCTAAATTCTTGAAATCATTGTGGTACAGGTGATTTCATACAGCTCCCAAACAAAACAGTCTGAGATCTCCATTAGTGATTTAGTAAAGTATTAATTCTTTGACATCTCCAATGAGGATTCAATGTAATCAAAGGTTATAATTTTGTTCCCTCAATAACTAAATCTCCTTGTCTCATAGGGCTACATCTGTGCATCTTCTGAATCAATCTTCCCTTCAGTGGATCCACACTTGCTCTGAAAAGAAAGAAAGAAAAAGAAAGGAAGGAAGGAAGGAAGGAAGGAAGGAAGGAAGGAAGGAAGGAAGGAAGGAAGAAAGAAAGAAAGAAAGAAAGAAAGAAAGAAAGAAAGAAAGAAAGAAAGAAAGAAAGAAAGAAAGAAAGAAAGAAACAAGGGGCTTCTACCATCTATGTTTCTTCTATGAGCTTCCTACCATACCTCTTCAGCTCTAACTACAGCCTTAGTCAAACAGATTAGTGAGAAGTCACCATGGCTAAAGCGATAAGTAGCTTCTCTTGGCTGAGACAGCTAGCTCTCCAACCCATGTGGTAGTCGTCCCTTCCAAGATATAAGCTCCTATTGAGAAGTGGATGCCCAGTCAGAGATTATATTTCCCAGCTCTCCTTTCATTGAGGTGGGACCAGTGTGACTAGTTCTTGCCAAGGGGATGTCTGCAGAAGCGAGAGGTGTCACTTCTGGGCTAAGGCATTTGAAGAAGTAGATGTACCTTCTCCTCACTGCCTCTTTCCACTCTTGCCTGCTGGACACAAAGACTAAGTCTCAAGAGATGTTTGTAAAGCCACAAGATGGAAGGAGCCTGGACCCCTGAATCATTGTATGGATAAAAGAAAGGCCCTTCCCATCAAAAATGCCCTCACTGGCCCTTACATGAATAGGAAATAATCTGTGTTACGTTAAGCCACTGAATTTGAAGACTCCTTTATTAAAGCAACAGGATTTATAATAATAAATGCACTCTCCCACCTTCCACACTTTATGCTTCAGCAATAACAGTGTGTGTAGAGTGCCCCAGACTGAACATGCAGTTTCATGCTCCCATGTGTTTATACATGCTGATGCTTCTGGTTATAGTCCCTAATTTTCTCTACCTGTCTGACCCTTTGTCTTTGATATACATGTATTAATCCTTAAAAATCTGGCTCCTAAGCTTGTGTGAGGAAATACTCTGTCAGTGGGCTCCATTCCTCCATGTACTTCCCTAGTTTATATATGATTCCACTTTTGCACATGTCACAATACTTTAGGATTTTCTGTCTACAAATATGTCAACCTTAACAACATACACATTTGTCATGTTTCTATACTCTCGGGCTCCTACCAGAGTGGTGATAATATGCTAGCTTCCTACCTAATTAGGACATTGTTTATATTAAATTAATCTGATCCACGGAGGATAGGAAACAGAATCTATTAACCACTGGAAGATGAGGCCAGCAATGAAGGAAAGGAATCTGTCTGTTGTATGCTGCTGACTACTCACAGAATAAGTGACAGAAATGCAAGCTTGCAAATAAAAACAAGAGAACACATGCACTTCTATTGATTTCTAAATCTGGCAGAAGTTCAAGGGAAACACAGATCCTGATATGGGGCAAGGCCTGATTTTTTAGGTTAAAACCAAGTGGTTCAGTAGAAGATGTTTATGGCATGCAGTGCTTGTATTTTCATATAAATGGACTTTATGTCAAAAGACATAATCCCATTTTTTCTGGCATTTCTGTGAGGATCAAATGAGATAATACATGTAAAAGCACCTAGAATAGGGCCTAGAACATAATGAGTATTCAATAAATGTTGGACAGATGTACCTACAGAATAATGTCAAGGACCAAAATAACAACTATTTGTTAAGCCAAATCCATCTGGTTTTACATCCTAAGTGTTGACCTCGGTTTTTCATCCTCTTAATCCTTTCTTGACATGGGGTTAGAAACTGATACATGGGAGGAGAATCCGAGACACTATGGACAGTCATAAGGCATTGGGAGGTGGGGGAACGTATTTAAAAACTTTTCTGTGCCCTTTATTTGGTGCAAATATGAGACAGGTTGTTTTTCCAATTTAGAAAGAGCACCTCTCATTGAATTTTTCTTTTTAAATTATATTTTATTCTAGTCACTAGTTTTACACTGGTCCCAATAAAATGTACATTATAAAAAAAATAAAAAAACTCATTTGATAAACCTATTACCTTATGTTCATGGCTGCCAGCTTTATTCTATTGAATTCAAATTTGCCTGTGGCAGTGCTTGGTATCTAATTTGTGACTTTTACAAGGTGAACCTTGCATCATTTTCCTTTGCCTCTGCTTTCATTTATCTAAATGAAAACAGTTTCCCTTAATGCATAGGTTTGCTTGAGAAGCCATTAATACCACAGATGGGCCCTGAAATGCTCATAAAAAAAAGCATCACAATAAATATTTATTGTTGTTTCACCCAGACACACAAACCCGGCATATATTTAATATGGCTGGCTACTTGGTTTCTCTTTTAATAGTGCATATTTACTTGATTTCATTTTCTCAAATAATTGCTCTTCCTCTGAGGGTTATTTGAGGGGAAGGGGTGGCTGAAAGAGTGGAATGAATTTTGAAATATGTGAGAGTGAGGCCAGTGGTACATTTAAATTGATTAGGAGACTGAAATGAAATGAGGGTCAAGTGTTTTGTGCTTAAATAGATGAACTTGTATGAAATTTTATCTAACTCAGAAAAATATCTGTGTTAAACACAGCATTTCATAAACACAGCTTAGGGAAAAACAAACAGTTCTCCTGGCTTGCTTATTTCACAGAGAATAATTCTCAAAGGGAAAAACAAATCATGGGGAAGCTAGTGGCTTTTTTTTTTTTAGCTTTTATATCCTTTATGGTTGGTACCTACTATATTTTTAAATCATATTTACATTCCAAATGACTTCTACCATATGATTAGCAATATTTGCCAACTCTCAGAAAATCCTTAGGAACTACTTCAAACAATAAATTTCCTTAGACAATAGGCAACAAATTGAAAAATTCCGCTCTTGTTGGCACCTCACTAGACCTACAGTCCCCGAGGGTCCAGAGCTCATGGTCCGATGGAAAAGGCCACATGAAAGTGCCAGGGCTATGCAGAGGGAGAAATCAGCCCAGGGTGGGTTGTAGGGGGCCTTTCTTAGGTGATATGGCAAAGGAAATGGTTTTAAAGAATGTGAGGATGCAAAGGAAGCAGCTGGCAAAAAGGGAAGTAGAGAAAAGGAAGGAATTCTGTCAGAGAGAAAAATACAAACCAAGTTTGCTATGTTGTAACATGGCAACCTCTGCAAGGGAGATGACAACTCTTTCTATATTGCTAGAACATGTTTTAACCTCCTTTTCTTGATGGCACTTAAGGACACTGTTTCTAGGAATTGTATCTTTTTCCCTACTCGTTTTTTACCTGGACCTTTATGTAGTTAAACCATGTTTTTAAGTACACATAATGTTGAAGATGGAAACATGGAAAACTCTTTCTAATTTCTAATGTCCCTTGTTAGAAAAGAAAATCTAATACTTGTTATATTTGTATTTACTACATGTATACATATGACTCTGAGGCATCTGATCAATTGTGAAAGCCATGGAAAGAAAAAGGAGCACACTGAAAACACTAAGGTTTCCTTTTTAAAAAAGTGGTTATCAAAACTAAGAAAACTTTTTTTACTTAGAAGCATTTTACATGGCTTTTCATAATTAAGGGAGAACTTGGGGTGAGTGAAGACTCTTTATTTAAAAGAATGATGATTTTAAAGAAAGTTTTTGAAGAGACTGTAAATAAAAGTAAATTTAATCTATTTAAGCTTAGATTTAAGAAATCCCTGGTGCATCATTTGAGCCAAATGAAAATTACCTCCTATAGATTCCTTCAGATCTTTCCCTGGAAACAGCATCTCCTGGGAACCAAAAGAGATAGGACTAATATTGGGGAAGCAGACCCCTACTACAAAGAAAACATAGTTTGTTTTTCCTTGGGGTTTTCCATGCTGACAGTAGAATATTTATTTGTTAAAAGAAGAGGTTCATTTTTCATTTCCTTGTTTTTAATCCACCTAATTTCAGGAATTATGTGCATTTTAATTTATCCTAATTCCTGGCAAGCAATTATATGGGGCTTTTCTGATTAAAGCTTTCTAAATTGAAGGAGAAAATAATTTACATTTTGTCAGAGGAGTTGAGTCTGCAGAAGATTCTCATTTTATACGTGGAACACAGTGCTAGGACCAGAATTAATCTTGCAAAAGCAAATTTTTAAAATTTCCCTGACCACAACATTGTAGGGTGGGCTCAAAAAGGTTCAGAAAATTCCTTTGTAACAAACTATAACAGGCAATCTAGTTAACAGACTTCAGTAACCTTTCCATATGGATGATATTGATTCCATAACTGGATTGTGAACTTCGTGAAGGTAGGAATCACTCGGTTGTGTACCGTCTTAGAAACTGACCTTCCACCTGGTAGAATCTATATTTCCAATTCTCTCATTTGTAAACAAATGCTGGTTACTGTCCAATTTTTTTATTAAGATTTCATCTTTTTAGAGAAGTTTAAGGTTCACAGCAAAACTGAGAAGACAAAGAGATTTTCCATAAATACCCTACCCCACAGATGCACAGCCTCCCTCGTTATCGATACCCTCTACTGGAAATGGTACGTTTATTACAATTGATGAACCATAGTTTACACTAGAGTTCATTCTTGGTATTCTACATTCTATAGGTTTGGACAAACGTATAAGGGCATGTATCCACCATTATGGTATCAGAGTATTTTCATGGCCCTAGAAATCCTCTGTGTTCTACCTATTCATCTGTCTCCTTCTCATCCCCAAACACAGGCGATCTCTGATCTTTTTACCGTGTCCATAGTTTTGCCTTTTACAGAATGTTAATAGTGGGAATCATACAGTTTGTAGCCTTTTCACTTAACAATACACTTTTAAGTTTCCTTACCAATACACATTTAAGGTTCCTCCATGTCTTTTCATGGCTTGGAAGCACATTTCCTTTTTAGCACTGAATAATATTCCATTGTCTGGATGTACCACAGTTTATTTACCCATTCATCGGCTGAGGGACATCTTGGTTGCTTGCAGCTTTGAGCAATTATGAATAAAACTACCATTGCTATAAACAGCCACATGCAGGTTTTTGTATAGACATAAGTTTTCAACTCCTTGGAGTAAATATCAAGTAATATCATTGCTAGATCTTCAAGTAAAAGTATGTTTAGTTTTGTAAGAAACTATCACACTGTCTTCCAAAGTGACTGTACCATTTTGCATTTTCCCCAGCAGTAAATGAGAGAGCAATACTTCCTGTTGCTCCAAATGCTCACCAACATTTGGTGTTTTCAGTGTCTATGTTTCAGCCATTCTAAAAAGTATATAGTAGTATCTCAATGTTGTTTTAATTTACATTTCCCTGCTGACATATAATGCGGAGCATTTTTTCATGCTATTTGTCATATATATTTCTTCTTTGGTGATTCATCTTTTTTCTAATCAGACTGTTGGTTTCTGAAGAGTTTCCAATTATATTTTTTACCTTGAAAAATAACCTTTGGAGCATTAGTATGAACTAAATGACTATTTCTCAGACACAAATCTATCAACTAAAGGAGAAGTGACATCTCATAATAAATGACTCTGCAACACTGGGCAAATGAGTATAGCAGTGATTCCCCATATTCTCCCCCAAAGGGACTTACAGCCACTTACTTGGGTATCGAAATACTGAGGGAAGGGAATACTTGTTGGACACAGGGTCCAAGTTAGGCTGACTCAGGCATCTAAAGCACCATAGTGGCTCCTGTGTTAAAGCAGATACATATGGGTGACAGGTAATAACTACAGTCCTGGCCCAGATCCATCTCACAGAGAGTCCAAGGATCCATCTCACAGTTATTTCTCCATTTCTCAAATAAGTATTTGGAATGGATATACTAAGCATTGGTAAAATCCTCAGAATGATGCTTTGACCTACAGAACCAATATAGTAAGAAACATCAAATAGAAGCCCTTGAGAATACCCTTCTACACCACCAAAAGAGTAAATCAAAAACAATGTTGCAACCCAAAAGAAGAGGAGATTAATACAACCTTCAAGTATCTAAAATATGTTGGAGTTGTAGGCTCTATAATATTTCTATTTAATTCACCTATCTGACCTTCACAAGAAACTAGGTATATCTTGGTGGATGACAGTGGACTACCACAAACTTGACCAAATCACAGCTCCAGTTACAACAGCTATGCTGAATATGGTATCTTTTTAGAAGAGATTAACACGGCCTCAGGTACATGATATTCAGCTACTGATATGAGAAATGCATTTTATCCATACCCATCAGAAAGAAGAATCAGAAGTGGTTAGAGTCCATTTGGAGTAGACAGCAGAGCATATTCACAATTTTGCCCAAGATCTACATTAATTCTCCCATTCTCTATTATGCTGTATTTCAAAGGAGATTGTTTGATCTGATCACACAGAATATAACTTTGGTCCATTATATTATGAATCATGTTCGTTAGACCTGATAAGCAAGAAAGGTCAAGTACTCTAGATGCTTTAAGCCACATAAGCTTAAGAGGGTGGAAGAAAAATCCTGTAATGATCAAGGTTCTTCAATATAGGCATCTAGTGGTCTGAGGCATACTGAATACCCTTTTTAAACTAAAGACTACCTCCTACCACTAAGAAAACAAAAGTATAATACTTGGTGGGCTGTTTGGGATTTTGGAAGCAGCATATTCCACACTTGGGAATACTACAATGACTCTTTCACTGGGTCATGCAGAAGGCTAGTTGCTTTGAATGGTGCCCCAAGTAGATTAGAGCTTTGCAACAGATCCAGCAGTGACAAAGTAAACATCATGGAAGTCTTTGGTATGCTGGAAGATCTTGGTAAAGACCTCTAGAGTATCTGTTGTAAAAACCTCCAGAGCAAGATCAGGTCATCTATTGCAGGGAAAAATATATCATTCAAAAATGTATCACCAACCTAGCCTGCTACAGAGCCCAGACAGAAACTGACCATTGGAAATCAAGTGATCATACAGCCTGCTATCAAACCAATAAATTAATAAAATTGGGAGAGCAGTAGTAATCCATTATTAATGGATATTGTGAAAGTGGCACCTCTGAGGCTATGGTCTGAATGTGTCCCCCAAAATTCATATGTTGAAATCTTAACCCCCAAAGATGATGGTATTAGAAATCGGGGCCTTTGGGAGGTTCTTAGGTCATGTGGGGAGAATCTCCATGAATGGGATTAGTGTTATTACAAAAGATACCTTGCAGAGTTCCCTTGTCCCTTCCATCCTGTCAGAACACTGTGAGACATCTCCATCTATGATCCAGAAATCGGGCCCTCAAGAAACACCAAACCTGCTGGAGCCATGATCCTGGACTTTCCAGTATCCAAACCATAAGAAATAAATTTCTGTTGTCTATAAGCTATCCAGTCTATGGTATTTTGTTATAGTGACCCAAACAGGCTGGTTTGGGGATTGAGTTCAGAGGGGAAAGACAGCTAAAGTACCAGGTGTCTCATACTTCATGTAGCCTATCACTATTGTACTGACATCACTTCTTCAGCTTACATTTATGACCAATGAATGAAGAAGGAAAAAGCCTGAGCTTGTTTCATGAATGGACTGGCTAACTAAATGATTATAGAACAAAAGTAGAGTGATCCTGCACTAAGGACCCATTCAGGGTGGTTCTAAAATAATGAGGGGAAGTCCTCCCAATGGGCAGCATATCTGGTCTTTCTCTTTGTGTGAAGAGAGAAGTTGCCCAAACTAAGTGTCCACACAAATTCATGGACTATGTAGAATGGCTTGGATGGTTGGTCAAAGGCCTAGAAGAAACAATGCTATAAAAAGAGATATCAAAGGAAGAGGTATATGAATCGACCTATGAGAGTGACTACAAATTATGAAGATATTTTTATTGCAATTAATGGTTGCCAAATACATTCTACAGAAGAGGCACTAATTAAGTCAAGGGGACTTAGTCTATAAATGCCGGTCAACCTCTACCATTATTTGCATGAACAGAGTAGCCATAGTGGCAGAGCTGGAGGCATGCTGCCAGTCCCAACATCCTAAGCTCACTCTCACCAAAGTTGACCTAGCTACTGCCATTACTGACTTGCCAGAAACAGAGACTAATCCTGAGCTCCCTATCTGAGGACCACCCCCCATGGACAACATCCAGCCATATGGTGGCAAGGTGACTCCACTGAGGCCCTTGCTCCCTGGTTTCTGTTGACCAAGAATACGTGTACTTTAAGTATGGTTGACTTCTCTGACTGCTGTGTCTCAGCCAGCACCATTACTTAAGGCATCATAATGTGTCTGCTCTACCCTCATGGAATCCCATATAATATCTTAAACGAGGAGATCTATTTCAAAGCAAAGGAAGTGCTGTGATGAATAAATAAGTGTGTGATGTAATGAGTCTATCACATAGCACACATAGAAGGTGTCAGAATGACCAAGTAAGGAAATGGCTTCTTAAAGGCACAGCTAAGGTACCAGCTGGAATATGACACCTTATGGAGATATACACATTAAACCAAAGCCCTTACATGGTGCTGTGTCCTCCACTGGCAAAATACATAGGTCTAGAAACCAAGTGGTAGAAATAGGAGTGGTACTGGTCACTATCACTCCCAGTGACCCACTTGAGCAATTTTTGTTTCCTGTCCCTCCAGCTTTTGACGATGTAGGGTTAGAGGTCTTGATTCCCAGTCAGGGAAGCTTAAGTTTAAAGCTAGCCCAGTAGAAGTGCTAACCAAAGTGGAGGGGATCTAGAATAAGTGATGGAGGGGGAAATGAGAAGGATCAGTACAGCCTGGGACCCACTACAACATCAGGGCTGATGTACCAATAATGTTCCTCTTGTTAGTTTTCGGAAAGAGCAACCAAACAAGAATCCTGGAGAAGCTGTCCTTGGATAGAATAAAATTAAGGTGAAAAGCCAAGTGCTTCTGTGTAGCAAGGGGAAGTCTATAATGAACACTACTGATGCCTAGCCTAGACTCCCTTTCTGGCTGGTACACCCCTCTCCTAGCGGTGGAGTGTTGGCCGCTAATGGCTCACAGATGCCCCCTTCTGGGAGCCTCCTGGTCCTGGAAATTAGTATTTCCCCACATAGCCAGGAATGGGAGGACCTCAGCCAGTGACTGGCAGTGCACACAAAGGTCACTCACCTTGCATCAAGGAAGTTCACCTCAGTACTGCAATTTGTGCTCCAGAGCTTCCTTGTGAAATCAGACTGAGGCTAGCCTATGAGGCCACATTCTTGGTTAGTTTTTTTCCCCTGACCCATCCCGCTTCCCATGCGCCCCTTCTGATATTGTTCCCTCAGTAAATCACTTGAATAAGAATTTCTGTCTCATGCTCTGCTTCCAGAAAGCCCAATGTAAGATACTATTTGTATAAATTAAATAAACATGCACATCAACAACAATGCATATTTTCAAGAAGAAACATAAATAAAAGGAAGCACATCAAACACATTAGTAACATTGCCTCGGTGGGGAATAGGTATAAAACAGAACAAATAAACAAAATAAAAGAAAGGACTTGCAGAGACCAATGTAGATACTATGACATGAATTGAAAACTGTGGTTAACTCTACACTGTACACTTGACATCCAGAAATAAACAAACAGAAGACAGGTAATTAGATAATTCTTTTAAGCAAATTCCTATATCAAACTATGTAAATGCATTTGGGGATCAAACTGTTCTTCCCTTAACATTTGTTGTTTGAATATTCTTTTACCTCCCAAAAGGTCAATTTAAAAAGTTTGAGAAAGGTAAAATCCTAGTTGGTTTGTATAGGTCTGGGACATCCTTATTTCTACTATTCTAAATTGGAAATTTCTAAGTAATGCTGAATTTATTATTTTAACTGAGTCCCACCTTTCTGTCTCTCTGCTTGGCTCCATTTCCCCCTGACCATTCCTCCTTCCCATCCTTTACCATGAATGATTTGAAAACCCTACAGTCAGTATCAAAGCTACAAAAAGCATTTGAGCCTGAATTCTTCTCTTTTGGCAAGTGCTAAGAGTATGTAGTAACATCACTAACAACAGAGAAATACAACTTTAGCATAGGAACTGAATAATATCTCCATAGTAGTTGGCACAATAATATGCAATCTGTTTTATCTAACTGAATTTTCCACTATCCTTTTTTTCTAATTCAACTAGGTTCAACTCATAAATATTGATTAATGATTACTGATTTTGGTTTCTGCAGAAATCATTTAGACACAGTTCATCTATTTTAAAAGTTTGTAATCATTGTTAAAGAGAATATTTGAATATATCAGATCTTTCTTCAAATTTTCAAGGAGAAATGTTCACATTGCTAACTTCCAAAAGTATATTCATTTCCATTCTTCAAAAATTTTCTTTCTTTCACTAGTAAAGAGTTAAAATTGTTTTCTGATATAATCTTTCTTTCCAAATATGTTTTTTTTTTTTGAGAGAGAGAGAGAGAGAGGGAGAGAGAGAGAGAGAGAGAGAACATGAGCGGGGAGAGAGGGATAGAATCTTAAGCAGGCAGTGTGGAGTCCAATGTGGGGCTCCATCCCATGACCCTGGCTGATATCATGACCTGAACAGAAATCAAAAGTCATCCACTTGACCAACTGAGCCACCCAGATGCCGCTTCAAATCTGCTTTGTAAAAGTTTTATATTATCCATAGTCTCTTTCTTGCCCTAAGATAGCAATGTTTTATTTACCCTTCCCTGTGGGATTGCTAAACTACCCAGAAAAAACTTGACAGATTCTCAAGTATCTATAACAACACTGCTCTTTCTCTTAATAGCAAAAGTGGTTTGAGACTGCAGGGATGGACAGGAATTTCATAATAAAAGGCAGTTTGTATGAGAAGCAATCTGGGTCTTTTGGACAAACAAGTGACTAACTCATTGCTTACAAATATTGAGAAAGTATTCTGTATCCTGCTTCTGTTTCCAGAGACCTAGAGTCCTGCCACCTCCATTCATATACAAGCAATTACACTGTTATATCATATGATGTCTTCTTTATAAAGCATAGGCATGAAGTTCAGACCCACAGGCTAGTCTCACACTCTGTCCACTATATCACTTGATTTACATTCCCAGTGTGATTTCTGTATTTTCCCAATATTCCCAGGTATTTCATGATATTCCACTCCTGAGTGGTACTACACATACCCTTCTGATGCAGTGCCCTTGCCCCCTGACTCCACCTGGTGAACCAGGACTCACCTGGTGAATTCATGATTGAATGCCCACATCTCTTTATCTCTTATGGTCTCAGAGCTACAAACCTCTTTGTGGGTAAGATACTGGTGTTTCAGAACAGCTTTTATTCTCACTCAGTCTACATCTGATCAACAGGACTGGCTGCCTAGCCTCTCTCCAAGTCATTCTCAATTCAGACAATTCAGGAAGAAACTCTAAGGCACTTTCACTTACCTACTTGCACATCTTCCTCTCACAGGCAGAAGTACTTACTCCTCTTCTAAACTTCAACCAATTCTACACACTAACCTCTCTCACACCATCTCTCACTTGCACATGTTCTTCTGCCCCATGAATAGAAATGCCCACATAAGGGAGTTACTGCCCTCTAAATCCCCATGTGTCGTTTTCCATTCATGAGGTTTATCCCTAGTCTAAGATTAACCTGAAAAGTTAATTCTCCTTTAGAAATACTACACAAGGTTGAAATTCAGTCTTAAAAGTCAAGGGGCCTGGAATAAGCAACTATGTCTTGTATGCACTTTGTTTTGCCTCCCACATCTTCAAGTAAGAAGTGCAAATCTTTAGTGCAAAACTCGAAACACTTTAATCATGGATATAAGAGCAGCAAAAGTCTTGGGACCAGCTTGATCATCTGTACCAAGAATTCCCAGAACAAGTGATTCACCTCAGGAACAGCTGGCCCCTCTGAAGAGACCTGATCCTTCTCTCCTCCTATCAGACACCAGAGACAGCTGGGAATACTTGGTGAGAAACCTAGGAGCCATGAAAATCTCCATGTCTCACATCTTTCCTTCACTAATCCCCAGCCTGCTCTAGGCTCTCACACCCATAGATTGTTCCCCTCAGATCTTTCTGCTGTGTCCTCTGGAATATCGGTGGAATCATAAACAGAGTGCCTTCTGTCCTCCGTTTCCTGACTGAACATTTCATCTTCCACCCGCCCCCCCCATATTGAAACTGGCTTTTCTCATCAGAGACCACATTCCCTGGGGCTTCACAATGAGAGACAGTGTCATTTCACTACCAAGGGCCACCTCCAGATCTCTATACCTCTTTCCAGTGTGTGTAGAAAATGTCTGCCTCTTTGAGGCTTTCACTATCTGGCAATGTCCTTCATGTCACCATCACTGTTGGAAGACATTAGCACCTATCTTGGTGTATTTCTCTACCTCAAGATCTGATGTTGTCCTAGGACATATTAATATCCACATGAATCACCCAGCACCTTGACCTCTTTTCTTGGTCTTCTCATTACTAGGGACCTGCATATCCAGTTCACTCACAGCTTCCATGGACTCTAAATAGACACTTCCAAAGACTAAATTAAAGCATTCTGCTTTGGCAGTACATACTATATTCAAGAATATCAGATGCCAAAAAGCCTAGTTACTGGTGTGCAAGGCAAAGAAGCAATTGAAAAATTAAAGTACAAAATAAACTGTTCCATTAAAATGTTATAAAGATCTTAGCCAATCTTAAATGATCAAAGAAAATCCACCAGGGATTCCTGAGGGAAGTCTTAAAAATGATGAGGAGTTGAGACAAATTGTTAACATCTTTATGGATAGCTAGGCCTTAGGATGTCTGCATAGATGTGGAAAGAGTTGCACCGGGAGAGGTTTGTAGAAGACTTAATTATGAAGGTCTTTCCATGCCATGCTAAGGATATGATAGTCTATTCTGAAGTCTCCAACAAAATGTTGAAGTAGAGGAATCCCATGAAAAGATTTATATTTTGGAAAGTTCCACTTTAGGTAATGTAGAGGATAGGTTCTCAGCCATTCTCAGCATAAAACTGGAGGGAAGAAGAGTAGATTCATAACTATATTAGTTTACTAGGGCTGGTATAGCAAATTAAGACAAATCAGGTGACTTAAAAGAACAGAAATGTATCCTCTCACTGTTCTAAAGAACAGAGGTTTAAAGTCAAGATGTCAGAGCTACAGTCTCTCTCTGAAGCCTTTAGAAGTGGCTCTTGCCTTGTTTCTTCCTAGCTTCTGGTTAGTTGCCAGCAATCTGGATATTCCTTGGCTTATAAATGCATAACTCCTAATGCTATCTCATCTCCATGTAACATTTTTCATGTGTCTCTATCTTTAATTGATATTCTCTCTTATCTGTGTTTATGTCCAAATTTCCCTCTCCTTATAAGGACATCAGTCATTGGATTAGGGCCCATCCTAATCTAGTATGAATTAACTTGACTATATCTGCAAAAGATCTTATTTCCCCATAAGGTTATATTCTGAGTCTCTGGGTGAACAAGAAGTTGGGAGGGACACTACTAAACCCAGTACAGGAGCTATTACAATATCCCAGTTAAAAGATGAGGATGGGTTAAAAATAAGGTAGTGATAGGGAACCACAAAGAAGGAAATAGGCTCAAGAGAGTTGGAGAAGGTATAATCAATTGGGTTTAATGACTTATTAATGTGTAGAATGGTAGACTCATTGTATTGATGGCTCCAGTAATTGATCTTCCTGTACTCAGCCCTTTGAGCTGTAATTTTGTGGTCCTGTCACACTCTGAGCTTGACTAACTTGTTAGTTCAGTGAAGAGAAATTGAAAACAACTCCCACTAGTCTGAGTGACTAGATATACAGTAGAAAATATAAGAGAAAAAATAGGAAGTATTCTGTGTCTTTACTAATGCTATTCCCTCTATTAAAATGTTATACTCTTCTGACTTTATATGTATAAGGAGAAACAGCTCAGGGACAGCTTAAATATTGTCCTTCTGAAGTATTTTCTGGTGCCCACCCAAACTGATTTCTTCATCTCCTTAACATTCTAGATAAATTATTTGGGGGCACATCTCACTCGCTCACATCAAATCATTTCTCTGCCCCTCTACAGGGAGCCTACTTCTTTCAGAGCTTATTTCACTCTTGGTACTAAATTCTATATTAATCAGAGTTTAATACAAGGAGCAGAAACACTAGGAGATATATATGATTTATGACAGAAAGTGATTTTATGTAATTGTAGGAGCTGGTCTTGACCTCTGATATTAGTGGTTGAAGTCTACAGGGCAAGCCATTAAGAAGATAGATGTAAAATGAGGCAGAGAGAGGAAAAACTGTAACCCGCAAGCTTAAACTGGAATCCAAGAGGACTGCAACCCAATCAGGCTCTGAATAACCCCCACTTTGATAATGTCTTACAAAAAAAGCTGGTGCTCTTCATCCTGGAACTAAACATGTATGTTACCCAGGAGTTGAGGAAGCTGAAAGAGGATACAGAGGAAGGTGAAGTGGCTATAGGCCAGATTGCTGCCCCGTACCAGCAACTGACAACATGAGTTTGCCATAATAGCACCTGCACTGACCTCCTGAGTGTAAAAGCAATGTGTGCTGCTCCTCTTCCATCCTCCAAACCTTGCAAAAAGTCTCTTGTGGCTCACCCTACTGGAAGCATAGTGAAGAGAATTCTAAGAAATCAATGTGAGCCCGTCCAAGCTGACATTTCACAAAGCCACCACAGTCTATCCCTTGTCATTATGGCACTCATACACACCTTTAAACCATGTTTAACTTCCAAATAAAGATAATAGCAAAGCCATGCTTCCAGCTAATACGATATGACTGTCCCATGTACAACTGAAAAGAGAATGTGAAGTCCCTTCACAATCTTTGAGGGATGTTCACTCAGCTCCTAATTATGGCATTACGATGGCCAGTTTTCTAAACATTCAGTTTAAAAGTCCCCAGCCCCAGCTCAGGTCATGATCTCATGGACAGTGAGTTCAAGCCCCATGCCGGGCTCTGTGCTGACAGCTCAGAGCCTGGAGACTGCTTCAGATTCTGTGTCTCCCTCTCTCTCTCTCTGGCCCTTCCCCACTCATCCTCTGTCCCATTCTCTCCTTCAAAAATGAATAAACATAAAAAATATATTAAAAAATGAAAATAAATAAATTAAAAAAATTAAAAAGTCCCCAGCCCAAGGGTCCTTTTCTTAGAGTCTGGCAATAGCATATGATACTACTAGATCTCTGTGTGCTTCCTGGGGGTGCCCAGGAGTCATACGCCTGCATGTGTTCTACTGTTGTGAGTTTCCTGAAATAAATGCCCTTCTCTGAGGCCTAATGTGTGCTCAGAGGACAACTGTCTCTTGTTTGCCCAACAATATGTTTTTTCAAAATCAGTGAACTATAAGGAGGCATTTAAGAATTAAAATGTCCTAAAATTGCATTGAGGATAACATTTTCATGATTGTTCACTAAAAAAGATCTCAAGCAAGTATATGATTTCCCCCAAATTAAAGAATCTATACTTCTATCAATTCAAAGACTTTTCAATCTAAGTTCCTGATACTTCTCTTCTGCAAACTGAATGTCTTTCTCCTTATTCAAAATATCTTTCGTGGGGCACCTGGCTGGCTTAGTCACTTGAGCATCCTACTCTGAATTTTGGCTCAGGTCATGACCTCAGGGTCCTGAGATCAAGCCCTGTGTCAGGCCTATGCACTGAGCAGGGAGCCTGTTTAGGGTCTTATCTCTCTCCTCTCTCCTCTCCCTCTCTCTCTCTCTCTCTCTCTCCTCTGCTTGCACACACACATCCTGTCTCTCAAAATAAATAAATAAACATTTTAAAAATATGTATCTTTTGTATGAAAAAAGTCAAACTAAATAGGTTAAAGTGGTAGACTTTGGAGACAGATTTACCCAGCAATCAAAAATCTCACTGCTCTATTTAAAATCCTACTTACCTGTTGCTTATTGATTCTCATTTCCTTCTTTTTCAGATGCAAAGTACAAACTACTTTACTAATCTTCACATGTTTAATTGCTTACTCTGAACGCTGGACTTAGACCAAAATCTGTCAACTTTTTTTTCTTCTATAATTTGGGGACATAGTGAAGAGCTAAGAATAAAATGAGGAATTATCATTAAGACCAATAAGGTTATAATAGTCACTTAAGCCAAAAAATGAGAAGAATTCTAAGCAAGGGTAGTTATTAGCCTGATTTTTAAATAGCCATGAGCATCATCAAATCACTCTACATGAATTTATTGAAGGAAATTCCTCTTTGCTTGATTTTTACCAATATTTCATATATTTTAATAGGTAAGCCATTTTAGAATGTTTAATATTTTTTCTTTATTAATAACTACCCTTATGAATCCATATTATTAATTAGTCAATTAAAAGTACTAATTTTATGATATATAAACATTTTGAGGTCATTATCAATAGTGTTGAAAATACAATGGTTCTAGGCAGAAGGAAGGAGAATTGGAGGAAGGTGGCCAAAATATGCAAACTTCCAATTATAAGATGAAGTACATGATAACTATAATTAACACTGCTATCTGGTATATAGGAAAATTGTTAAAAGAGTAGATCCAAAGAGTTCTCATAAAAAGGAGAATTTATTTTTTGTTTTTATTGTGTCTATATGAGATGACAGAATTTGATTAAACCTATTGTGGTTATCATTTCACAATATATGTAAATCAAACCTCATACTGTGCAACTTAAGCTTATACAGTAATATATGTCAATTATTTCTCAACAAACTGAAATAAAGATTTATCTTAATAATCAATATTGATCATTATCTTTCTCAGTCATGATCAATCACCAATAAAATCATCAACAATAGTTTCTTTCCCTTTTTTGCAAAGCAGTATTCTACTGTATGGATATGCCACAAATTGTTTACTTACGAACCTACCTGTTGATAGACATTTCAGTTGTTTCAAGTTGTTTTAGCTATTCACACATAAAACCAATATATAAAATTATATTAAACATATAAAATATTGTGGTACCATATTAGTTTCATGTAAATTAACCAATTTAACCTTCACAAAATCTGAGGTAAAATCTGTTTCAAACCGCATGCAAAACACTAAAGCTATAAGCAACAGAACTGTTAGAACAGCAAATGAAGCTTATATATTAATAAATATTCGGCAGGTATAAAGAATCAGAATGAATCTCTTCAATGAACTTATGATATCTAACTTTCTCAACAGCATATGGTCTTTACTGAGCATCTAATATGTGCCAGGCATTTTTCTGAGCAACAGGAATATCATGGGCAATATTATACCATCCTTTTCCTTGGCACTGACATAGAAACCAAGGTTTCTTCTATTGTTTCAGATATATACTCAGGTTTATATATTGAAAGGGAGTCAACTAAAATATTTCAAAAAATAAAATCTTCACAACTTATACCTACCCAAGAGTAATACAGTATCTCTGGGGTCAAATGAATACATTGATCCTTATTTTTCATTAATGTCTATATGTCTAAATGTCTAAATGTCTATAGCCTTTGAGTGTTTGTGCTTAAATATTTCATGTTTGTATGCTTATGCATTTGATGTAACACAAATAGTGATAGGAAAAGAGTGTTTTTTTATATTATGTTCAAATTAAACTATAACTGTTTTTTTAAAAATGAACTTCTTTAATCATTTGGGCTAAAATTTGATAAAATCAAAATACCCAAAACAAAAACAGATTAGCAAACATATGTGTTTCCTCAATGTAAACTTAAGGATTCATACCAAGCTTAGAGTTATCAACCCCAATGCCAATGAAAGCTAAGCTAGGATTATATACTCTTCTAAACTCAAAAGAGCAGGAATCCTGGAAAGGCTATGCATATTTCCCTCTTCCAAGCTTAAATGCTGGAAAACTGAGGTTGACTCTATGACAAGTGAAATGTTGAAAATTCTGGTTCTTTCAACAATTTCAGCTTTGCTACTCTCTGCAGAGACCAGAACAGGAGGAAGTTAGATAAAATACAGGGAAATAATTTAGTTGATTTTAAAGAAAAGTCTCCTAAACACAATTATAAAATGGGGCAAATAATAAACCCTGAGTATTAGAGATTTAGAAAACCATGAATAATTTGATTAGTCACCAACTTTCAGACAAGGCATATGGGCTCTGATTTCTGATTCTAAATTAAATCATATATTTCAAATTTTGATTCACTTTCATGAACATCACCTAATGTGTAATTACACTAGTCAGTCCTTGATATCTCTTTATATTTAGATGGGTGTTTTCATTTTTAGCAATACTTTCTACTTAAACCTAAAATAAAATGTGACAACTATTCAAAAATTTTGAATAGGCATCGTTTTTAAAGAAACACAATTTCTATTTAATAGAAATTTAAAATCCAGGTCATCAGGCAGGGTCCCAGTAAGAAACAGATTTATCCTAAAAGGATCAATGAAGACGACTTTCAAAATCCTTATAAAAGTGTGGATATGGATAAGGGACAAATAAGGTACAATAAAGGCACTTAAAAATAAATAATAGTAGGGAACCATTATCACCTCCAGGACTAAAGAGACGAAAAGGAAATGGTGGTCCTGGAAACAAGTGAAAACTGAAGACATAAAAAATGAGTCTCCCAGAATGAACTAGACACATGGAAGAGTGGTACTAATGCCCCAGACTCAATACCAAAACAGGGAGGGAGCTGAGAAGAAATATCCCAATCTCTCGTCCCTCGGATTTCTTGTCTATGCTTCCTCTTAATCAAATCCAACAAAGTGCCAGAACCAGATGCCAAACCCAATCTATCATTGACCAATTTTAACCAAAAGCCAATCAACAAGAAGCCCAAAATGATGTCTTCAGTAGTAGTGAATCTCCGCAGGAACAGAACAGGATACAGAATGGATTTGAGTGGTGTAAGTTTGCAAATGGAGATTAATCTTCACATTAGGATAGCTAAGTGCCCCTTAGATTTAAAATAGGAATTGGAAACATTAACAGGGTCCTTTATGGAGTTCACCAAGTGACAGCAGCATGCAGAGAAAAAGTATTCAAATTTATTCCCTAAGAGAGTGGTTATACAAAGCTATCACAAAATGGCCAATCTAAAATCAATGCTCTTACCCCCTGGGCTTTTTCTTGGCAAAAAGATGTGACCTTGTCTTCTGGTGTAAAGAAAAGAAGTATGAAGTCACATTTCTAAAATAATTTGTACTTGAAAATTATTATTTTAACAGACCCTGTGAATCAGCTTATTCTATTCCAGGTATGCACTCTTGAGAAATGTATATGTAAGTGGAGCCATATACAAGGATGTTCATTCAAATAATACTCACATTAGCCAAGATATCAACCCAAATAGCTATCCACAAAAAAAGTCATGTGGTAGGTATATCCATACATTGAAATACTCTATCATAATGAAAATGAACAGACTACCACTATACACAGCAACATGGAAAATTCTTACCAATTTCGGGTAGAGCAAAAGTAGAAAGATTCATATAGTTCTAACTATATGAAGTTTAAAATCTATATTGTTTAAAGATACATTCATATGTGGAAAAAGTATAAAGTAACACAAGGAAATAATTACCATAAAGATCAGCATGCTGGTGACCTCTAAAGCGAATCTGACAGAAAAGAGACACACTGAGGACTTATGACATTGTGGCAATGTTCTATTTTTTACTTGCATGGTATATTGGTTAGCTAGGGATGCCTTAACAAACTATCACAGATTTGGTGGCTTAAATAGTAGACATTTATTTTGTCATAATTCTGGAGGCTGGAAATCCAAGATTAAGGTGCTGTCAGAGTTGATTAAGGCCTCTCTTTCTGGCTTTTATAGGCCTGCCTTCTCACTGTGTCCTCACATGGGCTTTCCTCTGTGTACACATGGAGGGGGAGAGAGCTCTCTTGTGCCTTTCCTCCTTCTTGTAAGGACACCAGTCCCAGTGGATTAAGGTCCCACTCTTAGGACCTCACTTAACTTTTATTACCTCCTTCTTGGCTCTATCTCCAAATACTGTCACATTGGGGTAAGGAGCTCAACATACAAATTTTCGAAGAACAAAATTCGGTGTCATAACTGATGGTCCTTACAGGGATGTTTGCTTTATAATTATTCACTACAGTGTATGTTTGTTTTATGTATTCTATACATGTGTAACATTTCACAACAAAATTGTTTTTTTTTTTAATTATTACCTGAGTTTCTTTTACTTGAATATTTTGAGTTTTACAATAAAGAGGTTTCTTGTTAATTAGATACTTTCTTTCCAGGAAATTTTATGCTTTGAAATAATTTCCTTTGGTTCCTAATCTTTAATTAGAGTACTCACCGGATATAATAAGTTAGAAGGAAAAATCCAAAACATTTTGTTTCTGAAAACTCTTTGGGAAAGACATTATAGGTGTATCTTTATTGATGAAGACTATTTGTCCAAGAACACATGTGCCAAACAGCTGTTTCTGGAAGGAGATACAGCATAGAAAATATAAGTGCATGGTTTAACCTCAGAAGGGAAGAATTATAGTGTAAAAACATCATAAATAATAATTAAAATAATACCAATGTGCCAAATATATATATAAAAGTTGGCTCTGGGTGACTTTGGACTGGGATTTATCATGGTGAGGGTCAAGCTTACTGATGAGAGAGTGATATCCTCAGGGACAGAGAAGTGGAGAGAAAGCAACTCTAGGGCAGGAGGAAAAGGACTTGTGAAATTAAATGTAACTTAAAATAGTGTCTTAATTAGAGCTGTGAAATAATTTATTCAAAGAATAATCTAGGCTTAATATGACATATTTGATTTCCATTCCTTGAAATTTAGAAAAGTTCCATTTCAGCCTGACGTTATTTTCCTTTCATATGCAAGCATGTTAGAAATGTCATATTATAGGTAATAAGAAATATTGAAATAATAATTTAGGGGGCTTGGGTATTAACCTTTCCTGCCAATTGTCTTTAAATTTTCTTTCTGCATTTTTAAATTTTAATTCCAGTATAGTTAACATACAGTGTAATATTAGTTTCAGGTATAGAATAGAGTTATTCAATAATTCTATACATTACTCAGTGCTCATCATGGTAAGTGCACTCCTTAATCAACCACCACCCATTTCACTGATCCTTCCACCCCCAAAGCAACCACCAATTTGTTCTCTATAGTTAAGAATCTGTCGGGGCGCCTGAGTGGCTCAGTCGATTGGGCGTTCGACTTCGACTCAGGTCATGATCTCATGGTTTGTGGGTTCGAGACCCACGTCGGGCTCTGTGCTGACAGCCAGCTCAGATTCTGTGTCTTCTTCTCTCTCTGGCCCTCCCCTGCTCATGCTGTCTCTCTCTCTCTCTCAGAAATAAATAAAATATTTAAAAAAAAAAAAAAAAGAATCTGTTTCTGGGGCACATAGTGGCTCAGTCAGTTAAGCAACCAACTCTTGACTTCCGCTCAGGTCATGATCTCACAGGGTCCTCAGATTAAGCTCACTGATTCATGAGACTAAGCCCCAAGTCACTTGGGATTTTGTCTCTCCTCCTTCTGCCCCTCTCCCACTTGTGGATCTTGTGTACATGGGTGCACTCTCTCTCCCTCAAAATAAATGAAACTTAAAAAATAATTTGTTTCTTGGTTTGTCTTTTTTTTCCCTTCACTCATTTGTTTTGTTTCTTAACCTCCACATATGAGTGCAACCAAATAGTATTTGTCTTTCTCTTACTGACTTATTTTGCTTAGCATTGTACTCTTTAACTGTATCCATGTTGCTGCAAATGGCAAGATTTCATTCTTTTTTATGGCCGAATAATATGCTCTTGTATAGGTACACCTTATCTTCTTTTTCTACTCATCTATCTATGGACATTTGGGCTGCTTCCTTAAATTGTAAATGATGCTGCAGTAAACATATGGAAGGATGTATCCCTTTGATCTAGTGTTTTTGTATTTAGGGGGTAAATAGCTACAAGTGTGATTCCTGGATCATAGGGTAGTTCTACTTTTAACTTTTTGAAGAATCTCCAAGCTATTATCCACAGTGGTTACACCAGTTTGCACTGCCAACTACAAAAGAGTTCCTTTTTCTCCACATCCTCATCAACACTTGTTTTTTATTGTGTTTTTTATTTTATCCTTTCTAACAGGTATGAGATGATATCTCACTGTAGTTTTGATTTGCATTTGCCTGATGATCAGAGATGTTGAGTATGTTCACATGTGTCTGTTGTCCATCTCTATGTCTTCTTTTGAGAAATGTCTATTCATGTCTTCTGCCCATTTTTAATTGGGTTATTTGTTTTGGGGATGTTGAGTTTATTCCATTTTTTATATATACTCTGGACACTAATCCTTTATCAGATATGTAATTTGCAAATATAATTTCCCATTCAGTAGTCTGCCTTTTAGTTTTGTCGACTGTTTCCTTTGCTGTGTAGAAGCTTTTTATTTTGATGTAGTCCCAATTTTTTTTGTATTTTTACAAAAATCATTTTTTATCTTTTAAATGACTTCCCCTAGAAACCAAATCCTAAGATGAAAAAAACAACACAAAAATAATCTTTAGTCATCACCTTACCCTTAAGGTATCACCTTAATCTGTCTTTTCCTTCCATGATGAACTTGTTAAGAAAGTTTATACTTATTCTGCTAAGCTCCTAGTTATTCCCCAACCTGTTACAATGGTGTTTTTCCCCTCCCTTCTACTGAAATTAGTTTTTATGGATCATCAATTATCTCCTATTTGCAAACTTCAGTGATATTTTGGGGGCACACATGTTTGCATCCCACCTTTAACACCCTCTTTTTCTGTAAACCAAGATTTAGCAAACTGCAGCCTGCTCCTTGTTTTTATAGGACCCATGAGCCTAAAATACATTTTACAGTTCACATTTTAAAATAGTTTTAAAAAATCAAAAGAACAATATTTTGACATATGAAAATTATATGAAATTTTAATGTCAGTGTCCATAAATAAAGTTTTATTGGAACACAGCCACACCTACTTGTTCATCTATGGCTTCTTTGGCACCTCAGAGGTTGTGTAATAATCCTAAAATATTTACTACCTAGTCTTTTGCAGGAAAAGTTTGCCAATGCCTACTTAAAATTTACTCCAAGCAAGGTTTCTGGATGCCTTTCCTGGAAAAGCTCCTACTCTTCTGATAAGCTCTCCCAGAGTTATTGTGAAGATTAAACTAGACAACATATGCAAAGTGAGTAAGACAGCATCTGTCTCACAGTTTGTGTTCGAATCAATGTTAGCTCTCTTGTCTGCTGACTCTTCCCCCCTGTCTATCATTTAGATGTGTGTTTCCCAAGATTTCATCTTCATTATTTTCCTCTCTTTTCTCTTCACTGTCTTTTGTATACCTCATTTTCTCCTATAACCTCAAGCATCATTTCTATTCTCCTGAGTCCCAAAACTACATATCCCAGCCCAGATCCTGCTTTATTTGGATGCCCTTCAAGAAAACAAGCTGAGTGCATCCAAAATTAAATTCATCCTTTCTCTAAAATATGTTCCCTTTTCGTATTCCTGATCTCAGTTAATAGCAATGCCATCCACCCAACCTCCCAACCCAGAAGTTTCATCGTTTCCTTTCTGCCTCTCTCACCCTTCATACAACCAGTCAGTCAATGAATTCTTTCCACTGCATTTCCGAAGCTTGTTGCCCCACGTTTAGAGCCACCTCTTTAGTTTAAGTCCTCTTCATTTTTTTCTGATATATTTAATTCATCTCCTGGAATTTTTAACTCAATAGACCCCAGTCTGGTCCCGTTTGGATATATCCTTCCCATTTCCAATAGAATTACTTTTTACCTTCTGACAGAGCCAATGAGATCATAGGACTCTCTCCTCAATGACTCCCAAGATGCTTATTACCCATAGAGTAAGTACAAATACTTGAACCTGGCCTTTCAAAATCTTATCCTTACTTCATCCATTCATCCCTTCAACACATATTTATTGAGTATGTACTATGTGCCAACTGTTATGCCAGACTATGGGTACAGACGTAAATAAGGTCACCACAATCTTTGCTTGCTGAGGGATTCTGTCCCAGCAGAAGAGATCAAGATTTAAAAAAGAATCATTTCCCTTCTACTCATATTGGAAGAGACACACTGTCAGTGTCATTTGCACATGTAGTGACCTCTGTCTAGAATACCCTCACCAAAGCATAGCTCAAACATCTCCACTGGCATGGTATCTTTCTCCAGCTTGTGGCTATCAGAGTTGATTCTGGACTTCTTTGCATCTCTAAACATATCTCTAATATTTAAACATAGTGTTATACATCCCTGCTAATTCTACCTCCCTGCACTGTGAACATCTTACATTCAGTAGCTGTGTCTAATTGATGTTCTCATGCCTAACCCATCAGTTATTACAGGTGGTCTGATTAATTGTGTCTCTTCTGTGACTAAAGACCCCAAGCTGGTTTAAGTCTCTACTATAATAGTAAGCTATATTTGAAAAAAATCAAATGGTAAGAAATATTTAAAGAGACAACATATGTTGCTCAAGGATAAGTAATATGAATAAAATAGTACTTGATTTACATTTTTAAGTAATTTAAAGAATTTTACTTTTACATTTTGTTCATTCAGGAAAAGCCAAATGATTTGCCTATCATAGTATATTTTAGCTGTTAATCCTTAATTTTTACCTAACTTTATTTCTTATTCTAATATGTTCAAAGTATATTTTAATAAAATATACATCTCTTTGCTAAGAAATATTTGAGAATATTATCCTCACAGTAAGATATTTGTTTTATATGAATAATATATTTATATCCTTCAAGTCATAAACAATGCAGAAAATAAGAAAATGATGGATGGGCTGCAGAAAGATTCAAGAAAATAATTATAATAATAACTATTCTAATCTGTAAGATGTGCCAAAGGGGAGATCCAGGAAATTACCAAGCAGTTAACATCAATACTAGGAAAGAATAAGAACAAACAATAATAGAATTGATCAAGAAGTACTTAGGCAAGAACAATTTAATGAACAACTAGCAGCATGAGTTCATGTAGAAAGATCGTGGAATATTAACCAGACAGAAAGTATGAGTACAAGCAGAGTCAGCCAAAGGAACCTGAATTTATCCATTTAAAATTATACACTAGCCATTGAAAAAGTGTCTTAGAATAATCCTATAAGGATACATATAAAATTAACTTTTAGCTGATATACTAGAAAAGAAAGGACTTAATTTTAAAAAATCTGCTAGTGAGGAGATACCTCCAACCCAATCACACTTCCACCACTGGATTCCAAGTGGTACATATGTGTGCTGATGGCATTACTTCAACACTCTTACTCCATCTCCCAACAAACAATTGCTCAAACTTTGCTAATAAGTGGCTTTCAAGGCATCCAAATGTGGACTTTTTATATAGGCTGTCTTTGTGAATGCCTCCAGCGTGAAACCTAGTGTAGATGAAATTCTAACTAGATGACAGCTGTTAGCAACACAAGGGTGGCAGGTGAGTGCATCAAGTTTTACCTTTTTAAAGATAACTGGCTTATGTGGCGGGAAGTATTTTTGGACTGTATGGTCAAGTTAAAAATTCTAAATGTCCAGAGGAAGCTTCATTCATTAGGAATTGTCTCTAACCCAGTGGAGCTCAGATTGGCTATAAGTATCTCCCCTGTCAAAGACATGCCCTTCACTGATTAGGGAGGAGCTTTCTGCTTGGACTAGGAATCCTGCAGCTCAGTCAGCAGGGTGGGAGTGTTTCCCGGGCCAGCATGGGTGTTGTCAAGGTGGCTGGATGCCAAAGAAGCAGCAGCCAAGTGGGCAGCCTGATATCATGACCTCTGTAGTGAGTAAAGGACAGCCGGCATGATTGTGTGAGTGAACAATCTAACAGTAAATAAGAGGCCAACCACCAAAATTGAACCAAAATAAGAAATATGGTGGGAAATATTTAGGTTGTACTATTCTGAAGACAATGAGAATTTAAATAAAGTTGGGATAGCCTAATCTCCTTATCTTTACTCAACCAGTTAAATTCAAACACAACTGTATCAATGTCATTCATTTTTCTATAGTTTTTAATTTAAAAGTCTGTTGAATTCTTTAATATGGATCAAAATATATACTGTTTGCCACCATAAACACCTACCTTATTCTTCCCAGATATTTCATTTCTCAGCACCTCCATCTTTTTAGCAATTATATAAAACTTCCTTCTTTTCAATTAAATATTTAATAAATTGATACAATTCATATGTATGTCAGTTCCTCTATTCAGAGCATGATATATTTATTCAATGATTATAAATAGTCATGTTCATAGATTTAAAACACATATTACAACTCTTTTGTTGAGAATTTTATTTGTGTAGTATTTTTTCACCCTTTCCTATCATCTATCAACACTTCTACTGTTGAGTATACTAAGCTTGTTTTTTTTTTTTGAAAGTGAAATTAATTCAGTACTAAATTGATCCATCTTCATTTATGACACACGAGTTTATCTCTAAAGTTAAGAATAGTTTTATTCCTCTTAGTTGTTTCCTCATTCCTTGTGAATATTTAAATAATTGCTAAATGTTTAACCCATAGTTAAAGCCAAATATAACTTAGAATCATTTATGTCACTCTTGTAGATTGTTCCAAGCCTCTACAGGTTATTTCACACTTGCCAGCTTACTGGATAACACTTACTAGAATATCCTTATGCTCTAGTGAGTTACAGAACCTTGCAAATGTCCATTCTCTATCTTTATAAATGAAGGTGATAAGAAATAGTAGAAAAACTGTCTATTTAATGATACGTGAAATTTATAATTTTGTTTTCTTAAGGAGTTACATATGTAAAAGGTAGAAATTAAGAGGGGTAAAACAGTTGTTTACTTACTGTACATGTTAGTTCCTTACAGTATACTATATGGGCAATTTAAATAAATTTCCTGAGACATAGACCCTCATTATAATACATAGCATTGTAAAACTTAGTTATACTTAATGAAGCTATCTACATGCCCCAATCAAGAATATTCAAAAATGAAAAGAAAAGGAATATTCAATAATGTTCCTTTCTCTATATTCCTATAAAACTATTTAAAGCAGGAATACCAATTTTGGTAAAGTACATTGAGTAAGACAGAGCTCTATCTTATCAAAAAGATTTCTTCCAGTGGGGACTATATTTGGATAAATGGTCAACATACCTCTTTAGAATTATTGGGGTTATTCTTTTTTAAAGCTAACATTTTTCAAACACTAATATAGAACAGGCATTTTTCTATTTGCTTTACATGTATTAATTCATTTACTCTTCATTCACAGTGAATTAGGCCTATTGGTAGTCACATTTTACTAATAATTAAACTGAAGCATAAAAAGGTTAAATAACTTGTCCAAGTTCACATAACTTGTAAATAGGATATCAGAAAACCTAAATTTAAGGAAAGACTGAGGTGTCCACTGGCTTGGCGAACCTTCATGGGTAACTCTTGAGAAGACAGAAAATAGGTCCAGGTCTTTAAACTTCTAGTGAACATCTCTTTCCATAAATCATGCTACTTTATATTTTCAGAAATAGTCACATAAAGTTCAAAGGAGAAAGGGTGACTTCTGACAGCTGTGAGTGGGAAAATTAAAAACTGGCATGTGATCTGAGTCTTTGAGGATAGGCAAGTTTTCAAATGGCATAGATTGGAAGGTAGACTAGTAATGGATCATCATGGGCAAAAAGATGGAAATAAAAAACCTGAAGAGATGTGAAAGGCACATTTGAGACAATCTAGACAGAGAGGTAAAAATTTTAAAAACTGAAAAGAGAGAACTTGGAATAAAGTTCCTTCTATAAGTTTAAAGTTTATGAGGCTTAATAATATATTAAATTTTAGAACAAGAGAAATACAGAAAATGTTCTTTTTTTCCATTTAGTAATGTAGGTGGCCATTTGTATGAGTTCCAATTTACAATCACCAGCAGATATACAATGAATTCATCTGGAAGTCCTATATATAGGAAAAGAGTATATACTGTCATCAGTCTTACCCAATATTCTCTCTGAGACAATAAACTGAAGTACATGCAATAGCAGATTAGGTTAATGTCTGCCATGTATACATCTCAAAAGCCTATCTTTCTCTTAGCATCTTTACAGTCACAAGGATGGACCTCCATTGGAAAACAAACCTGAATATTGTGAATCTTTGCATATGTTTATAACACTTTTTCCTTATATAAATGCTAAGTACTGAATTGTCATAAATGAGAGAACCAATTGCATATTCTAAACCATAGGAATACCCTAAAGTTCAGGTATAGGCACACTTATGTGGTTGTAGCCATCAGGCCTTCAAGTTTAGTGGGAGCAAAATGTGTCCACACAGATGTTTCTTGCTTTCCAAATAGTTCCTATGCTAGGTTCCCTATCTTCTAGTTCACCCTGCTATCCTGGTGTAATTGTTATATAAAATTTAGGTAATAAATGCAAGCATAAAAAGCAAATATAATCTAAAATTATCCATAAGTACTAACTTCAGAACAACCATTGCATGCATTTTACTGAAAGTGCATCCATTTTTTTCTATGCATATACATGTGTATATATATTTGAAACTGGGCTTCAAATCCCTGTCTCTAGTCAATTCTAAGTCTCATCCTTTTGCATAGTATTAATTTGTTGTTATATCCAGAAAAGTCAATGTTTAAACCAAAACATTATTCAGCTGATTCATCACAGTAATAATGATGCCATTAATTTCTTGGGAACTTTTCCTTCTCATCTGCTTTTTTCTGATAAAATAATATCCCTAAGAGCAAAGCCCACCCTTTGAAGAGGTTTCACCCAAAACATCTGACTCTCTAAGAGACTAAAACTATCCTCAAAACTATCATTTCTAAAACCAAGGAGAAATTTAGTACAGGTCTGATTATGGTTAATGATTTATAGCACTACATACATATAAAAATATAAAGCAGTCCTCAATCTCACACAATAAGTATAGGAGCATTTCCAAATTTTACTCACAGACTGGCATTCAGAATGTCAAAGAAAAGTCTATTCATTCCCCATTGAATTGTCTTGGTACCTTTGTGAAAAATCAACTGGCCATCATATGCTAGAACTTCTGGACTCAATTCTATTCTGTTGATTTGTGTGTTAATCTTTCTGCCAGCAAAACACTATTTTTATTATTACAGCTTCATAGTAAATTTTAAAATCAGGAATGTGAGTCCTCTAACCTTGATCTTATTCTTAAGGATTGTTTTGGTTATTCTGGGTCCCTTGGCACTTCCAATTTTAGGATCATCTTGTTAATTTCTTCAAAAACTGTTTGTTGGGATTTTTATAGAAATTGTGTTTAATCTGTATATTATTTAGAGAGTATTACCATTTTAACAGTAGTAGGTCTTCTAATCCATGAACATAGAATGTCATTCCATTTGTTTAGGTCTAATTTACTTTTTTTCAATGTCTTATGGTCTTTAGAATATAAGTTTTCTACCTTTTTTGTTAAATTACTCCTAAGTATTTTTTTTTTTTTGATCTGGGATAAAGTGCAGTTTTTTCTTAATTTCATTTTTGGACTGTTCACTGTTGGTGCATGGAAACATAACTGATTTTGTATATTGATCTTATATCTGGAAGACTTGCTGAACATGTTTATTAGGTCTACTAGTTTTCTTCACTGATTCCTTAGGATTTTCTAAATATAAGATCATGTCATTTGCACATAAACTTACTTTTACTTCCTTTCTCACCTAGATGGTTTTTATTTCTTTTTCTTCTCCTGGCTAGAACCTCTAGCACAATGTTGAATACAAGTATCATGTTAGTTTTTCACAGATGGACTTTACAGACTGAGAAAGTTCCTTTCCAGTCTTAGTTTGTTGAGTATTTTTATTATGAAAGGGTGATGAGTTTTGGCAAATGCTTTTTCTGATTTATTAAGATGATCCTGGGGTTTTTATCCTTTATTCTATTGATATGATGTATAACAACTGATTTTCAGTAGACTAATCTTGGATTCCTGGGATAAATGTTACCTGATTATTGGTGTTTTTATATGTTACTGGATCTGATTTGCTAATATTTTGTTGAGGATTTTTACCTACATTCATAAGATATAATCTGAGTTTTCTTTTTCCCTGATGTCTTATCTGGTTTTAGTATCTGCAATACTGGCCTCATAGCATGAGTTGGGAAATGATTTCCCTTTTGTTTTTTTAGAATAGCTTGTGAAGAAATTATACTAATTTTTCCTTAAATATTTGGTCATATTTTGTTCAAGTTTTTATATTTTTACAGTTTTAAGCATTCAACTCTGACAGCATGCCCAACAGGAGGACATAAATGTCCACCCTTTCACTGTGTAAACCTGAAATTAATCTAAGGCATCTATGATCCACAACGCTATCCTCAAAGTTTGAGTTACAGGGAAAAGAAGTTCCCTAATTTGTCCTTAAAAAGTTTTCCAAGTTAAAAAAAAAAAAAAAAGAGACAGAGAGAGAGAGAGGGAAAGAGAGATAGAGAGTAGGGAAACATTTATCTCGGGCGTAAACTGTTTCTCCTGTACCCTCAGCTCTCTTTCATTTCACTACCCTCCCCAACGCAGGGTTCGGAGCCTCGTGCGCACAGATCTGGTAGGTGACACTGGGGACGGTTGTGGCATCCTCCCGCTTCCGTCAGCATCTGGAGAGAGAGGGGGTTGGACCAAGAGGGTCTCCAGGGGCGGGGCGGAGGAGGAGAGAATGCAAAACAGTGCCTCATCCCTGGAACCTACGGAGCAGCAACGCCCCTCGCTATAAATTCTGAGCTGTCTCGTTGCGGAGGATTCCAGCGTGCTCGTCAGTCCAGGGCCCCAGGCAGTGGTGACAGGCACGGCGAGCATCTGTTTCGGGCTGGGATGGCGACTGATGGGGAGCAGTCCCAGCGAACCCCGGGAGTGAGGGCGCACCGCCGGGACGCGTAAGACGCGGGCGGAAGGCCGGTACCAGCGCTGCCAACTAGCTGTCCGACGTGAGCTCAGCACCCCGGACGCGGGTGAGTCGACCAGGACTGCCAAGGCAGGTTTAGGGGCTGCGGGGCCGGGCTGGTCAGTTTCATGTCGAGGTGTCCTAACTCCGGTGCTGTGCTGATAAGCTCCCGGGACGAAGGAGAGAAAGCTTAGTTCCGGTCGGCGCCCCCAGGAACTGGCTGCCTTTCCCCAAATTAGGTGCGGGGCGCCTGCGTTGCAGGGAACAATTTGAGAATATTCGCTGCGTGCACCCAAAATGTCATTCTGATTTGACCAGACTCTTTCGAGTACAAGCCAGAAGCCTTCGGAAATGGGATCCCACCAAATAAACTTTCTTCCCGAGGCTTTTAGCTAACTCTAGTCCCTTAACCGTGTCCAGAGTGAGAAGCTGGTAGGACTCCGCGGGGCTTCGATTTAAAAGTTGTGCTACTTCTAAGGTGAAGTTAAGAGTGTCCCCACCCTCCCCCTCTGCTTCCTGGGGACCGCCCCAGCATGGCTCTTCTTCCCCTCACCCCTCCTGCCAACCCTGTGTCCTTGGTACTGAGCGCCGCCCCCACCTGGGACAAACTCTCCCACCTTCAGATGTCCCCAGGGGCCCCCTAATTCATCAGACTGGTGAGGGGGAGAAGCTGGGACGTCTTCACACCCCAATCCCCATATCCCTGGCCAGTACACACTTGTAACTGAGGCGGGATTCGAAGAGAAACTCTTCTTGGCCCCTTCCCTCCACACCACCTGTCTAGCACCCCAGTCTTCAATTCTTATAACGGTCCAGCCCAGCCTCTCTACGGTGCCAGCCTGCTACTTCTCCCCAAGACCTCAGCAAGGCTTTCCCAAAGTGTCCCCTGCCCCATTGTCTTTGGGCAGCCAGTACAAACCCAGTTATTGTATCCATCCGGGGCTTCTTTACCTAATCTTTGTTTCCTGCTGGTGTATCAGAATCCCACTACTGGTGCCCTCTCTTCTCAGTAAAACTTTGGGTGCTCATTTTCCCCCACGATCAAATTTGGGAGTTGGCTACATTCATTTCCAGTGTCATTCAGAGAAAAGAAAGTAACAGTGAAGGATGCAAGAAATCTGGCACACACTGTTCTGTTTTTTCTAACTTTGTTGAGCAACTTGTTTCTCCTAAAGGTACCTCATCCCCAACCTGATTCTCTTGACAGATACCATCTGAGTGTCCTGGGTCCCTGGGGGTTTACTTCCTTTAGCATAAGCTATAATCCTTTTGTAAGTCTTCTCTGAGAAACTGCCTGCTTCCCTGTCTCCTATAGTGCCCCCCCACCCCTAGCTCTAAAGGGCCCACCTATGTCTCTCAGGCTGTGGTGGAGTCTGCCACCCTCCTAGCAGACGGTAAGCAGGGGCAGGGAAGTACAGGGAGAATAGAGAGCCCCAGTGAACTGGCTGTGTGCTTTCAGGAGAGCTATTTCACAACCCCGAACCTCAGGTCCCTGACCTTAAGGTTCCCTCCAATGATAAAACTCCTTGATTCCTTTTGTTTCCTACTTATTTGCTTAAAAAAATAGTAGTCTAACATAATTACCCTTTTAGCCCATGTTTGAGACCCTCAAAGCTCTCTAAATAACTCTCCTGGTAAATTGTCTACTCTGGAAAACCATTAGGTTTCCAGTGCTGGCTCCAAAAGTCCATCCCTCCTGATGATGGCAGACAGTCCCCATAACCTAGTTTAAGGCTCAGGGAATGCACTCCAAGTTGCCAGGTCTCAGCATTTGCTAAAGTTTCACAATTATTAGTGTCAAGCCTGTTATCTAGTCTGTCTCTCCCTTTTTTTTTTTTTTCCTGACTTCATTGTTCTTTGTGCCCATCATGAATTGTCTATTCCTGGTTCGGCTCTTCCTTGACCTTAATGTGAATCAACTGTTCCATCATCCAACTCAGAAGAAAGCTGGTTTTCTTCTACTGGTTCCACTGATGCCAAAGAAAGACTTATCTTCCTTGAGATTTATAAAATGTCTTTCAGTCACTTCTATCGCTTTGCCAATGCTCTCCATCCCAACAGTTCTGAGCTTAAATCTTTACTGTCATTCTCCAACCCTGGTTCTGTTCAAAAAAGACCAAATTTATGGACTGTTCAGGTTTCTTACATTGTGGTGTTTTTTTCTGGTTTGAGGTAAGTGTGTGTGTGTGTGTGTGTGTGTGTGTGTGTGTGTATACATTTTTTTTGGTTTGTTTCTGCTGCTTACTACTGTTGTTGTTACTATCACTAATTATTTGCCCAATTCTAGAGGGAAAATGATGAAAGAAAATTTAACCTGCTACTTAATGAAAGCCCAGGTAAAATATTGACCTGAGAGGCATTTAAAACTAAGAGTTTAATTATATGGTGACTATTTCTATGTCCTTTTCAAGCAGATAATGCACTTGCTATATTTTGTTTTCAAAATTTGTTACAGGGACCTAGACCAAGTCTCATAAGACTTGCATGTTTTGGCTGCCTGATGCAGGCGCCCGCCCTTACGGCCCACACTCATTAGTTTACCTAGTGTTTTGCATACTCAGTCATGACTGGGCTATGCCAGAGAGTCTCCCAAGTAAGTCAGGACATTTGGAATTTATTTAGCTGTTTGAAGTAAATCCAAGCGTTGTAAGGATTAGAAAGCTGTCTTGAAGACACACTGTGGCAATAAACAAATATAGAGCCAGGCCAGCAAACTGTGACAAAGCAGTCAAGTCCAGGTTAGGAATGCTCTTCTCCCATGTTATCTAGTTAACTGGGTAAATCACCTTTTAAACTCATTACCACTGGAAAGTGCTGTTGTTTTTCTTCAAAATATTCCTAAGGTTCTCCTTACAAAAGTGTCTAAAGTCACTGGATTATATGGTTTGTGTTTCTTGTCATGTAGGTACTTATTAAATAGTATGCCATAGTTCCCATAAGCAAAAGTAAGTTTTGTTCCATTTCCAGCCTAAATTTAGCTATTATTTTCTATTTTATTCATTATATGAATTTTAGTTACCAAAATTCAACTTTTTGATAGCTTAATATATAAAACCATTGTAAATTAAGTAGTGCCTATAGGGATTTAAGGTAATATTTAACTGATTTGGCAAATGACTACTATTATCCTCTCGAAGCTCTAAAATACATCCAAAATAAATGACAGCAAAAGAAAATCTAAAAAGCTATAAATTTGCCAAATGTTTTATTAGTCAGTGATAATTTTAATGACAGATTTGACAACTAGAACTAGAAGACAAAGTATATATCTAGAACAGTCATAGAAATAAGCGAATCTTGATATTAGTAGTTGTATTAACATTAAAAGTTTTGCTATCTGATTTTTTTTATTCCTTCTCTTCATAGCAGATGGTCATAAGGGAAGATAATTCCATTGAGTATTAAAAACAAAATCATCTTTTAAATATTTTACTGACATAGAATTCACTATATGCTGTAAATATTGCATGGCTGCTGTATTTTATGTTATTCTTATAGCTCAATTTAAAAGAGATTTTGTTTTATTTGTCTGGTTCCTAAATAGATACATCATTCAGATGTCTGAAGTAGAAATAAATGCTTAGAATTTGCAAATGATTATTAGAGTTTCCCTCATATATCTAAGAATATTTTAAATTGTGTTGCTAATATCACAATTACTTTTCTAACATTTACTAGTTTAGAAAGTGGGTGAAGAAATGGGTATGCTTTGTTTTTCGTAATCACATTGTACCTTCATATTCCAAGTCCTAAGTCTAAATGTCCTTAAATTTTAAATCATGGAATTAATAATCATTCAGTTGGGGTCAAATTTTATGTGATTTATTGTTCCTTTTATACACATATAAACTGTTTTATTTGTCAACAAATTATATTAAAACTTACTTAGATCAATAGATTTAAGTACTTTGAATGGTTAACTTCAGAGTAAGAATACTGGAGAACAAATACATCTTTATGTACCATTAAGGAGAGTTTGTGATTGCTAATTTGCTCTCTAAGATCTCTTTAGCTATTTACCAATGAATATAAATCAAAGTGCCTCTTATCCAACTTGGAAAATAAAAAATTATATTATGAAATGTATCAACAATAGAAGGTACTTACAGAGGAAATACTATGGATCTGAGTAATATTAGATGCTTAAGGGCACACAAAAGTATAAAAATGGCCTTTACCCTAGAGATGTTGGTCAAGCTGAGTATGTATTTGGGTCTGAGTCTCTCCAGTCATCTAAGTGCCACTGGGGTGGGAAGCCATTTAAAGCCAAGGGTCCTTGTGTCCTATCTTTCAGAGCAGGTAGAATTCTACTGTGGTTACATTGTTTGATTCCAGCCACTTCCATAATATTCACCACAACTTTCCCTTCCTTATGGGAGTATAGCTCCTTTGATACTATGAACCACATCCAGTGCATCTTTGTACTCTATTACTGAATGCTCCATACATCACTTTCTTGCCTGTTTGTTGTTTGTTTTCAGCTAGAGCTATGGAAAATACATTTTTCAGATCCCTATAGTTTAGAAGAGATACATTAGAGAGAAACCATTTTGCTAACCCCATTTGAGTATCCTATTATACACAATAAAATGACTTGAAATTGATGCTTTACTCTTAGTAATTGGGGAACCAACTATTAATAATATTTTTTAGTCTAAAGCTGTAATGGCAAGGGGGAAAATAGAGAATAGAATAAGAAATGGAACAAAATAAAAGTTGAAATAGCAAATCAGTGGTTCTTCAGGCATTAGGGAAAAGGTAAAGCAAGCATATTATGATCACTTGGAATTTTAAATCAGTACATATTGTCTACACTTTCCTTATTCCCATTTTCCCTACTGGAAACCTCTATACTATAATTTTGGAGTAACCATCCACAATTATCCTAGGTGTTAAGGCAAAGACCAGCCTTGTGGGCAGATGTGGGAGCTCATTAGAAATGCAGACTTTCTGACTCCACCCAGACCCACTGAAATCTGTATTTTAACAAAATTCCCAGGTGATTCAAATGTAAATGAAGTTAGAGAAGCCCAAGTGTACAAACAGCACCCAGGTGTTGTTAAGAATAATTGCCTAAAAACCATGAGAGACTCTTGAATGCTGACAAAAACTGAGGACTGATGGATGTAGGGGGGAGAGGGGATGGGCATGGAGGAGGGCACTTGTGGGGATGAGCACTGGGTGTTATGTGGAAACTAATTTGACAATAAACTATTTGTAAAAAAAAAAAAAAAGAAGAAGAAGAATTGCCTAAAGGTTATTTTACTGGCTGTTTAATAGACTGACATTTTTACATAAAGCTAACATTTATTGAGCACATGTAATATGCCAAACACAATGTTCGGCCTTTAATATTGTTATTATATAATCCTCACAACATCCCTATAAAATAATCACTGCATTATCTTCATTTTATAGGCTGGGATACTGAGTAATAACAAGATAAGTCAGTCACCCAAATGTGGTAACTGGTAGAGTGAAGATTTAAACATGGCAATTTTGATTCCTGTGCTCTTAACGGCCACCCCACACTGTCTGCTCTACACTAGGCTGCATGCTTTTCAAGGCCAACTAATTATTTGAGAATTTGTTTCACATTATCATTTGAAATCAAGTTCTGTTTCTCTCACAGAAAAAAAAAAAATACAGGATCTATTTATTCTATTTTAGTTGCAACATCTGCCTGTCATCTTACCTATAAGTAAAATAATGAAGAATTCTAAAAATTCCTCCTTTAGTTGGGAAATAAATGCTAAAATTCTGAAAGCTCATTATTTAAAACTTAAGATTTGACAGCTCTGTTTTTTCTCATAACTTCCCTAAAATTTACTCGTTTTACCTTTGGGTATTCTGATGCTATAAAATTGCTCTCTCTTGAACAAGTCATTCCTTCATACACAAACTATTCAGCCTTCCAACTCAAATTATATATCACTCTTACAGCTTTTAATATAACCACTTGTCTGCAAGTATGGTTCACAAAACTGGTTGAATATAGTTACTAACCAGTCAGTTTGCAAGCAAATGGTCACTTATGTTTAGCCAGTGACTCCCCAGATGATTCAGTCTCTGAACGACTTCTCCCATACATGGAGATTTTCTGAGAGCTGTCAGTTGGATCTGGCCAAAAGCCCGCTGTTCTGACAGGGGCTCATTGATGTTGGTCAAAAGACTGAAGTGAGTCTGGGTTCCCTGTGATCATCTTTGAGAGGAGAGGTGTGTCAACAGCACTGAGCAGCTATAATTTTCTCAGTGATAAAGGGACATCCTTGGGAGATGGAACTTTACCAGCTGCTTAGATCGAGAACTTTAAGCAGCCCTAACAGTACAGTGTCTAATTTGTAACTTAAGGTTTAGGACACAACCCAGCCCAGGCCTGCCATAATGCCATGCACCTGGGGCTTAGAGGGGCGGTAGTGCCCAGAAGACATCCTCCATGTAGCAGCAGAGTTTCTTAAAGCTGGTAAATGATAAATGATAAAGCAGTGACTCTCTTATGACCCTTTACAGTCCCACTGGTCTCACCGAGCCCAAATATTTGTGACTGTGGCTACAGAGAATCTGCACCAGGTTTTTTCCTAAATAAATTGAAAAAAATAAAATAAAAAACTAACAGCATTTCTCCTAGTAAACTTTATACATTGATGCATTCATCATCACAAACACTTCCCTTCACTTTTTGACCCAAACTCTTCTCGGTATCCAATTCAAATGTATTTTACATGCTTCTAAATCTGTGTAGTATCCTACTAAAACAAGAATGTTCCATTACCCAGCTTCAGTAATCTTTCCATTCAAATGATGTCATTTCACATAAAACACATTGTATCATGATGGATCCCAGCCCTTAACCTTCACACAGTTAATTGCTGCCACTTTATCAGGAATGGAAAAGAATCTGATGTGTTTCCTACGTAATGATTTCTTGAACGTGTTGTGGCATTTGATCTACGGCATTAATAGAAGAAATTCTTGAAAGAAACACAAATCTATTTTAAATTCCTGTTAGGTTAAGCCATATGATGGGACATTATATAGCCATTTTTACATATTTAATAATATTTAATGGTAAGGAAATATTAATGGTAATTTAATGGTAAGCAATATATAAGACATAAATCATGAGTGTGGTCCAGTGTGTGTGTGTGTGTGTGTGTGTGTGTGTGTGTTTAGTAGATTAGTGTCAAGTTGTCATTAAGGCCTTACTTGGATCATTGGTATTCTAATGAAAATTGTTATATTAGCACTGATTTGTGATTAGAATAAGAGATATATTTTTTAAATGTCTGCATCGCTGTGGACCAGATAAGACTAGGAAAAATATATAACAAATCTTAAAAGCTTTGGAGGGTTCTTAAGATCAAGGCTAAGATCAAAAGTGACTTTTTTCTTTCTTTTTTTTTTTGTATGTGCTTTCAAAATTTCCTATAATGAACCTCTATTACTTTTATACTTCTTACTTTCTGTTGGTCTCAGAATTACTATTACTTTCCACCTAACTCACTCTAGATTTCAGCATTTTAGACAACCACTATTAACTGTATAGAGAATGATGTTGGTAAATCTGACACCTTCTCTAATTTTTTTTTCCTAAGGGACACTAGTTAGTGCCTTATAAGAGTTCACAAAATTCATATGATGGTAGTATTTTTATGAGAGAAATAATTTTATGGGAATCTTTTTTTACTACAACAAAACCACTGAAATATAAGGATAAAAAGAGATTCTTCTAAAGCCAAAATCCTACATATAACAATGTTATAGGAAAGTTGGTATACATTGTGGTTTAAAAAGTAACCTATACTATATCTATAGTCTTGTTGAATAAGTTTTCAGCTTTAAAAATATTCTTTTTGTTTTTTTAATGTTTTATTGATTTCTAGGAGAGAGAGACAGAGAGACAGCGTAAGCAGGGGGGGTCAGAGAGAGAGGGAATCACAGACTGAAACAGGCTCCAGGCTCTGAGCTGGCAGTCAGCACAGAGCCCGATGCAGGGCTCGAACCCACCAACCCCGAGATCATGACCTAAGTGAAAGTTGGACGCTTAACCGACTAAGCCACCCAGGTGCCCCTCAGCTTTAAAAATATTCTTACTGAAAAGTGTCCCCCAAATCCATAATGAAAAATATTGCTTAATTTGGCTCCATAAGAAAATTAAAGTGATCATATGGCAAAAAAAAAAAAAAGGACCATAAATAAAGTCAAAAGATAAACAGGAACTTGGGAAAGCTATGTGCCACACATTACATATAAAATGCCGGTTAGTTTAATGTAACATGAGCTCTTTAAAATGAGAAGCCATGAACAACCAATTGAAAAATAAGCAAAAGCCGGAGAATCTGAGTGGCTCAGTCGATTAAGCCTCTGACTCTTGATTTTGACTCAGGTAATGATCTCACAGTTCTGTGAGCCCAAGCCGCATGTCCGGCTGTGCGCAGACCACATACAGAGCCTGCTTGGGTTTCGTTCTCTCCCTTTCTCTCTGTCACTCCCCTGCTCTCCCTTCTCTCAAAATAAATAAAGTTTAAAATAAATAAATAAATAAATAAATAAATAAATAAATAAGCAAAAGCCATTAATGGGCAAACTAGAAGAATAACTACATACAGTAGAAAAAAAAAGTTCAAACTATTCCTAACTGATGAACTCCAAATCGAGACAAATATGTACTTTTCATTTATAAGATTGAAAAAAAATTAAGATTTGATAAAAGCCAGATTTGGGGTATCAAAAATTGGTATAACCTTCATAGTGGACATTATTTTAAGTATCTTTCAAAAACTTGGAGTATGCAGTTAGTTTACTTTATCACATTTGAAACTCACCTACTGATACACAACTTGAAAAATGCATACATGTAGATAGGATCATTAAGGCATGTTTTTAAGCAGCCAGAAAGAGAAACTAAAAAAAGAAAACCTTAAGGCCCATTAACTGGGGGCTGGTTGAGTAAATTATCATGTATCAGTGCAATGAATACTGTGTATCGTCATCAAAGTAAATGAGGTAGATTTATATAGTATAGATCTGGCCATGTTAAGTTTAAAAAAAAAGCAAAGAACAGAATAGTAGGATGTGTAAAATAAAAAAATGTGGATATACTCATCTGTATGCATGTATATACATTTTTAAAAGTCCTAAAAGGATACATATGAAACTATTAGTGGTAAATATCTCTATGAAGTGGGTCTAGAGAGACCATTACAGAGAGCTAGGACACATATACTTTTATTTTACTTTCTTTTTTAACTTGATGTTTATACCACATGCATGTATTACTAAAATTAAAAATAAAAACAAATACAGAAAAAAAAGATTTTAAGAAGATTTTTAAAATTATGGTGAAATAACACTTATATAGGCTTATATTAAAAAGAATCAGGGGCACCTGGGTGGCTCAGTTGGTTGAGCAGCCGACTTCGGCTCAGGTCATGATCTCATGGTTCGTGGATTTGAGCCCCATGTCAGGCTCTGTGCTGCCAGCTAGCTCAGAGCCTGGAGCCTGTTTCAGATGCTGTGTCTCCCTCTCTCTCTGACCCTCCCCTGCTCACGCTGTCTCTCTCTCTCTCTCTCTTTCAGAAATAAAAAAAAAAAGAATCATTTATTGAAGTTTAACTGTAGATTCACAACTAAAAATCTAATCTATTTCTTATACTAGTACTTACGTCTACAGAAGTGTCTTAGAATAAGATTGCACTATTTTACCCAAAACATTGTTTTTTTCCTTCTCCAGTGAGTAGCTACTAGGGTATGAGGGAAGATGCGGACTATAACCAGAAAGAGGGCGTACCCAGGACAGGCTGCCACTTAGTACGACCTAACTCTATATAAGGAAATAAATATTCTTGGACCAGATGGTTTCATTCCCTTCAAAAACATTTTTAAGATGTAGTGTTAATACATACTCTGGTAATTAAGAAATTAAAATCTGACCATATTCAGTGAATCACATTAATCTTTTTGTCTTTCCAGATTTAATACATGATAACTTGGTCTAAAATGGCCAAGTTTTCATCTGAATAGGACACTGAAGCCATCCTAGAAGCTCTGCATCCAGGTAAATGTCTTACACCTATAGCACAGCATTGGGCGGTAGTCTTCTCTAATGTGTCAGCAGTGGAGGTAGCACAACAAGTCACAGATACCATTGTCTAGTGACAGAAACAGAGGAAGCAGAAAAGAATGAAACTCCACTCTTATCTCGTTCCTTATATGCAGCTTAAGAACATATATATTTATATGATTCTAAAGGTAAACAGTGTTAGAATATTGCCATGATACTCATGTGTTAATATAAACCATGTGAGAGACCTGCAACCCCTCGGCAAGGACCTCCATGTGGCCATCGAGGGGTTGCTCTGAACAGTACTCTTCACACTATGTAGGGCTTTAAGAGAAACAGGAGGGAAATGATTGTGTTTTCTCCTCAGCCACCCAATGGGGCTCTGTGAAGCACTCACTTCCAAAAGCACATGCCCAGAGACCATATGTCCAAAGAAAATAAACCTTAAAACTTGACCTGATCACCTTCAGAAAATCCAGATGTCTCTAAGTCTCATTTAAAAAAAAAAAATTTAATGTTGATTTATTTGAAGAGAGAGAGAGCAAAAGACAGAGAGAGAGGAGAAGCCAGGGCAGAGAAAGAGGGAGACACAGAATTCAAAGCTGAGCTGTCAGCACAGAGCCCGATGTGGGGCTCGAACTCACGAACTGTGAGATCATGAGCTGAGCTGAGTTGGATGCTTAAGTGAGCCACTTAGGTGCCTTTCTAAGTCTCATTTTTACAAAAGTTTCCCTTATTTCCAGTAAGATACAGGAAAAAGGGCAAGGTAGAGTTGGAGACAAGGTACTTTTTTTTTTTTAATTTTTTTTTGAAGTTTTATTTATTTCTAGGAGAGAGAGAGAGAGAGACAGCGTGAGCAGGGGAGGGTCAGAGAGAGAGGGAGTCACAGACTGAAACAGGCTCCAGACTCTGAGCTGGCAGTCAGCACAAAGCCCGATGCGGGGCTCGAACCCATGAACCGCGAGATCATGACCCAAGCGAAAGTCGGACGCTCAACCGACTAAGCCACCCAGGCACCCCGGAGACAAGGTACCTTTAATCCTCATATAGCCTACCCCTCTGGGAGGCATGAATCATGCAGCGAGGCATTACACTCAGAACCCGAGAGGGCAGCATGAGTAATCAGGGACTGCTCTATCCATCCGTTTCCTGTCACATGGCCCTGCCTGATATTTTTTATGAAAAGACTCCTGGATTTTCCAGATCAAAAGATTTTTTTCTCCTGACAAAAACTCAGCCCAAGGAACAATTCCTCAGCTTCCTAAATTAACAGGGGGGACATCCCCTGGTCCCTCTAGGGAGAATGAAAAGGGTAGCTTATCTCCTGAAAATGTTGTGATTCCATTGTATCAAAGCAGAAGATAGGGTAGGTTGTAGGTGTGTAGATAAATGTTGATTTTATTCTGCTTTGTTTCATTGGCAAGGAGGAAAGAGTTGCTGGAAGGCACTCCACAGTGGTGTTAGGAAACTATTGAGGGCTGCTTTAATTTTGGAGACAAAAATGGGTACATTCTAAAAGTTCTGCCACTGGGAATCTTTAGGTATGGGGGATATTTTTTGTTTTGTTTTGTTTTTGTTTTTGATGTATAGATATGCCTAGAAGGCGGGACTGCACGTTTTCAGCAAAAATCCAGCTCTGGGGAAAGTACACTGAAATGTATGTCCTAATTAGCAAGGCACTAAGATAGGAAGCTTTATTTTACATCCTGAGAGTACTGAACAGAAGGAACTCTTTCTCCGTAATATGCCATCCACCTTGTAACAGAAGAAGCAAGACAGTAATCCAGGGGAGTTCCTGATAGAAATTTCCATATAACAGCCTCCCTTCTCCTGTGTTTTGGAAGCCCCACTTTCTAACATTCACACATTTATAACAAAACTTTTAAAATAATACGACTTTTTGCTTACAAATAACAAAAGAGTTAAAAAAAAAACCTCCATGTAATTAACTTTTTCAAACCTCTAAGTTTCAGATGAATAAGCAAAACATGCTTAATTCTAAGTTATTTTTTGTTTGCTAAAGAACTGAAGCTATACCAATTCTGCCACTAACTAGCAACTTTGTTTTTGGTTTCCTGTAAAACTGTCTCCATGGCCCGCTGCCATCCATGGGCACTATATTGGAATACAAAAGGTGTGTTCAGAAGGACCTTCTGAACATTGCAATGTCCCTTTTACCAACTTATGGCTAGAGAACTCTGATCTCTTATTGATTTGAACCAGGAACGTGTAAACAGCATTTCAGAGCTTGTTTTACAGGAACAAAAGAATTCAAGTTGAAATCTACTTAGGACAAATGGGGAAAACCAGGACCTTTAAAAGAATCAATAAAAACCATATTCAGTGGCTGAAAATCTGTAGGCCTGCACTGTCCAGTGTGCCATTTACGTGCCATGTGTGACTACTAAAATGTACGTGTAAATTAATTATAATTCAATGAAGTGAAGAATTCATTTCCTCAGCTGTCCTAGGCATATTTCAGGAATTCCAGTAGGTGCATGTAGTTAGTGGCTACTCTATTGGACAGCACAGATTTACAACATTTCTATCATCATAGAAAGTTTTATTGGATAGCTTTGTTGTAAACACATTACTAATAACGCAGTACACTTCCACTGATACCTGCTAAGCAATTGTTATGCTCTTTTAAACCTATTTGGAAATTTTAAAGTATTTTCTAAATTCTAATTTTCTCAGTTGCAGGTTATCTAGTATATAGTTCTCACAGTAACTTTCTTTTTCTTATTTATTTGCATATTAAAATACATGGAATTAAGTATCTTGTGTACTATTCTAAAGTTAGAGGTTCTTGTTTTCTTAAAAATTATGAGAAGAGGTACATGTAATTTTATTGAACTAATATATAGCTGTTGGGTTTTTTACCCGCATCACTGATATCTCCAAGTAAACAAAACTAGAAAAGATATAGGGTCATTTTTCATGATGCATATTTTTTTATTCTTTATATTCTGTAAAATTAGTTTTTCTTGCAGCAATAGATATGTATCAATTGCATTGACTTAACTACAGCTGACTTAACATTTTTTAAAAGAAATTGCAGAGCTAAGCAAAATTAGTATTAGAAAATACAAAATTAGTATAAATATATATAAATTTATATATATATAGTGATTACTATAATGTAATCACACATTATAGTATATTCTTAAAGTTCTTAGTCACCATTTTTCCACTAATATGATCCCATTATTAGAATGTCAATCTCAATTACTTTCTAGTCAGTTATACCTAGCAGTTCAATTACATTTGGTTCCTGGACTAATGGTTGTGTGTTACACAAGGCAAAAAATTAAAAACAACTTTGTCTTTGAGTTATCGAAGCATCAAGGATTTGAAACAGCTATATAATTAGCTGTGAGAAAAACATTTAAATATCCACACTATATTCCCTTTATATATTTAGTATGATTTTTTCAATAAAAAGCATATGTAATAGAAATATCCACCCAGTTTGGAATCATCAAATATGAATCCTAGAGTCTTAGCAATGAAAAAAAAAGGCAAAGTAAAGGGTAGCCATTTGAGGGGTGGTTCTTTTAATAAACAAACAAAAAAAGATTTCTTTATAGAGTAACACGTTTACTCCAAATAACCTATTATTCACAATATATGTATAGAAACACTGTTCCTAGGCTTGAAAAAAAATAGAACTAGATATGCTTAGCACATAACTGACTAGGTAGGAAACTCACACTTGGATTACTGTTAATAGTTTTAATAATTAAAAGAGCTCAGGGTCTCCTGGGTGGCTCAGTCCGATAAGCATCCAACTTCGGCTCAGGTCACTATCTCAAAGCCTGTAGGGCTCTGTTCAGATTCTTATGTCTCCCACTCTCTCTACCTCTCCTTCTCTCATGCTCTGTCTCTCTCTCTCCTTAAAAAATAAACATTAAAAAAAATTCTATGGGCGCCTGGGTGGCTCAGTTGGTTAAACGTCCGACTTCAGCTCAGGTCATGATCTCATGGTTTGTGGGTTCGAGCCCCACATCAGGCTCTGTGCTGACATCTCAGAGCCTGGAGCCTGCTTCGGATTCTGTGTCTCCCTCTCTCTCTGTCCCTCCCCCTTTCATATTCTGTTTCTCTCTCAATAATAAACAGAATTTTTTTTTAATTTTCTAAATAATAATAACTAAAAGAGCTCAGAGAATTAGCATCTAAATGTAGAAGCTCTGTTTTGCTGGCAGGGAGAAGTTTTGACTAGTACCAAACATATTGCCATCCTTCCACTTCAACTAGTCATTTCTTTTAAGGAGATTTAGGGGAACCTGGGTGGCTGTCATTTAAGCATCCTGCTCTTGATTTCGGCTCAGGTCATGATCTCACAGGTTTGTGAGTTTAAGACCCACATCTAGCTCTGTGCTATGAGCATGGAGCCTGCTTGGGATTCTCTCCCTCCCTCCCTATCTGCTCCTCTCTTATTCATGTTCTCTCTCTCTCAAAATAAATATACACTTTTAAAGGCTTTTAAGAAGATTTAGACATATAGGGATACTTTTTTAAATTTCAGAAAGGTGTAGGATATCTTAGAAATGTAATAATACAGCACAGACCTGGTGGAAGGTAACAAGTTATCTGGGACTAGGTCTTTGGCACCTTTCTAGAATTTAAACAAATCCTAGGGGACCCTGGGACAACAGGAACAATGTCATACTTCAAGTCTAAAATCCAATTAGGAGCAGCCTTCCTCCTCCCCTCGTCCAGGCAAGGCCAAAATACTTCAACACACGGTATGGGTCACCATGGAAAGGAGAGTTGCTGTAGATAAAACCAGGCAGTGGTGGGTAAAGGCTGTCTCTTGACATAGACCCTGAACCTTGGCTCCTCAGTGATGCCCCCAAGTCAAAGAGGAAGAACAAGATGGGCATTTCACTGCTTCAGGTCCCTTTAGTATGGTCAGTGTCCAGAGCAGGAGGATAAAACAACTGTCTTAACGATGTAAGGCAAGAAGTCCAACCTGTTTTGGCAATGTGAAAGCAATGCAAATTCGAGTCACGATGACAACAGCTTCTCATGTGATCTATATCACACTAATGGACCAGCCATGCTTTATTCAACTCTAAACCATTAAGGAATGCTAGTCTTCATTTTACATTGAACATGTTTGTCTTTATACAGTTGAATAGGGAGCTTTGGAAACGGCCCTATTTGCGAGAAGTATTGCCCACAGCACACAAGCTTGCTTTGGGACCACTGAAGTAGTAGTAAGCAACCCCTGGATTTCTGCTAGAATTTAGGCTTAGATGGATGAGTTAAATAGAATATGCCATTTGAATTAAAGAGTGAGAAATAGAATATGTGCCAACTAAGTGAAGAAAAATCCATACTATGACTAAAACAATAAATGGAAATAAATTAAAATTTTTATTTTAGGGGCGCCTGGGTGGCTTAGTCAGTTAAGCGTCCGACTTTCGCTTAGGTCATGATCTCGCGGTTCGTGGGTTCGAGCCCCGCGTCGGGCTCTGTGCTGACTGCCGGCTCAGAGCCTGGAGCCTGTTTCAATCTGTGACTCCCTCTCTCTCTGACCCTCCCCTGCTCACGCTGTCTCTCCCTCTCTCTCTCCTAGAAATTAAAAAAAAAAAAACAAAAAAAAAATAAATAAAAAAATAAAATAAAATTTTTATTTTAGGAATGCCTGGGTGGCTCAGTGAGTTAAGCGTCCAACGTTGGCTCAGGTCATGACCTCGCTGTTCCCAAGTTTGAACCCCACACTGGGTTCTGTGCTGCCAGCTCAGAGCCTGGAGCCTGCTTCGGATTCTGTGTCTCCCTCCCTCTCTGATCTTCTCCCACTCACACTCTGTCTCTCTCTCTCTTTCAAAAATGTTAAAAACATTTTATTTTAGCTTCCTTAAGATACATGACAAATTTAACAGATCTAATCTAACATCTTAAAATGAAGAGATGTAACCTATTTTATGATTTTTATCTTCTTAGGAATATGTCTGACATCTTTAACTTTCCTATTTAATCAATTTTTTCTGTTTTTATCTTCTATGGTGTCACTGTCCATCAACCCATATTAGTTGAGTATGTGTATATATACATAGATATACAGATAGACAGACAGATAGATGATAGATAGATAGATAGATAGATAGATAAAGATAAAGATCCCAAGAGAAACTAATCCTGCAATCCTCCTCAGCAACTCATTCTAACAATTAAGAACCCTTAAGCTAAATAGAATAATTCATTTCACAGGAAACTTTTATTCAATATGTATAATTAGTTTTAGTTAACTTTATTAATGAAATGTCGCAAATCAATTAGGTTTGCAATAATCAGATGCTGAGGACCCAAGAGGGGCCTTCCCCAAGAGGGGAAGGTGATACACAATTTAGTTGGGAAGCAAATGTAATTAGATTTGATCAGTTGAGTATTTCTGTCCTAATGTGGAGTCAGGCACATACCCAAACCTGAATATACAGTTAAAATGCAGTTTAAAAACAGTGTGACTTAGCAAATGTCTTCATGGTCCTGTCAGCCACATACTGACAGGTGAAGTAGACCGGAAACCAAAGGTAGACATGTTTTCTTCAGATAGTGCTGTGTTTCTTTTTCAAATCCAAATGCCTTTAAGTAGGGCACTATATAAACTCTACTGTTTATCACAGACCCCATCATTCACTAATGCCTTATATAGGGTGCTTCACATATATATTTAACTGCCCAAATCCTAATGACATTTCAGTGTACAACTATTATGATCTAGAAGTATGTTATTGAATGTGTATGGTTCATTTGGTTAATGGTAAAGTTTCTTTCCTCTGACTCTAAAATAAAATTATCAGGAGCTCCTGGGTGGCTCAGTCAGTTAAGCATCGTATTTCAGCTCAAGTCATGATTTCATTGTTTGTGGGTTCGAGCCCTGCGTTAGGCTCTGTGCTAACAGCTCGGAGCCTGGAGCTTGCCTCGGATTCTGTGTCTTCCTGTCTCTCTGCCCCTCCCCTGCTCGTGCTCTGTATCTCTCTGTCTCTCTCAAAAAAATAAATGAATATTTAAAAAAATTTAATAAAATAAAAATATCAAAGTTTCATGGCAGTAAGAATCCTTCTGAATGAGAATTATATTAAATATAAGTTATTTCTATTTAGGGTTGTAGTTTGCAACATAATCTGCTGTTATTCATTTAATAAGTAGTTTTTTTGGAACCTACATGCCAGTCACTGTTCTCAGCCCTGAGGACAAAGTGTGAGCAGCAGACAAAAACCCCTGGCCTCAGAGAACTTACTTTCTAGTGCATGTTCACAGAAAAACAATCAAGTAAAATATGCAATATGTTGCATAAAATGGAGACTAGAACTAGAAATGAGAGGGGAAGGTGCAGTTTTAAAAGTGTATATAGAGGGGCGCCTGGGTGGCTTAGTCGGTTAAGCGTCCGACTTTCGCTTAGGTCATGATCTCGCGGTTTGTGGGTTCGAGCCCCGCGTTGGGCTCTGTGCTGACTGCCAGCTCGGAGCCTGGGGCTGCTTCAGATTCTGTGTCTCCCTCTCTCTCTGACCCTCCCCTGCTCATGCTGTCTCTCTCTCCTAGAAATAAATAAAACATTTAAAAAATAAATAAATAAATAAAATAAAAGTGTATATAGAGAAAGTCTCCTTTGTAAGAAGGAAGGAACTCTATGGACATCTGGGGAAGGACTCCTCTAGGCAGAAGCAAAGCATAAAGGTCATTGGCAGTTCTCTGCCAGCAAATTCAAGGCACATCAAATAGCCCAATATTGTTAGAAACCACAAAAGAATGGATAACCAAAGGAGATCAAGTTATCGAAGGATATAAGGACTAATAGGTAGAAACTAGAGACATTAAGAATGGATGCCAGAAAAGCAGAAATAAATGATTAAACCTAAGTGATTTAAATAAGACTTAAAATACTTTGAAATGTAGTGAAATGTTTCCAAAATTGAAGATTTTAATCTTAAAAGAAGTCAGGTCTATGATTCAATTCCCAGTGGTTGGTTCTGTGACTATAACTCAAACTCTAAATATTAAAATCCTGCATTTAATGTCAGTTCCTCCTGGACACCCAACTGACATGTTTGGGGCCTTTGGTATACTCCAGAAACGCTTTGCCTATCCCTGACTTGTAATCTGTTGTCTCTGGGCCTGAAAGTAACACTCCTCAGGCAATAAAGAGCTGGGGCTACACGACATTACCATTAGATTATTTTTAGTAAAAGCTCTGCCTTCTTAGACAAATATGCCAGTGAACTTAATACATCCTAGGGATACTACCAAATGTAAAATGATTTCATATATTGGTTTTCCCATTTCAACTATTTTTTTTATTGTTTTTTTTTCTTATATATTTTTTAATTTATTTCCAGAGAGAGAGAGACAGCGTGAGCAGGGGAGGGTCAGAGAGAGAGGGAGACACAGACTCTGAAATAGGCTCCAGGCTCTGAGCTGGCAGTCAGCACAGAGCCCGACGCGGGGCTTGAACCCACAAACCGCAAGATCATGACCCAAGCGAAAAGTCGGACACCTAACCGACTACGCCACCCAGGCGCCCCCCCATTTCAACTATTTTATCTTCAAGTCAAACAAAAAAAAACTCTAAATAAAAAGATACATTTGGGATTGTAAATGTGACATTTGTCTACATATAACTAGATATAAACTTATTTAATGGAAAATTTCAAGTTCAACCAGTCCTAAACATGTAAGATCATCTGAATGAGAAGCAACAATCCTGACATTGCATTTTATTTTAGTGGTATTGTTTTCTCATAGTCCCCATGCTTTTTTCCTGTCCTGCTATCCTTCAAGATTTCCTAATGAGGATTAGGGAACAAGTGCATTTAACAATCTGTATTTGCAGGTTGGAAACAAGAAAATGAAGACTGATAGTTTCTTTCCTGTTAATTTGATTTTCTACAGCTCTTCTCCTACCAGCATAGGCAAAGGACTTAGTTACTATTTCTAGCAGATGAAGCCAAGGAAAAGACAAGCATCTCTGATGTCATGCTTCCCCGAAATGGGCCAGCTGCCCTATAGGTCTCCGTTAGAGACTTCCCCAAGAGTAATAAATGAGAAGTGATCATGACCAGAATGGGAAAAAAAAAATGCAACTTCCTTTATTCTAGAAAAGCAGTACTCAATGGCTGGTTAACAACACTACAGTGAACGTTTTTCTACATTCTCCGGCACATGTGGAGAGTTTTAGGGTATGTACTCAAAAGTGGAAATGACGATTTGATTTCCAAAGTGGTGGTAATATAAGGAGATTCCTGGAAATGGTGTGGTGCTGAGTTGACAGAAAGATATGGGGTTTCAGTCCTTGACTTAAGATGTGTGGCTGGCTCTCTAAACTGAAATATGATCCATAAAGAACTTGTGGTATAATTCTAGGCCATAGGGCTAGTTAACAGTACAGATAGTTATTTATTTATAATACTACAGGAATTTATTTCCCAGTACCTCTCATACCAGTGACATCCCATAAAATCAGCCTGGTAAGGAACTAGAACATTTTGAGAATATCCAATACATAACTTTAAATGAGAGGTTTTCCTTTTCTCACACAAAAACATGAAAGCCAGTTTGAACTGATGTGGACTTCTGTCCAGGTGAGTGTCTCTGATTTCAGAAAGCATGTACCTCTTTTGTAACTCCACTGTGTCCTTGGAAATCACTGCATAAAGGCCAAACTGCCAAGTCTAGTCCTTCACTGAGAAAAACCCTTTCAGTTGTATGTCAGTAGCTGGCCTTTGTTCTCATAAGCGCTCATTGCAAAATACAGCAATTCTAATTCTAAATCCCAATAGTATTGGGAAGACAAGTTGAGTTAAAATAATGCCTGTAATTTAATCAGTATTTGGTCCCTAATAAAAAGCTAGTTAGTCACAGCTTCCTTCAAATCCCTCTCCCACAGATTTCTCTCCTGAAAGGAGATACTTACGATAAGGCATTCTGGGGAAAAGAAAGTTTCCTCAATTGCTAGGGCTACAGTAATGAAAGGTTTGAAAATAGTATTTTAAGCACGATCATGTTTTTGCTTTCCATTTTCTGAGGTTGAACAGATTCTTAATTTCAGTTTTTTAACTTCCCTGAAAATAATTTCTGTCTCTAGTTAACTATTATTTCAATGCAGTATTTTATTTTCTTAATCTGGTAGGCTCACAAATTTAAAGTCATCTCCCGGATCAGAAAAAGTAAGATTTAATCTAAGTAGCAAATCTTCTTACTCAAAAAAACAAAACAAAACAAAACAAAAACCGAACTAAAAAAAATCTCAAATTCAGGAATGAATCATCCTTGAAATTCTCCCAACTTGCAATTTAGTTTTATGGGTGAAAACTCTGGGAGACCAGTTTGGGGAAGCAACCATGCCAGGTACGATTTCATACACATAATCTTACTTCTCATAGCAACACTGAAGAGAGAACTATGATTGTTGCCATAGTATTAAATTGCTATTTTATAAATGTGGACACAACGAAGCAGAGAATATAATAGTTAACATCCATTAACTGGACACTTACTGGATCAGGCACTGGTCAGTCACTTCATCCGCATTTTGTTACTTAATCCACCAACCAACCAACCAACCAACAAACAAACCCTATAGGCTAGGCTCTCTTATTGGCTTCATTTTTTTCACAGACACTGAGCCTAAGGGGCCCACTTTGCTAACCAATGTCAGGAAAAGAACTGGAATTTGGGACTGACTCCAACACCCTGGTTCAGACCGTTTCTTTTCCAGATGTAACCCATCAAATTCTCCAGAGCCAGAGTCCTTCCTGCTGTTGCTCTTAATTAACTGCGACACCATCAGCACTTTTTTTTTTACATATATGTATATAAGTGAACACCATGTCAATATTTGCTTATAGTGATATTGGGTGCCAGTTTAAGCTAGCACATTTTAAATAGAAGAGTCCAGAACTCTGACAGGAGTGGTGAAGATAGGGTAAAGCAGATATTTTTCTGTCACATTTCAGTGAGGAAATTGCTAATTCATATGCTACCAGCCATACACAGAAATGCGACAGGAAATGAAAAATTTAACTACTTTAAATAATGTGGTCTGTAGTACAAATGAGTGCACTGTGAATTAGATTCCTTCTGCTATAGAATTGATCGTTTGAATTATGTCAGCAAGCAGGGTAAGACATTACTAAAATTATCCTCAAATCCTAGCTTTGAGGTCTATGTAAGACACTAGGCAATTTGCCTGAGAATACATAGAAATACATAGAAAACACTTTTTAAAAGGATCAGGATGGGTTATTTCCCTCTCTGTTAAATATTAGCCTTTGAAATGAACCCAGCTGATCTGCTAAATAACACTTGCAAATTGTTGTGTTTTAATAAAGTGACAGACTGAGAGAGAAGCCACACTAGACCTGCTTATGCTTCTGGAAGCAGCACAGGCCATGAACATTATGCAATAATGCCTTTTAAAAGAAGGGAGCCTCTTAGCATTACACCTTGCCTGGCAACAAATGTAGCCACTTACTCTAAATGCAGACATAATTAGAATCTATGAAAATCTAGCATCAGAATCGCAAACCCCTGGTGCAATACCCTGTAAATTACAGCTTTTATGTCTGTAATATTTTCAACCATTCCATTAAAATAGGTGAATATTTGAGTGTGCTGTGTTTCAAGAGGTCTGCTCTATGAGGCTATGGAAAGGTTTTACTATTATTAATCAGGTGTCTTGTAAACAGGGTACCTCATTTTTAGATTTCTGGAAGGTTCAGAGCCTGCACTGCTACTGGCAGAGGGCAGACCCAAGTGGGCTATTCTAGTGAAAATCCCTGGGAAAACACGGAACTCAGGGAAAACCTGGGGGACCCAATCTGCAGTAGGTACCACTAGCAATCGTCACCTCTAGTGCAGCCTGAACCCTGCAACCCCAGGCTGACTGTTCCTTTATAAGATTGCAGAAGAGCCTTATCAAGTAAGCCTGAAAGAACATTAATTTTTCACCTCATCTTGGGTGACCAATAAAAGGAAATCTTATTTTTAAACCCTCATAAAAGTTGTGAAACCGGTGTTAAAACTGAGAATAACTTTTGTTGAAAGAGAAAAGCAAATGCTCTAAAATTTAAAGTTGCAAAACACAGACATCTTCAAATAAATCAGGGAAACAACTATTTTGCAGAAAATTTGTTTGTTTTGCAGAAAAGTTGTTTTGAGTGGTGTTCCTCTGATCTGTGACTGGCCATGGAGTTTTGAGTTTCAGAGTACGAAGGTGTGCTCAGCTGTCTATTAGAAATAGCAGGGGAGACTCAGTACTCTTCCAAATGGGAGGGTTCCTGCTAGGTCTTCCCCTTCATTTCCTAAAGTGTTGGGATTTTTTTTATTCCCAGGTGTTATGTCTTAAAAAGATCTTAAAGCTTAAAAAATAGAAATAGATACTGAAATTGAGAACTGAACGGTTGAGCCAGTAGGGTATGATTTTTTAAATAGGTAATACAGACCTCTAGTGGTTGAACAGTTTGAAAGCCTTTGCAAGGGAAGGAAATTGTGAGGCAAGTGCAGGCATTGTAAGCAGGGGGTAAAAAAAACAGCTGTTAGGTAAAATTACTCATAAAATTCATATATTTCACACAAACAATAAAAACGTAAGCATGTGCTCCAAGGGTATGTGGAGCAGCTTCCATCCCTGTCAGTGCTCCTTGACTCTCCTACAATAGGCAAGGACCTTCCCACCAGTCCCAGCAAGAAGTCTGGATTCGTATTGATTTTCCTCTAAAAGATTAACATACAATTCATTTCTTAAATGAATGGACCTGATGGATATTTGTGTTATGTGTAAATAGATTTTTTTGCTTGGTTTTGCTCACTGGGACTCTTCTTTCTCTAAACTCCCCCCTGAAAAGGCCAGAGACCCACACATCTGTTCCCAGGTGTCTCCAGGGCAGCCCCACGCGCCACTGGAGTGGGCTTCGTGATTGGGCGCTCTCCAGTCTACATGAAGGGCAAACTATTGGGTCCATGCACAACCCTGATTATTAAATGTCCCTCTAGACTAGGTTTTTCCAGCTTGAACGAATGCACAAATCACCTGAAATATCTTGTTGAAATGCAAATTCTGGCTCAGTAGGTGTGGCTGGAACCTGAGATTGTTTTACTAGTAAACTCCCAGGGGTGCTAATGGGGCTCGTTCAGGACCCTGCTGGCAGTAACAAGGAGACTTTGTAACATCTTTTTTTAATTATACTTTTTAAAATTTTTATTGATTCTTCATCTTTTTTTTTTTACTTTAAAGACATCTGCTAAAAATTAATTTTTGAATTTATAAAACTTTTTAAAGTTCTCTTTCACCTGACCATGTGCCGTTATCACTGGGAAGCTGTTACTCAAGTTTTGTAAAGATTATCAAACATTTTAAAAATGGATTCAGTGTCATCTGTTTAGCTTGGTCGGTTCATGGTGGGTATGAGCACCTTTCTAAGCACTTGTGGTCACCAGGCACATGTAGCCACAGTTAAATATCTGATTAGCTACACTGAAACAGTGGGTGAGATCAGGTTTTGTGTATGTTAAAAACTACTAAGGGCCCAAAGTAATATCTATATCATAAAATCAGGCAGAAGAAAAGAGACTGAAACCATAAGAGTCAACAGATCAGGGTAGAAGATGGGAAAATATATTTTTCAGACAAAATGTGTTATAATTCCATCATCTAAATAACTTCCTAGTATAGCATGTTGTCAACCTTAATTTTGAAATCCATAATTTTAGAAGTTATGTCACAGAGTAGTCTTTAAAAGCCTCTTGCAAACTTTTAACATCTAGTTTCAAATCAAAAATAATATATTAACAAGCCATAGCATGGAGGGAGTATGTAAATTACCATCATTGCCCTGCATGAAGAGTAATTCACAGGTTTGGCTCAGACATGACTTAGATGAAATAATTAACTATGTACAGTACTTAACAGTAAAAAAGTAATTAATCTAGCTGCCTCATACTGGTTTGGCCTAAATAAACATTCAATTAAAAAAAACCATACAATTTTATTATTTCCTCACATTACTTTACTGAGTGGGAATTTTAATATGTCAGAAAAGGATTTCTTTAAAAAGATCACTTTCTTTTCAAACGTCTTTCAAACTGATTATAAGCTGAATGAGTTCCACATATTTATAATTGTGGGCAGATGTTCTCAATTTGTAGTTATGCATTTTACTTCACAAGAGTTTTTGCTTTAAAGGTGATTACTTTAAGGTGATTACTTTAAGGTAAAAGTGATTACTTTAAGGTGAAATAAGAAAAAAATCAATTTTTAACCACAAATCACACAGACTCTCTTAATGGTACTCTACTTAATATGATGGTATAGCTTTGGCAAAATGCTTCACATAACCTCTGTGTTGCCCCATGGGTTCTCAGAGGAGACATGTTGCCTTTTGGCCTTTAGACTCCTTACCACAAGGAAAAGGGCAGGGTCATTAACTGGAGTGAGGACAAAAAAATAAGGCAAATGTACCTGTTAAGGCAAGAGAAACAGGTTCAGGTGATTTATGCTAGGGAGAAACTTCATCCCACTCAGGTGTATTTTGTTTTGTTTTTTAAATTTTTTTTCATGTTTATTTTTGAAAGAGAGAGCACAAGTGGGGGAGGGGCAGAGAGAGAGAGGGAGACAGAGAATCTGAAGCAGGCTGCAGGCTCCTAGCTGTCAGCATGGAGCCTAACGTGGGGCTCGAACTCACAGACTGTGAGATCGTGACCTGAGCCGACTGAACCACCCAGGCACCCTGTTTTGGTGGGGTTTTTTTCTTTTTAAAGTTCACTTTCAGTGTATGGATGGATACTCCTTTGCCTAATCTCACATACTATGACATAGTCTCCTCTATAAAATTCCACTGATTAATCATTATGTTATTATCCCCACATCATAAATAGATAAAGAAGAGGAAGAGGCTGAACAATTCTTCCAAAATGAAATAGCACCCAAGATGTAGGGTCCAAACTCAAACCCAGAAACTTCTGCTTCCAACCAAGATAGAGTTACAGAGATTTACCTTCTTGCCTAAAACAACTAGATAGATAGGTAGATAGATAGACAGATAGATGATAGAGTGTAACACACACACGTATATGAAACAATGGTATATATGTGTATATGTGTGTGTTTATATATACATATATATGAAACAATATATGAGAATGATTTTCAAGACAGTATACATCAGGCAACAAAGGGCAGTAATCTCTGAGGGATGGGAAACAAATGAAATAAAACCTATGATTGTCCCAGCTCACTGCCTGGGGTGAGTTTCCAACCATGGCACAAAGAAGAAGAATTAAGAAGGAGCTCCCAGGTCTCCCTGAGGTAGGAAATGGAGCTGGGAGTCCAGAGAGGTAAGGAGCTAGAGTTCACAGGGCAGAGTACCGGAGAGTAGAGAGCTTTGCAAAGGAAGAGCCTGGTAATCTGCAAAGTATCCTCCTCGCAGTTCAGCGCACATGTATGAGTAATCACCCAAAAGGTTTAGAGGGGACAATCCTCAGAGATCATCCAAACCCAGAAAATAATTCCTGTTCCCACCATCCAGAGTAGAACTCCTCATAATTCATGGGGCATCAGGTAGTATACTCAGAAGGGTGGTTTTCTTTTTTTTGCCTCCAGAATAGAAAAAAATCAGCCCTAGACTAAATGCTGCTCCAGTCCCACCTGACAAAGTGTAAAAGCCAGATCTAAAGGGATCAAACTGTTTGCAAGTAACTTAACTTCCCAGAACAAAGCTGGAAATTTTTTTTTTTTTTTTTTACAAATAGTTTATTGTCAAATTAGTTTCCACATAACACTCAGTGCTCATCCCCAAAGTGCCCTCCTCCATGCCCATCCCCCCCTCCCCCCCACATCCATCAGTCCTCAGTTTTTGTCAGCATTCAAGAGTCTCTCATGGTTTGCCTCTCTCCCTTTCCCCCACCATTTCCGCCCTTCTTCTCCCCCTTGTTCCTCCGTCAAGTTCCTCCTAATCCTCCTATACGTGCAAACATATGATATTTGTCCTTCTCTGCCTGACTTATTTCGCTCAGCATAACACCCTCAAGGTCCATCCATGTTGCTACACATGGCCAGATTTCATTGTTTCTCATTGCCATGTAGTATTCCATGGTATAGATAAACCACATCTTCTTGATCCATTCATCTGTTGATGGACACTTAGGCTCTTTCCATGTTTTAGCTATTGTGGAGAGTGCTGCTATGAACATTGGGGTCCATGTGCTCCTATGCCTCAGCATTTCTGTATCCCTTGGGTAAATTCCTAGCAGTGCTATTGCTGGGTCATAGGGGAGTTCTATTGTTAGTTTCCTGAGGAACCTCCACACTGTTTTCCAGAGGGGCTGTACCAGTTGACATTCCCACCAACAGTGTAGGAGGGTGCCCGTTTCTCCACATCCTCGCCAACAAAGCTGGAAAATTTTAATAAGATACAAAACATTCAATAACCAACAAGGCAAAATTCACGTGTTTAGCATCCCATTCAAAAATTACCAGGCAAGCAAAGAAGCAGAAAAATACAATCCATAAAGAGAAAAAACATCAATCCATGGAAACGGACTCAGTAATGATACAGATGAATTAGTGTACAAGGATATTAAGTGGTTATTATAACTGTGTTCCATATGTTCAAGAGGCTAGAGGAAAGTTTGAACACCATAGGTAGAGACATGGAAGACATAAAGAAGACAGAAATTGAATTTCTGGAGAAACTACAGTATCTCAGATAAAAACACACATCTTCAGATACTAAGATGTTCCTTCCACTGTACCCAGAATACTCTTTCTTGGATCCTGAGTTTGATCCAGCAGCCTAATAATACTTGCTTATTAACTAAAACTCTTAGGTCAATGTTTCCTTAAACTTTAATGTTTCCAGCTAAAGACAGCAGCATTCCTGAAGCCACAGACCCTTCATGGGCCATGTGGCCCTTTCCCGTCTCATTTTGACCCTCCTACCCTCCTTCTGTCTCTGCCTATGGAGCAAATTCCACTACCTTCCAGGAACTGCTACTCCTTCATTCTAGCATAGAGACTTCTAAAAAAAGTAACTGCTAGCAGTGTTTGGAAGCTTGACACCTCCTGAGTTATAAGGAAGTTTATGTTATCAGACCAACATTTTCTATATTTATTTTCTGTCTTACCTTGAAAACTCTGGTTTGAAAAAGTTTGATCTTTTCACACAAAATAAAATTAAGATAGAGGTTAGTAGTGTTATAGCTCCTTACTCTGTCCATCAAAGGCACTATGCATAAAATCACGAACTGTGTTCTTCAGCCAACCAAGCAATTACCCAAAATGTACATGCTGTCCTTTTACAGAATACAAAATATGCTTATGAGAACTAAACTACTTTAACAACAAAACTGAAAAATCAGCTTGTCCAGGAAGTTATATTAGGGCTAGAAATATATCTGCTAACCAAGTGTTACCTTTCACCAGAAATACTCCATATTCATTATTAATCCTGTGGAACTCCCTCAGTCAATGCCAGATATAGTGTCTTTATGTACGTTCTGTATGTGTTTTTAAACCTGTATTGAATCAATCTAGAAAATATATTAGTATCAAAAACATAAATGTGTAGGGGCACCTGGTTGGCTCAGTCAGTTAAGCATCCAACTTCGCCTCAGGTCATGATCTCATGGTTCAGGAGTTCAAGCCCTGTGCTGACAGCTCAGAGCCTGGAGTCGGCTTTGGATTCTGTGTCTCCCCCTCTCTGCCCCTCCTCTGCTTGTGCTCGGTCTCTCTCTCAAAAAGAAATAAACATTAAAAAACACACACACAAATGTGTAGAGAATTTCATGCTTGGAGCATCACAGTTCACTTTAGAAACCGTTTACTTGACAATGAAGATAAATATTTTCAGCACTTATTAAAAATATTTTCAAATTTAACCTCATTGCCAGTTATATAACCAGGTCATTTGGTGAATGTGACTCTATGAAATAGCATCAGTGCCTTTCATTTTTTTAAAAATATTTTTATTTATTTCTAGGAAAGAGAGAGAGATTGACAGTGTGAGCAGGGGAGGGTCAGAGAGAGAGGGAGACACAGACTCTGAAACAGGCTCCAGACTCCGAGCTGGCAGTCAGCACAGAGCCCGACTCGGGGTTCGAACCCATGAACCGCGAGATCATGACCTAAGCGAAAGCCGGACGCCTAACCGACTAAGCCACCCAGGTGCCCCAGTGCCTTTCATTATTGATCACCCTTTTGGCACTAGATGATATTTTTTTGAATAAATGTTAAAATAACGTGCCAGAATACCCAAATAGCACAGATTCTATGTTGTATTCACCCATTTGGAGACACTACTCTGGTGACATGCAGCAACAGCTCTAAAGGGCCAACAGTACCTTAAACAATATGAGACAATGAAAAGGGAAAAATAAGTTGCTGTCGAGAGCAGTGTAGCAGGTAGTGACACGTAGGCTGCTGTTCTGAAACCGTTCTCATATCTGAGCTAGAATACCCTCCTGCATACCCAGATGGGGCAGCCTGCCTGCAGGGGAGCAAGGATGACCTCGGCTCATCGCGTCTCTGTTTTCCCACTACCTCCAATTCCTCCATCATAGATTGTTGTTGAATGTGGAAATGGAAGGTGGGATTTCTAAAAGAAGTGTAATTCAAATATTTAGTGTAATATAAAAACACTGCAGAATCCTGATGGGGGTTAGAGTCTGTTTTCTCAGTTGTAAAATTAAGTGCTTGGCCTGGATCCTAGGTGATACACTGACAGCCCTTGGACCAAACTTGACCTGCAGAAGAATTCTGTTTAGTTCTATAGTGTTACTGTTATTATTATCATTATCATTATTGTCATTATTTGCATTAACTGAAAACATTTCAAAATAGGAGATTTCAAATAACATTTTAAATCTCCAGCTTATCTTTTTAAAAAATCAGCTTGTATCACCCCACATCATAATTAATTATAATTGGGTATACCTGAGAAGTGAGGCTCCCCACCCCCCAGACCCCGCCTCCTCTGAGAAAAAAGAAGGATCCTCCATTCACCACCACAACTGCTTCACTGAACTCTGTTATTCCCAGCCCTGTAAGTATTTGAATATGTGAACCTTGGAGCATGTAATTTCTAGAGACTATTCCAGCAATAAAATATTATGAATCTCTGACTTAAGTTGTTTCAATAAAAGCAAAAGACTGTAGATAATAATAGTTCAACTACATTACAGGTGAAAATAGACTTTGCTTGAATAACCTGACAACAAAAGTACCATTTAGAATATAGTAATTGTGCATTTTTACAGGGACAAAGGGCATATGTATATGTATATATATATATACACAGACACACACACACGCATATATATATATGTATGTATACACACATATATATTCCTGTGTTTCTCTGAAGAAGAAAAGAAATGAATATGACCTATCAATTTCCTTCTATACCAGAAATTTCTGTGGCTTTCTGATCCGCATTGAGATAAAGCTGCTGAAAGACCACGGCGGAATGACTTTTTACGGAAAGAGAACATCTTAATTTCCTGGTACAACATAAACTGTGTAATTTATCTAGAGAATGGCTTTAAGTTGATCATTGACCTGTGTACAACTATGCCTACTGAAGTAGACTGATTCTAAACACTTCCTTTGAATCAGATATTTCATATCAAGATCTCTAAAATTATTAGCACGTTATGTTATTCTCACAAAGTTCTAACGAACTTTACAAATCTGCCTGCTCTATTCTGAGTACAAAATATTTACCCTAATTTGTTTTTCCATTATTTTATATAGTAATAAAGTAATACCAAAAATGTTATTACCAGAAACAATACAGTGTTACACTGCTGTATAATTATTAGAAAGTGAATCTCGTGAAATCATATTAAAGAACAACAATTACCACATGTTAAGTCAGATAATTCAATGAAGAGACTTATATGAATACTAGGGGAGTTGTTGGCAAAGAAATTTTTTCTCTGAATTCTGCATTTTGAAGGAAATTTTTCCCGTTTAATTAGTTAAGACTTGATTCACCAACCAAAGGTCTAGAGTGTGGTATTTTTTCCTCCTTGAACTTAAAGTAATCTTAAAATCATCTGCCCTTCAGATCTTCATACTTTCACTTCTTTTAGAAAATGGATTCTTCCTGAATCCTTTACATTGCTTTATGGTATTAATAACAAATTGTATCACCATATTGTATTGTATGGACAGGGTCCCTAACATCATTCCAATCTGCTTCTTGGCTATGTGTAATAACCATAAGCTATGTGACAAATTACACATATATAAAGTAGAATTTTATGGGGTAATTTACTTAGTATTGTGTGGGTATATATATATTGAGAATATAAATAATGGTAATAACAATAGATAACCTCTCCCCCCCCAAACATACCATGTTTTATTTAACCCTCACAATAGCAGTATATAGTAAGTTTTTATCCCATTTTAAATGAGAAGACTAAGGCTCAAAGAGGTTAAGTATATTAACCACTTACAAGATTAGTCAGAGATGGAGCCAGGATCTTATCTGACCTTTGTGACTGCAAAGCTTCTGGGTTATTTTCTACAGTGCCTGACAGCCAACAGGCTCTGCTAAAGTTAATGTTTCCTTTTAAAATTCTAAGTGTTGAATATATGCCTCTTGATATAAACATTAGCTTTCCACTTCAGTTATGTGTTAAACTTGTTTTAACTGTATCTGGTCTATTTATAATGAATGGTTATAATAAACTGTCTTTTAAGGACAGTATGTTAAACATATCATCTTACAACATTCTTCCAAGGTCAAGGTAGAGGCCTTATGGTCTCATTCCCATTTGTCAGATCAAAGTCCAATGCAAGTTTAATGATATGCCTGAGGTCTCAAATTCTAGAGAGACAAAGAAAAAGCCTCCAAATCTCCTATCCCCAGTTCTAGATTAGTGTTTGTACTAAGTCTTTTTTTACCCTTGCTAAATCCTGCAATCATCTGATTTCTACCCTTCAACTTCTTAAATTATGTTGCTTTCTCACTCACTGCTTTTGGTTTTATATATTAAGACCTGACATTAGCATTCACTGTATCTTTTCACTCTTAATTCTAAGTGTTTCCATCTAATTGTTTATTTTTGTACTTTATGGGTTTTTTTTTTTTTATTTGCTTTACCTCAATTATCCAGGAAAGGCTGCCTACCTCTTTTGAAAGCTCTGATGTTCTCAATGAAAAGACCTTCTAGATGACCTTGTTTGTCTCCTGTGGAGTTGCGTATCACAACTTCAAATACCTCACTAAAATGTTACCCGTTTGGCATCAGTATACAGAAAAGGCTGCACTCTGTGATAAGAAGTACTGTGGTGTTTTCCTAGTGAGAGAATAGAGTTCTTAATGGGAAAAGGGGGCAATATAATTTCCTCAGGTTTAGCTGGTATTTCAAACACAATGGCACTTGACTTCTAGAACTAGTCTATAACCACTTTGTAGAGACAATACCACATGAACCAATAATTAAAATTCTGATCATGGGACTCTATCAATACTACCCCTTTAGAAATCCTTTTTCCAGAAATGTTCTTCTTTGGCTACAGAAACAATTACCTAGTGCCTTTATGGATCAGAAAAGCTGTGGAGTAGAGGAGACAAGTAAGAGAGACTCAAACTAAGTAACGGAAACTCTTGGGTTGCCAAACTTGCAGAGTATGGCTTGTAACTAATGGTATGTTCATCCTGTCTCTCTCACTTTTCTGTACTTGGTTTTATTCTAATGAGAGCCTCGATGACAGACTACATTGAATATGTTATGCTGCACAGGGGGAAAAAGCCCTCATGTGAATACAAAGTTAAATTTACATTTAAATATTGCAGTCAGTTCGGAACCTAACACAGCAGATTGACTCTGGCCCTGTCAGATTCCCAGCAGTGTCTATGGCAGTGATGCCACCAGAGGGCAGGGTTTGACTTCCGGACATGGTGGCTTCCTATTTCAGAACCAACTTTGGGGCCGCTACAATAGCCATCAAATCCGTTAAAGACCTTATAATGAATCTAAGCTCAAATGAATCTAATATCTTTTCTGGTGTACTTATGCAGAATCCTGGAGTTCTGAAAATGCTTAGAGAGAGTAATTTCTAGAATGATCTGACACAACAGATATTTAGGCAGCTCACAGTTTCAGAGCTCCTCCTAAGTACTCAAAATGGCCTTGGATATCTGAAGGTTATTCAACAGGATTTTATCTTTTGATTTATAGTTTCCCTGGGATGTATGAATGTAATACATGAAACAAAAGCTACCAATAAAATATAGTATACAATTAACTTATTCCATAAAAGACAAGAACTACAGATTATCAAGAATTTTTTAAAAAAGTAAGAACCAGAATAAGGTGTCTCAAGAGCAGCACAATTGACACCTTAGACTTGAGAATTTTTGTTGTTGTTGTGGGGTCTTGCCCTGTGCCTTGTAAGATGAGTAGCAGTGTCTCTGGGCTCTACCAACTAAATGAAAGTAACATTGCCCCTTCCCCACTCTCCCCAGTTGTATAAGAACCAAAAATGTCTCCAGACATTGCCAAGTGTCCCTGGAATACAAAATTACCCCCCATTGGAAAGCACTGAACTAGAGTATGAAATGATGACCTTACCCCTCAAAAAAGTAATTGAACCTTCTTAACTTTAGAATCTCAAAAATAGAAATTCTATTTTTGATAAAAATGGACCTGCCCTCTAACCCTTAGTTTCCCCATCTGAAGAATGGGAATAATGGTGCTTACCCTCATAGGCCTTGTTGTAGTTTGTTAGGGCTACCTTAACAAAATACCACAGACTGAGTGGCTTCAACTACAGAAATTTACTTCCTCACGATTCTGGAGGCTAAAAGTTCATGATCAAGGTGCTGTCAGGGTTGGTTTCTAGTGAGACCTCTAGCCCTCACTTGCAGATAGCCACCTTCTCATTAACCTCACATAGCTGCTGCTCTGTACAAGCACATTCCTGATGTGGTCTTCCTCTTATGAAGACACCTGTCACACTGGATTAGGGCCCCAACCTCATGACCTCATTTACCCATAATTACCTCTTTAACGGCTCTTTCTCCATTACAGCCACATGGCTTTTGAAAGGACACAATTCAGTCCATAACAGGGCTCTTGTAGTTATGAAATCAATTATCACAATGCTTGGCACATAATAAACATTCAATTAATCACAACTCATAAATATTACCAATGTTAAAACTAAGCCACTTTTATAAGTCCTCTTTGTGAAATAGATACCAGTAAAATCCTAGAGGAGCATAAAACAACTGTACATTAAATAAGCTTATTTGAACACTTGTGTGTCACTTTGTGCTGAAGTTATGTTAACTGAAAAGTTTAAACTGACATTTTCCCCACTGACATGGCTAATCACTTCAAGGAGGCTCTGTCTTCCTTTCTGCAAAGGTCAAAGGGCAGTAGCTCTTACATCCCCAGCATCTGATGAGCAGTTAATGTTCCAGAAATGAACTTGTACATACTTTGGGGGATTTCTATGTGTAAAGAAATTCTAGGTACAGTAGTTCCCACTTTACATGCAGTTTTGCTTTCCGCAGTTTCAGTTACCTGCAGCCAGTCGTGGTCTGGAAGCAGATGATTCTCTTCCTGACCTAGAGTCGGAAGGTCAAGAGTAGTCTAATGCTAGGTCACAATGTCTATGTCATTCACCTCATTTCATGTCATCACATAGCTACTGGATCATCTCCCATCATTAGAAGAGTCAATAGAATATAAGATATTTTGAGAGAGAGACCATATTCACATACTTTTATTACAATATATTGTTATCATTGCTCTATTTTATTATTATTTATTGTTGTTAATCTCTCACTGCGCCTAATTTGTAACTTAAATTTTATCATAGCTGATTTTGTAGAGGAAAAAACACACTATATATAGGCTTCGATACTATCTGTGGTTTCAGGCATCCACTGGGGGGTCTTGGAATGTATCCCAACAAATAAGGGAGGAGTACTATAAATATTTCTGCACGAAGATGCTTAAGAGTGATAATTCACTTTTACCCTCTTAACTTGATTTATGGGCTTCACCTATATTTAAAAAGACAAAACAAAAATAAATTGGGAAGAAAACAGTAAATAGTTTCAAACAGCCATGGTCTTCAGCTGGAACTGAATAACTGGAGATTTTGAAATTGCAAAGGAACACAGACCTTCTTTAGCCAAAAATATTTGTTTATAAAAACTAGAGGGTGTCAGATATTTCTGTCACACTGGCTTAGCATTTGAAATTTCTGCTGGTTCAAGTGCAATTATGCTGTCCTATTTCCAGCTGTGGGGTTCCCTCCCTAACCACGGTTGATTGTGGATTGGAGGCTTGTGACTTTGAGGACAAGAACAGAGTGACTTAGCTAGCTCAAAGAACAAGAAGAGAGTTGTACTATCATGAAGAGGGGGAAGCATTGTTACAACAGGTTCAGGGAGAGTGGAGTCAGCGTTGACAGGTGCTGACTTAAACAGTTTTGTGGTCAGTAATAAAAGGAGAAATCGCTTGCCAAAAGCGGAGGCAAGAAAAGGAGAAATTGCTATGGCAAAGTTAAAAACAAGAGGAGATGGTGGTCTTGGTGTGGCAGAGACTATTCAAAAATACTCCCCTTGTCCTTGAAGAGTTGTTTGCTGCATTGAGTAATGCGCCGCTTCAGTACCTAGCCCTTCTGTGCAGAAATGCTATATTTCCACTTTACAAACTAAGGGATGCTTTTTATCTTACATTTAGAGGAGAAATAAACAGTCAAAGGCAAAAGTGGTACAGGATCCTACGCGGCTCTTTTGGGAAGAGTTCATTTTTTTTTCTGCCGCTCAGATTGCACATAAATACTGGGAATATATTTTAATTTCAAATCTGACGTGTGACATCTGGTAACCCGTTTATTGCTAATGAAGTTTTCACAGGAAGCAGCAGTCACCAGTATCTCATCGTATTTTTCAGTTGGCAGAGTGTTGTTACCTTTTATTGGCCCAGCGTTCATGCTGCTCATCACAGGCTGTTTAGTTAGAAAACACAAGTAGTCCCACATAGTAATGAATGGAGTGGTAAATAACAGCAGATAGAATGGGCTAAACTTTTTATTATAATCAGTGCTGTTTATCATTGAGATTTATATTTAAAAATTATATAGGTATTTAAGAGAATGATTAGAGCTAGCAGAAGTGTCCAGTCCAGGGAGCGTGTGAGCAGTGTGTCAGCCTCCTTCTCTGAGCCTCTCTACCTCTTTCTGGTACATTAGCTTCTTCTTCCACTTCCAGCACTGAGTGTGGTTTCCCAGTTCTTCTTATCCAGATGTGCTTACATGGGGAAAGTTAGTCATTTACGCCATAGTATAAATTTAAGAAAACTAACAAAAGTCTCAAATCTACAGGATCTTAAGATATCTCCATATGCATCACCTCATCGTGTTCCCAACAACATGGTGAGCCTGACAGGACAGGTATTTGTTTACTTCATCATTATCATTAACTTCATTATTATTACCATTTTCCAGATGAAGAAAATGAATCCTAGGTTAAGAGAAGAGCTAAAAACCCCATAGGTCATAAGAGGTAAATCACATACTGCTTCAGATTTTTTGGTTCCCATCACTACGCTCTTCTACTGCTAGTCTGGCTTTCATCTGCGTCAGTGTATCTCCTCCTCAGGTAGATCTTGGAGGTATGGAAGTGGGTATTACCAACCCAATCCCAGTTAAAGAAATTCCAGACATTTATGAATAAGTGCAAGGAGTATTTTACCAGATAACATCCTGTTGGTCACCCTTTAACTAAACCAATCCTGAATATCTGAAAGAAATAGAGTCTAATGAGTAATTCCCAAGCTGTATTTTAGGAGTCTGTTATGCTTACTTCAGGTTTTGATGCCTCAGAAGGCCCAAATGAAAACATTTTAGCTGAGGGCACTTTTGTCATTTGTTGGACTTGGTTGTACCACCATTAATCATGATTATCAGCATATAAGCCAGAGTTGCAAATTAAGATGCCAGCAAGGCAATGGTTTTAAAACATTTGTGTGCATCAGAACAGCCTGGAGGGCTCAATGAAACACAGCCTGTTGGACCCCACCCACAGCATTTCTGATTCAGTAGGTGGGGAGTGGGGCCTGAGATTTGCACTCCTAAGGAGTTCCCAGGTCAGGCTGATGCTGGTGTTGCTGGGACATTTTCAGAACCTTTGCTGGAAGGGCTCTGCGGGTAGGAAAGCACCGAGCATTGTATTGTCCAATTGGGTAGCCAGTCCTCAGTGATGACCGAACACTTGAAGCATTCAGCTACTTTCAACTGAGATGTGCTGGAAACATAAACTGTACTCCTAATTTTTAAGACTTGGTGCCAAAAAATGTAAAATACTTCAATTTTTATATTGATCACATCCTGAAATGATAATATTTTGGATATATTGGGTTAAATAATATATTATCAGAATTAAGTTCACCTGTTTCTTTTTACTTTTTTAGTACAGCTACCAGGAAATTTGTAATTATGTATGTGGTTCACATTAAATTTCTTTTAGGCAGCACTGAACAACAGAGTCAGAAAGTAGAGAGTGGTGGGGATTAGTAAACTACAGAAAATTCAAATCCCAGAAGTTATATTATAAAGTCTTTGGGGGCCAAAGAAAATATATGTATTGGTCAGATTCAATCTTAGGGCCCCACTTTGTACCCAGACGTTTGCTGCCACAAGTATTACCTGCAGAAGCCACGCAAGATCTGCCATTTTATCTTTCTTTCAGCATTCATCAAATGCCTTGTTACAATGCTTGAAATAAATGTGTTAGGTAAAAATAATGAAAAATACTTCTGCTGAATTTTTGAATGAAAAGAAATTCGATTCATTTTTGAAGTTCTGAGCTTTCATTAAATTCCACTTATCCTTGCATTACAGAAATGATATTGTAAACTTTATATTTTTAAAGTGCTTTTATCTTTTCTTAAAACCTCACTATTTACCTTTAACAATCTATGAAACAGAGGTGGGAACAAGTGTTAGTATTTCCATTCCAAGTATTTTGTAATATTTAAGAGATAACAAAGTGTCTGATTGTGTCACTGGCTAGTGACAGGGCAAGCTCTTTGCCAGGACTCTAGTCCAGTGCTTTCTCTGCCAGACTATTCTGCTCTCAGAATTTATAGCATTTTAGTGTTAAAAAAAAAGTAGCATACAAAACTGTGTTTCAAAAAAATGTAACTCTATGATAAAATCAAACATTATCTTACAAAATTCATTTTCTTAGGATAAAAGTCCACTTAGCACTTCAAAACACTAATAAAATACTCCTAAATGTTATTCTAAATAATATATTACTGTGGGGTTCTTTTATAATTCTCTGTCCTCATCTCTGTGTTCTTATTTGGGCAAATGAATCGCATTAGCTATTTGCTAAACTTTAAAAAGTTGTATTTCCCCCCCCACACACAAATCTGGAAGTAGGTTTGTTTTGTAGGAGTTATTTTAACAATAACACATTCTGCCTCCTTTTTCATAAAATGACATAATCCTGACTCCCTAACTGTAGGACCTGCTTCTAATTTTGATTTGCAGCCATGACACAATCTGTCTACCTTCTTGTGTGGAACTGCCAATGAATAATAAATACAAGGGATGCCTGAGAGGCTCACAGTCTAGAAACTAATCTAGCTAGTCCAGAGAGGGCTCAAACCTATACCCTTGACCTCAATAACCTAGGGTCACAACGAGCTATCCACATGCTGTGCTGGGAAACCATTTCTTTAAGTAGATAATCTAAAAAATGGGGAGAAAAACCAATATCACTGCAATATAATACTCTTATGTGGAGTTTATTTATCTTCAGTAAAAGGTAAAATTTATTTTGTTTTTAAGAAAAAGATTTCTTGTATCTAACTAGAGAATGTTATTAAATCGTTGTGGTATTAATAACATCTGTATTGATAGATTTTGGCTGATTTGATGATTTATCAGGTCATTTCTACTTATCAAGCCATTATTACCTTTATCTTCAAAAGATATATAGCTACTCCAAAAAAAGATTATAATGTTTCCGTGTTTCAAGAGATTTCTTTAGCCATATGTCAGCTCCCTCAGAATGCAGAGGTATAGAAAAGCTAAGTGACTGGTTCAAGGTCACCTAGCTAGTGAATGAGAAAGCCAAAATTAGAACCCTAGTTTCCTTCTACATTGTGTAGGACCAATTTGAACATTGGACAATTTGGGGTAACATGTCTAATACACGGAATAGTTGATCCTTCTAGCTTTACTTAAAATTTATGATTATGTGATTTCTATGTTAAAAAATTTATTTTTTTTAAATTCTTTCAGCGTTTATTATTTTTGAGAGAAGAGAGAGAGACAGAATGTAAGCAGGGGAGGGGCAGAGAGAGAGACATACAGAATCCAAAGCAGGCTTCAGGCTCTGAGCTGTCAGCACAGCCCGATGCGGGGCTTGAACTCACAAACCATGAGATCATGACCTGAGCCGAAGTCAGACACGTAACCAACTGAGCCTCCCATGGGCCCCAAAATGTTAAAAACTTTAATCTGAAATGAATTGCCATGTGGCCAGTAATTCCTAACATAAAGCTCATAACACATAGAAATTCTATAAAAAAATTGCATAATTTCTTAAAAGTATGAATTAATCTGTGCTTCCTCTCCTTCCCAGTAACTTTCCTCATCCCCCTTAAAGTGGAATCTGAAATGAGATAAGCAGTTTATGCTGCTGATCTGGAGTCTCAGAGAAGCAAACATTCAGCGGCTTAACAGAATTGTGGGTTTTCCTCACAAGTCGGATAAAAGGGCTGTTGACTGAGATGCCCACATAGGAGCTGCCTTTTTTCATGTGCTGAAAAAGAAAAGCTTGTAAACAGTCTCCAAGAGCCATATTGTTAAAAATTATGTTTCCTCCCCTTTGATGAATGGTCGAGATGCTGATTCTTTAAAATGTGGTTATGATTCCCTTGGGGAAATTCTCTGAGTCCCTAAGTTTGAGGAATCTGGGAGTGTAAAAGGACAGGAGTTTATTTATATACAAGCTTTCTTCCAAGTTAGATTTATTTTATTTTTCTCCTAGTCGGTGAAGCACAGCTCTTTTGAGACTCACTAAAGCCTTCGATGGGCCTCTATATATAAATAAGAATATTTTCTAGCACCAATATGTCAAAGGAAGATTTCTAGCATATGATTAGACTTAATGACATATACCTCACCCCTGTTTCTCTTTTCTTTTTGAAATTAAAAAAAAAGTATACAACAAAAACAGCCAAGAGTTCAGGATAGGAAAGAATGGGAAGAAATATCACAAGAATTAAAGGAGTTGTTTGGGGGCTTGGGACATTCATGACAAGTAGGTTGCTTAAAAAATAACTTATAATAAGTAGAAGTATCTGAAGCAGAGAGAAATTTAATTGTAATTTAGTGTTATATTGTATAAAGTATTGAATAATTTCTAACAAGCAAAAATTTAGGATTCACAATTTACTCTCCTTGGAATGTATACCCTAACTTGGGAAGGAACTGCTGAATTTCTTTCATAAAGCTGAGTTCTTTCTATTCTTGGGGGCTGTTTTGGAAAGCAAAGGGGAGGGCTAGTTGAGGATGACAATACATTTAACCGCCATCACCACAGTTGGTTACAACTGGTATGTGCAGAAATAAGAAAGCGGCTGTGCTGTTTTCATTTCTTGTGAGGGCAGGCCATAGTGGATGATGTCGACTTGGGAAGAGTGCCAGAAACCACTGTTTACCACTCAGACATATCATGCAGCCATTCATTAAGGACACTGAATCTTGAGTACTTATTTAGTATGGCTTTAGTAATTGTGATCAAACATATTGTGTGTGCTAAGACAAACATCCACCTACATCCACCTACCTCAATGAGCAGGTGAACAAAATCAACTCCAAGTAAAGTATTTAACGTAGAGAGAGTAGGGGCACCTGGGTGGCTCAAGCATCCAACTCTTGATTTCAGCTCAGGTTCATGGGATCCAGTCCAACCTTGGGCTCTATGCTGATAGTGTAGAGCCTGCATGGGATTCTCTCTCTCCCTCTCACTCTGCCCCTTCCCCACTCGCTCATTCGCTTTCTCAAAATAAGTAAGTAAACATGAAAAAATAATTTAAAATAAAACAACATAGAGAGGTTAGGCTGAGATTGCCAGCCATTCTCTCATGCATTTGATTTAAAAGCAGTTCTGGTCACTTGCCCCATGGAACCAAGCTCTCTGCCATGCTCTCTTCTTCATGGCTGCCAGGATTACCACCATGGAGGAGAGTACCACCAGAAGGGCTTGGATGCTTCACTGAAAGGCATGATGGGATTGGGGGTGGGCATGAATATCATGGCAAGACTATAATCCAAAGATTTTGGGGTCCAAGCAACTTAACCATTATCTCCAAATAATGTGTAGGGCAAATTCCTCAATATGAAGACAATGAACCTAAGCATCATGAACATTACCCTTCTTTCTCTAAGCACATAAAATATCAAATCACAGCTCTGAATAAGATTTGAGACCACATGGCCAGAAAAGAACCAATACCAGTTACACAGCCAAGATAAAGTTTTAATGAGTTTACCAGGATGGAAGTTAAGATAATTAGAAACACATACTAATGGCAAACAAAACTGGCTTTCTTGGTTAAAGCCAGAAACTGGAAAATTACTGCCGACTGTGACCAAAGACTGGATAATTTCTGCAGACCTGGAAAAATTTGAAAATGGGTGGGGGCCTAATCTGCAGTACCTGAAGAAAATATATGGTGTTGGAAACTAGGCTGAGAACTGGCATTAAAGACTCTTCCAAATCAATTGAGTGTTGTATACCCAAGCAGAAATTTCACAGGCCACCACCATACAGACGCCAGGTCTCCTAAAGAGGTTAATTCCCACTATAGATTAACTCGTAGTCAAAGATTATAAAACCTAAGATAAAAGCAAATGCCAAGAAGGAGTGTCTACAGATGAAACAAATAGAATTTATACAAGAAGAACTACGACCTACAAATAGTAAAGCAATTGGATAGGAGCTCTTAACATACAGATGTTCAAAATGTTTAAAGAGAAAAGGGTACAAATAGATCCCATAAAATAAGAACAGAAGGTTAAAAAATAAGAACAAGTGAATCTGAAAAAAGAAACCATAAAAATTTTACTGCCAACTTCTATGATTCAATGAATTCACAAATGGATACTGACTACCAGTTGCTCCCTGTAGAATGCCTCATTCATTACTGAGGGGGAAAAACACACAGGAACAGAAACACTTGCTTTCTAAAGTCTGAATTATAAAATAAAAGCAATAAAGACAATGACTTTTGAACAGGATGGTTTATTGTGCTGCCCAGCACTAAAAGCAAATGACTTATAAACACTAGTCTACCCTTTTAGATATTTGAGAAAGATACTTTGATAGAAGATTATTCTAAAATATAATTACTTTGTCTCTTAGTTCTCTCTTTATTATCATAGGAAACTATGTGGTATTTTTTTCCCTTAGATTGCAAACTCATTAAAAAAGGAGCATGTAATGAACAATTTAATTAGATTGGTTTTGGCTTGCCTAAAAGCTTAAGAAGGTATTAATATTCTAATCAAAAGTCTTGGGGAAATATTCTTAGACGGAAGGAAGGGAAGGAGGGAGGGAGGGAGGGAGGGAGGGAGGGAGGGAGGGATCTTCTATCTTAGGCTTGTTTTTAAAAATGAGGGAAGCTGTCAAGAAATACAAGGCATCTGCTATGAAAGCAATTGTGGATAAATGTAGTGTGGCCACCAGGAGCCAACCTTGTGTTTACAGCAGACTGAAAGTTCTCACCTGACTCATGGCCGATGTATTCAGCTGCTTAAGATGATTGTTTTACTCATACTCTGAAAGAACAAAATCCTGGTATTTTTAGCTTTTTAATGGCAAGAGAAGGCACTTACCAATGATAAACCTTTAAAAAAAATCTTTCATGTTTTTTTTTAAGCCATGGCTAAGGCAATGTTTAACTTGCATTCAAAAAATTATAGTAAATATTTTAAAAACACATTTAATAAAACATTTACTCTTTGAAAGATATGCCCAGTACTTTTCATGCTATCTTATTTAATTCCCATAACAATCGTGTGCAATAAAAATCACTGTCCCCATTTCTTACAGATAAGGAAACTGAGGCTCATGTTCAGAGAAATTGGGTGACTGACCCAGAGCCTACAGATCTGTAATTGGCAAAAGAAGACTCTAAGTATTTTGACTCCAAATCCCACTCCTTTCCCCCAAGATGAAATAGTGTTATGGAATTCATATAAGACACAGAGCTTATGTAAAAGCTATGGTGAGACCCCAAATTGGAGAGGGGTAGATCCTCTTGTGTTTTTAACCCATATATCCTACCTGCCTAAAACCCTACTAGGAGAAGAACGAAATGTAGCTGCTTTCTAGGACTCATAAGTTTGCTGTTCCTAATAGATCACATCTCTTTCCTTCAGCTCCTCATCAAAACAGCATCCTTTTCTGCTTCAAAAAGAAAAGAACCCTACTCTTTCCCATTCACTTAGCATCAATCATAGGGGCCTACTAATCACAAGTGTTCCATTTTCCCTCTTTCCTATGAATCAAGTTTCTCCAGGGAAGCCTATCAGTGGCAACAGTGCCAGAGAATGTTATTTCTTACACACCAGTATGGCATCCAGTGCACATTCAGACCCTGCAGCACTGCCCAGAGGATTGTGCAATATCTGTAAATTTACAAGAGCAGTCTCCCATAGATACTGCTGCAGACATCTGTACGGAGACAGCTCAAGTGATGACAATTTCTACTCTACCTCTGCTGGCCAGCTGTTGCCTTTAAGTTCTAACCGCTGTGTTTTCCATACATCCTCCAATGTCCAAATGCCATCTTCTTTGGGAAGTGCCCCTTATCTCTCCCCAAGTCCCCCATGAAAAAAACGGGGTCAATGATAAATACAGAACATTCCACATGACCCTGTTATAGTATTCAGTATTCAACTGATGGTATAGTATTCAACACTGGAGGTAATTCTGTCTTTAAAGGTCTTGTCCCCCTCCCCCCCCTCACCCCACAGCTAGATTCAAATGCCTCAAAGGAGGAGAAGGACTGTGAACTTTTTCACTTTGCATCCCTAACCCCAGCACCTAGTAGGTGTTCAGTGAATACGGGATAAACAGATGACTGCCCATTGGATGCACCGTTTTCATTTATGCTTCCCTGTGCTTGTTCCCACTGTTTCTATCACCTAAAATTCCTTTCCCCTTTCCTCTACCCTCAGGAATCGGAAAAGTTGTTTCTTTGCCTGGTAGGAAGTCTTGGTCATTACTTACATAAACGTTTATGTAAACGTTTATGTAAAGTATTATTAGTATATTTAATGTGATGTCCAGAGTTTCTCCAGTGATATTCTCATTTACGTAATAAATTCCTTACTAAAATTTCCAGGGATGCTCCCCTAGTTGTTCAGAGCAACCTTTTATGTATTAAATATGAGTCAATATTGATCAATGGGAACTGAAAAAGAAACTGACCTCAGATTGTGAAGGAATTAGAGTCCAAAATATGTTTAAAACTTGGTCCTTTCAAATGCACTCTTTTCCCGTAGAAGTTATATATATGTAACCATACATGTATATCATATATGTATATATATGATATATATGATGATTACAATTCTCACCTAGTCAATAAAATTCTACTCATTCCAGATACAGTATTAGTGGACCCAGCCTGAGATATATACCCTTAGAGTTAGGCTCAAGAGAGAAAAGAAGAAAAAGAGGAGAATTTCCTCCCTGCTTTCAAGCACTCAAGCTCAGGGCACCAAAGAGATCCTAATGCATTAAGTTTGTCCCCTCCTATCTGTTAGTAGTGTCCTTGTGCCCAAACTGAAACAAATATTTACCTCTGCCCTAGTTTTCAATTATGGAGTTCACTCAGGCTGCTTTTTAATCTTTGAGATTTTTTAACCTTGACATTTCCACTTTTTTCCTAGGCAAAATCCAACTGATCTCAACCAGATGTTAGAAGAAGAACAAATAAGTAATTAATACACATTAAGGTGTAAATGACTGCTAGCGCATAAACCTTTTATTAAGTATTTAATTTTTAATAGAGAATATTTGTTTACCTCAAGGAATTTATACTTCTAAACTGGCATAATTTCCATAACTATAATAAAATAAACTGAAAAATCAGCAAAATGTAGGGAAATCCTTCTGGGTGAGGAAGAAATAGGTCATCTCTCCCTGAGAGCCTAGCCCTAGTTTCCATTATATTATTCCCTCTTTTCATCTTCTTCTGTTTTAGAAACCACATATTTCTAAAAGCACCAAGGATTTTTTTGTCTGTTTTGTTTAGTTTTGGTTTTGATTTTTTATCCAGGGTGAAGCCTGGGTTAACAATGAGTATTTTCTATCTTGATCCTCTCAGGAGCAAAATGTAAATTGTGTCATTAGCCCCACGGAAACTACTTCATTATGCTATGTTACTAGCATTTAAATTATATGCTATTTACTCATTTATTTGTCCACTGGCTGCCTTATTCATCAGACACTTACCATCTGTCTGCTGGAATTGACAAGGGCCTACATTAGTAAACAAGACTATTCGAAACAAGCCTTACCCTCACACAGCTGACATACCGATAGAGAAGACAGGTCAACACCATTATGATATAGTGTCAAAACCTACATCCAAAGTGCTGAAGTGACTCGGCAAATGAAACAGCCAATGGCCCAGATAAGTCAGGAAAGCTCCACAGAGGATGTGACATTTGCTTGTTTGTGGATGCTAATGCCCCCATGAACAAAAAGAGAGGGAAAACATTAAATTATATAATGCTGAGTACAAAAAGAGAAGATAATGAGGACTTGAAGCCAAAACCTTGGATAAAGAGAGCAACTACCTCCCTGGGGGAGGCAAAGAGGCCACCTAAGAAGCTCTTTCTTCCTACTCTTCTCTATTAAAACCTGGCTATCTAAGTCTCATCCCTCTCATAGCACCACTTTATACCAAGATAGATACTACCTTAGGTATATGTGTTCATCCAGCTCTCTTGGATGCCAAGCACAGCTATCCTGGGAAGTCTAGAAGGAGCGTATTTCTGCTCCTCTTCTTGCTCAAGACACTTTACTACAAAAGGAATGCACAGCCCTGCTCATCTAGGGACCTGCGCCTGAGAGAGCAAGACAATCCTTACCCAGCACCCGTGCCCTGCCCATCCAGCCTTGTCTGTGCCAGATGCTGAGCTTTTAACCTCAGAGTATGTCTGTGCCTCATCCTGTGATGTTATTACCCCCGCCCCAGCATCCTCAGCCTCTCTCCCAAGGGTTTTCTGATGGACTCTTCTAGGGCAGAATATGTAGATTTTCTAAATCACGTAAATGAATAGCTTGATTGCTGATTATGTAAAATATTGAAGCAAATATTTGCAGAAGTCTTTATGGAGTTCATTCCTGAGCATCTGGTTCTTCTAAAAATCCTAAAGAACTACTGATGTCTTAAGCCCCCACAAAATACATGTTAATCCTGACCTATTCTTTTCATTTGGCATTCTTGTGATACAAATGGTTAAACTGAGAATTCACTCCGGAAATCACTGGCAGGCACAAATGTTAGGAGATTAAGTCTTTTTTGCTACACTGAGTTTGAAGTTAAAGAAGAAAGAGGTTATTGCATATGGCAGCCTAGTAAACTATGTCAAAAATGCTATTCCACAAAGTTTTGAGCCCTCCCCTTTATCCCTTCTTAAATCAGTTTCCCTGCAGGTCCTGGGTGGCTCAGTCAGTTAAGCATCTGGCTCTTGGTATTAGCTCATGTCATGATCTCAGTTCGTGAGATGGAGCCCCACATCAGGCTCCATGCTGGCTGACAACATGCAGCCTGCTTGGATTTTCTCTCTCCCTCTCCCCTGCTTGTGTGTGTGCGCTCTCTCTCTCTCTCTCTCTCTCTCTCATTCTCTCTCTCACTCTCTCTCTCTCAAAATAAATAAATAAATTTAAAAAAAAAAAAACACTTAAATCAGTTCCACCCATGACCAAGTCCTCAGTAACCTAGAGGCAGCTATTCTGACCACTTCAGAGAGGATGCTAATAATTTAATATTTAAGTAAAGATTGTGAAATGAAAGAAATAGTTTGAAGAATAAAATACAGAATGTCATACTTCGGAGGTTAAAAACTAATTAGCCTTGCCTACCTCTGGAAAAGCTCAAGTATTCCTGAATAACTAATTTAATTCAGTAACATTTTCTGAGATTTACAGTATGCTTTTTTAATCAGTTTGGAAGCTAGGATTTACTTCTAGAAAAAAGGCAAAGAACCTAGATAAGTTTATTCACATAGCATCCCAACTTCTATTTGCCTGGAGGATATTTATTACTTTCTAGAAAAGCAATATGTTCTAAAAATTAATTTAAATGTGTAATCCTAGCCTTTGTCAGTTCGGTTTTTCTCCAGAAAATATGATCTATATTTTCCTAAGACTAAATTGAAGTTACTGTACCTATGATTGAAAAATAAAACATTTGTTTATAACTGAAAGTTATTTGTTTTTTACCTTTTCATTTTTATCTTCTCCAGGTGCATCTGGCATAGTGTCTAAGACTAATTAACCCAGGAGATCAAAATGATCCTCAACTCTTCCACTGAAGATGGTATTAAAAGAATCCAAGATGACTGTCCCAAAGCTGGAAGGCACAATTACATATTTGTCATGATCCCTACTTTATACAGTATCATCTTTGTGGTGGGAATATTTGGAAACAGCTTGGTAGTGATTGTCATTTACTTTTACATGAAACTGAAGACTGTGGCCAGTGTTTTTCTTTTAAATTTAGCACTGGCTGACTTATGCTTTTTACTGACCTTGCCACTATGGGCTGTCTACACTGCCATGGAATATCGCTGGCCCTTTGGCAATTACCTATGTAAGATTGCTTCAGCCAGCGTCAGTTTCAATCTCTATGCCAGTGTGTTTCTACTCACATGTCTAAGCATTGATCGTTACCTGGCTATTGTTCATCCAATGAAGGCCCGCCTTCGGCGTACTATGCTTATGGCCAAAGTCACCTGCATCATTATCTGGCTGCTGGCTGGCTTGGCCAGTTTGCCAACTATAATCCACCGAAACGTATTTTTCATTGAGAACACCAATATCACTGTTTGTGCTTTCCATTATGAATCCCAAAATTCAACCCTCCCCGTTGGGCTGGGCTTAACTAAGAATATACTGGGTTTCTTGTTTCCTTTTCTGATCATTCTTACAAGTTATACTCTTATTTGGAAGACTCTAAAGAGGGCTTATGAGATTCAGAAGAACAAGCCAAGAAATGATGATATTTTCAAGATAATTATGGCAATTGTGCTTTTCTTTTTCTTTTCCTGGGTTCCCCACCAAATATTCACTTTTCTGGATGTATTGATTCAGCTGGGCATCATACATGACTGTAAAATTGCAGATATCGTTGACACCGCCATGCCCATCACTATTTGCATAGCTTATTTTAACAACTGCCTGAATCCCCTCTTCTATGGCTTTCTAGGGAAAAAATTTAAAAAATATTTTCTCCAGCTCCTGAAATACATCCCTCCAAAGGCCAAGTCTCACTCAAACCTATCAACAAAAATGAGCACACTTTCCTACCGCCCCTCCGATAATGGAAACACATCCGTCAAGAAGTCTGCCTCATGCATTGAGGTTGAGTGACACATTTGAAACCTGTCCATGAAGTAATCCTGTGAAAGAACGAGCAAGACACACATTCCTCTACAGCACTTCACTACCAAAGGAGCATTAGCTACTTTCCAGAATTTAAGAAGAAAAAGGTTATGTGGTCTCAGCAAACCTTTCTAAAGATCTGAACAAAAGCTTTTCTTTCCTGTGCAACAAAACAAAAAGTAAAGCCGCATCCTGCCATATTTTGCATCAGATAGATGCTGGCCACTCAGAGAATGATGTCAGAAACTGGATGAATGTGTTCAGTAGGAAAACTTTACTGACAGAAATGCCTTCTCCCCAGTCTGCTCTTGTTCTGTTATTTCTGACTTCCACATGAAGGTATGTGGAATGTGTTCAACCTTGAGAGGGGTAACAGGAGGTCAGAGCTCAAGACTGCTCTGCCCAATTTCCAAAGGGCAGTAAAGCTTTTTTGTGCCTGCGGAGTTACTAGCAACTGTGGCCCACCTGGACCTGCCACTGCACTTTTCCTACATAGACTCGCTAAGCAGTAGTTGTCAGGTTTCTGAAACTTTTGTGAAATTCAACAAGTGTCTTATAGATTCACACTGCCAAAGCATGCCAGGTAACTGGCTTATTTGTACGCAGATATTACTAAAGTCATATATAAAAGTTAAACTACTTTTAAAGGTGTTACTCTGGTCCCAAGTAATAGTGTCTTCCCAGTCATATCAGTTTTGTTTCATATCTGAGAAGTATATATATTTTGTGGTAAAAAGATTGTATACCATAAAGTATGCCTTACTGTTTTAAAAAGTGTATGTTCTACCTGTATATGTATTCTATATCTCTAAACTGTGTTACTTGATTAAAATGTGGCAAACTTATATTTACATTAAAAAAATGTATTGCAATGTATTCAATCTTCATTGCTTAAAGTAGAGGCTGATTTATTTTTCAAACAAGTGTAACTAAATATGAACCCATTTCCATTTAAATTTTAATACAACAGATAGTTTAATACTATTGCTTATAGCTTTTATATCCACATCATGGAATAAATACACCATTTTGAGTTTTTTAAACCTTTTCATACAACAAAGAAAAATTCATTTTATAACATTAAAATAAAACATTAATTTACACATAATTATTTTTAATTTTTTAATGTTTATTTATTTATTTTTCTGGAAGAGACTGTATTGTATTTTTATTTTATTATGTCTGAAAGTAGTTTTTTTCTTAAATAGTTTATTGTCAAGTTGGTTTCCATATAACACCCAGTGCTCATCCCAACAAGTACCCTCCTCCATGCCCATCACCCCTCTTTTAATGTTTATTTTTGAAAGAGAGAGAGAGAGAGAGAGAGAGAGAACATGCAAGTGGGGGAGGGGCAGAGAGAAAAGGGGACACCGAATCCAAAGCAGGCTCCAGGCTTCAAGCTGTCAGCACAGAGCCTGAGGCAGGGCTCAGATCCACAAACTTTGAGATCATGACCTAAGCTGAAGGCAGATGCTTAACAAATTGAGCCACCCAGGTGCCCCCACATAATCTTTTTAATAGTAGGACTTTTCTAATTACATACATGATCATTGTAGGAAATGTAGAAAATATAGGAAAGTATAAAAAATAAGTTCTATTTAGTTCTCCTTATTAAAAATCACCATCTTTAACATTTGGGGGCATTTTCTTCTATATTTCCGTATTCATTATACACACATACATTTATAAATCATAATACTGGAGTCGTATGTGTATACTTTGTACACAGATTTTTCTCATAATGTCATAGCATAGTAGCTTGCTATACCATTATTACTCTAAAATATTTTAATAATTTCATAACATTATAAAATAGAGAAAGACACATTCTGATCTGTTAGCTAGTCCTCAAATTGGAGCATTTAGTTTTTTTCTTATTTTTTGGTATTATAAATTGCACTGTGATAAACGTTCAAATAATGAACCTGATAAATTCCTCACGATATAGTTCTAGAAGTGGTACAACTTTATGAACACTTTTAATACTCTTAATATATTTTGCCAAATATTTTCCAGAAAACTTGTAACAATTTACAATTGATATATGTATGAACATATCTCACCACAGCCCCAGCAGCATGAAATATTTACTAGGTTTAAACAGAAAAGCAAAAATTGCTGTAAGGATCCATGTACTACATGCACAAGCAGGGACACACCTGCTCTAAAGAAAGTACTGTAACATTTCTGCTCCCCTTGGGAAGTTGTCTCCTTTTTCTCACTAGAGGCTTCACTGGCTTGGGAGTCCACCTGGAGCAGGCTGATGTGATCATTTGACTCAGTGAACAGTGGTCAAAAGACTGAGGTGATGTACGAAATAGTTGATGGAAGCTACAGGCAAGGTGGAGGGCATTCAGAGAGCCCTTAGTGGGCTGGCCAGAATCTCCACAAAGCAGGCTATTACATTCACATTCCAAAGGGGAGGGAATTTATTTTGAGAATAAGTGTGGTTACAAATGTCTCATATTATTTTCCTTTTATATTGTTTTTAATTTCACTAATATAATGCCAACCACTAACTTTTCAACATTCTGTTACTATTTTCACAAAGTATTACCTCTAAAAATTAAATTCTAGCTCATCCCAAATTATAGTGTAAACTTATCCTATTTGAATTCCCTCCAAGTCAAACATATAACTGTTCCTTTTTTTTAATTCAACAGTCATCTTAAACTAAGTGATTACAAGTACTTAAGACTTGCCAAACCACTTGATAAATTACAGTTGATAAGATTTCTGGCAGATAACTGTATTTACAAGATACCCTCTATATCATGTATTTATTAGCTGGCATGAAAACATGTTCCAAGCCTCATTTGCACTTCAATTTCATCAAATTATATTGTTATTGTTTTTCCCAATCCCATTTTGTGAAATGGACATTGGTAACTTCAGTGATTAGTCTTGCTTTTTCAGTAAGAACAACTTAATATTGAAGTGGAAACTCTACTTATCAAAATGTTAGGATGAGATGCCATAATTTACTCCTCATGGACATATTCAAAGTTAGGTGAGATCTTTATATTCTGGAATACTTTAAAATTTATGCAGAAAGGAATAAAATTATGCAGAAATCCAGGTGCCCAATCATCCCAATATACAGTCCAACAGTAAACATTTCAATCAGCTGATGTGGGCAGTATGAAATAGAGCCAAGTAAGAAGTAGCATGATTGGCAGCTATGGAAAGGTTCACAGAGATCTGATACCAGAGATTCTCAGTTTTATAACTCTGTACACTGGGCCACTTTTTACCCCCAAGAAAACATGCCAAAATAGGGAGCCAGAGAAGACAAAATTGATCCAGACAAATCACAAAAGTGAAGCGAATGAAGCAAAAGTGTCCCAGGGAATTTTGGATATTGGAACAAAAGGTGATTTCCCTGAGGGTAGAGAGGGAAGTAAATCAGAAGCAGATGAGACTGAGGAGTGAAAAGAAGCCTGGAGGTAGCCTACTGCCTCAATGGTAAGGATGAAACCTTCATAAAAGAGCTGCATTGGTATCTTTAGGTCCCCAGGGCCATGTTGTATCCACTGGACCCAGACCAACCAGAGGAAGATAGGACCTAAATATTAAGGAGGGAAGCACGTTATGAACAGTTGACAATAGTATGGGGCAAGACTCAACTGTATGATTTTTGTTTATTTCAGGCTACATGTTAGGGAAGAAAAGGTCTTCTCTAGAACCAGACTGGAAGCTTTGATGAGACTGTAAAATAAATGTAATGGGAATAAGAAAATGGAATAGGTAGAATATTGGAGCTAATGGTCAGAAGGTCAGATTTTTCAAATTTAAAAATTTGAAAGTTAAAATATGACATCTGTAACTGCATTCACTATTGTCTGATATATTTGTACAGTGAACACCTGTGCAACTATCTACACAGTGTCCCTTCACTCTTTATCATAGGAATTTCCCCACCTCACCCAAGGACAGGACCACCTCAGAATGAGCCATTTTCTTACCTAACCCTATCCCAAGCCACAGTTAACTGGCCCAGGCTTGAAGTGAACCAATCATAGATATCTTTCCTTAAGAATCTTTCAAACAGATACTGATGAACAGTCGGCCTTTCCCCAGTCCTGGAAGTTGTGAAACCTAAGTTTGGAATCTTTTAGTAACCATATCCCCAGTGAGAGTGAAGAAAAGACAAAAAGCCCCGAGATGCTTGAGTTCTTGATTCCACTCATGCCTGATGCCTGCCGGACACCGAAACTGCCCAAGTCATCCCTGATGGCAAGGCCCAGGGAAACACCTGTGTGAAAGGACTGCGCAGATCATCCCTGATGGCAAGGCCCAGGGAAGAGACTGCAATGCAGTCAGAAGAACCCCCGGAAGAATTCTTCTTCTCTACTTTGTCTGTACCTTTTACTCTCACTTCTGCTGTTAGTCTATTCTAGGGTTAATATGAAACCAGAATCACCCAAAGTTCCCCCCTTCCTGCAAAATGGAATGCACCTAAATATCATGTCTGCCCCCTCAATCAGATGCTGTCTAATGAATATTGTAGCAATTAGCAAAACTGGAGACAGTCCGGTATGCATGGGGTCTATAAGAGACCTAGAATTCATTTTCCTTGTATGAGTCTAATTGTCAGTAAGAATACATATTATGCCATAAGCAGAGACAAAAACGAGACTTACTAGTTGTGGAGGACTTTCTCGAAAAAGTGTTAGAAAAATATTTGCTTGCTGACCTCAAGCCTGTAAGGCAACTTATGGATTGTTCTGGTCAAAGAATGAGATTGGTAAATGCAGAGACCAAGTTCTAGTTGATCCACGTAAAACATTTCCATACGTCATCTATGATAAATGTTGACATTGTTCTTTCTTAGTAAGGGGTTGTGAGAGTCTGTTACCTACAACTGCGGGTACAAGTATATCCTGTTTTTGCATGCCCACTGAATTTAAACACTAAAGGGCACCGTGATCTCATGTATTCTGGCAATATACTTCACTTATCCTTAAATACTCTGTCATACGTAGTAAAGAATATGTAAAACTTTGTTATGACTACCTGGTTAAATTTTATTGGTTGAAGTGGAAATTACGTGCCATGAAATCACTGTTGCCAAGAAAACTTAGAAATGTTAAGTCCTATGACTGTACTCAAAAAATGTAAATTTTTTAAGCATTATTGTTTGAATTTGCTATATAAAAACCCTAATCTGAAAAATAAATTTGAGCAGTCCACCTGAAGAGGCTGGCTCCGTGTCTTCTTTTGCCGATGCCAACCATCACTCTCCGGGCCAACCCTGGCTTGCAGAGGCTGGTCCCCTGCAGATGCCCATGTCATACTTCGGAACCAGCATCCATAGCTGATATCTACATGTTTTCCTTCCTGTTTGACCAATAAGAATTCCCTCTCTGAGGGCCAAGAGACACATGAAAAGATCCTCAACATCACTCATTATTAGGAAAATGCAAATCAAAACCACAATGAGATGTCATCTAAAACCTATCCAAATGGCTAGAATCAAAAAGACAAGAAATAACAAGTGTTGGCAAGGATATGGAGAAAAATTATCCCTCATGTACCACTGATGGACATGTGAATTGGTGCAACCAGTGATGAAAACAGTAGGGAGGTTCCTCAAAAAGTTAAAAATAGAAATACCAAATGATCCAGTAATTCAACCCCTGGAAATTTACCCAAAGGAATCAAAAACACTAATTCAAAAAGATATATGCACCCCTATATTTCTAGCAGCATTATTTACAATAGTCAAGATATGGCAGCAACCCAACTGTCCATTGGCAAATTAATGGATAAAGAAGATATTATAGGGGCACCTGGGTGGCTTAGTCGGTTAAATGTCCAACTTTCACTTAGGTCATGATCTCGCGGTTCGTGAGTTCGAGCCCCACATCGGGCTCTGTGCTGACTGCCAGCTCAGAGCCTGGAGCCTGTTTCAGTCTGTGACTCCCTCTCTCTCTGACCCTCCCCTGCTCACGCTGTCTCTCTCTCTCTCCTAGAAATAAATAAAAAACATTTTAAAAAAAAGAAGTTTTTATATATGTGTGTACACAAACACACACACACACACACACACACACACACACAATGGAGTATTACTCAACCATAAAAGAAGGAATCTTGCCACTTGCAACAACATGGATGAACCTAGAGGGTATTATGCTAAGAGAAAGAAGTCAGACAGAGAATGACAAATAATATATGATTTCATTTCTATGTGGAATCTAAAAACTAACAAAAAAGAAAAATAGACCCACAAATACAGAGAATAAACTGATGGTTGCCAGATGGGAGGTAGGTGGGGGAATGGGCGAAATGGGTGAAGGGGAGTGGGAGATATAGGTTTCCAGTTATGGAATGAATAAGTCATGGGACTAAAAGGTACAGCATAGGGAATATAGTCAATGGTATTGTAATAGTGTTGTATGGTAACAGCTGGTAGCTACACCGGTGGTGAGCATAGTATAACATAGAGACTTGTTGAATCATTATGTTGTACACTTGAAACTAATGTAACATTGTGTGTCAACCTTACTTCAATTAATAAATAAGTTTTAAAACTTAAAAAAAATGTTTAATTTAAAAAATGTGTTTTTTTCTTTTTGTAGCAGCCAGAACATCACTCATTTGCCATCCCGCAGGAATGACACCAGTCTAGGTCCCAAAATATATTCTTGGTCTCTAACTCAATAAAGGGTCGTATAGAGCACTTGGGTGGCTCAGATGGTTAAGCACCCGACTCTTGATTTCAGCTCAGGTCATGATCTCAATTTGTGAACTCAAGCCCCATGTTGGGCTCTATGCTGACAGTGTGGAGCCTGCTTGAGATCCTCTTTCTCTCTGCCCCTACCCTGTCTATCTCTCTCTCTCTCTCTGTCAAAATAAATAAATAAACTTTAAAAAAACATTTAAAAACATTTACAAACTTTAAAAAACATTTTAAAGAAAGTCATATAGGGTCCCACTTTCATAGATCTTCTCAGAACAGGGTGAGGACAGGACATCCAGTGTAGTATGTATGTTAGAGGAGAAGGGGTGTGGTGATATGGGAGGATTTGCAGTTGGATGAGACTAAGGGGACTTACTGATAGTACCTACTATTACAAAGTACTATAAATGGAGATCTCCCTCCCCCTGGGGTGGCACAATGATAAAACACTCTTGTGTTCCCAAAACAATTATAATAAATATGATCTAGACAATGAAATGGTAGTATAGGGAGGAATGAGCACCCCATATCACCTGGGAGCTCAAATGACCTGCATGTTCTCTAAATCTCATTGAACCTGTGACTCCCACATCCCACCCTGCCCAAATCCAATGGACAAGACCTTCGTTCAACACGTTAATCTACCTTACTTGAGAAATGAGGTAAATGAGGTCCAAAGAAATAATTTTCCACAATTAGAAAGGTCCAGAATTAGACTACTATCTTTTTTCAAAAGACTGTAAGTTAGAATAAGAGAATTCAGTTTTAACAGTATTTAATTCTAAATCACTCATATACAACTAAGCTCTGTATAATAATCCTCTAAGTGTTTAAATACCCTAAGTTTTGCCCTTCAGGCAGTATGATTGAAAAATACTTATCTATGTGCACAAGAGATGTAAATTTGATGAATAAATGTTAATTTTGAAACTATTAAAAGCCAATTTGCTACTATATAATTACTTTGCTTCAAATATCAAAATGGTGATGAGTCATATATGCCTGAGTCCATTTCTTCATTCTTTCAATATCTTAATAAGCTTCCTTTGAAAAACTGAACAAGATGAAAAATAGTTATCCTGGCTGACCCTCCCAATGAGTTGGGATCTATCTCACAGAAACTCCTTCCACACCTGACGAAGTTCTGCTATGCCATATCTGTACATACAGCTGCTAAATGATAATTTTCACAAAATAAGCTTTGATTCTGGCAAATGGCAGATTGAAAGCAGGCTGGGGTTCACCAACAGAAAGAAGCGCTCATAGAGTTCACCACAGAGAGGAGAACATCATATATGCAGACTCCTGAGCAGAGTTGCTATGAATCAGCCAGCACTGTGTGATGGGAAAGACTACAGATCTGGATTTACTTTGATCTGGCAGTCTCCTGGCTGCTATTGTTACAGCCAAGTTTCTAAGTAGTACTGAATGAACACAAAGCAAGGTATATTAGCTAGAGGATATGCAGGCATTTCTTTAAAACTGTATCTCCATTTCAATCATTGAAGATATGCACCAACAAAAAAGGAGAGAGTCCACAAATACATAATCTGATGCCCTTATAAACAACTAAGTGTTTTTCACTCATTTATGTAGCAAGTGGACAGTTGGAAGGAAGGGAGGAAGGGAGGAAGGGAGGAAGGGAGGAAGGGAGGAAGGGAGGAAGGAAGGAAGGAAGGAAGGAAGGAAGGAAGGAAGGAAGGAAGGAAGGAACCTTTCCACTGATGATATCACTTTTATGGCTGTTCCTTGAGTCACCCTATCTGTTTCACCTTCTTCTGGATACAGCCCCCTATTTCCATTCAGTGCCCTACCCTTTCCCTTGTGTAGGGCTCTACTCCCATTGCCAGTACCTCCAATGTGGAATGTGAGAAGACCTAATCAACTCCGCCCATCATATTCCTCTGACTGCAATAAGACAGGCACATAACCTAAATGGACTCAATCAAGGTGAATTTCCTGATTTTGAAAGGGGCTATGTCAGACAAAATTTTTGAGGAGTGGTTGTAACCATTTCATTATTCCAAACGGACAGGTGAGAATTTCTTGCAATTTCCACAGGAAGTCTAAGAATAAAGCCCATGTATGAAACCAACATATGAAAGTACAAACCAAGAAATGGAGAGAAACCAAGTCCTGATTACATCACTTTAAAAGTCGCTATCTGTGCCAGGAGCTAGCATTACCTTCCAGACTTCTCTTTTCTCTTAAACCAGTTGAGAATGGGTTTGTTGTCACAATTATCCACCAAACTCCAATCTTCAGCAAAATCTAAATGACAGCTACCATTTATCAAATACTTACATAGGACAGTCAGAGTTCTCTGCTTATATGCATTATATCATTTAATCCTCACAACAACCAATCTTATCAGTTCTATTATTATCCAATGACACAAAAAGAGGCTTAGAGATTTTGTATAATCAACCAGTGCAAGATAACATGTCTGACAACTGCTAGAGCTGAAATTTGAAGACAGGCAGTTTGACTTCAGCATTTGTGCTCATATTTACTAAACTATGTTGACTTGCTCCAAAAAAAAAAAAAAAAAAGAGGGGAGGCATCATAAAACACAAATCATATAGTAGGTACCTTCCAAATTATTGCCCATATCTACTTATTCAAAATCAATGTAAGTAATATTTTATTTTGTCTTAAACTCACACTTACTTACTAGGTTTCAAGCTAGAATTTCAATAGTCTTTGTCCTTGAACATGGGCTCATTAATGGAAAGTACTAATTGACCTTATACAACATAACACTGGATTTTACATTTATTGTAATTTGATTTTGGATGAGCTTTTACTGGGTCTAGCAAATAAACAGGCTATGGCTGCTAACCATTCTCAGTAATTAGTTCAGTGCTCTCTGGTCCTCTCTCCATCCAAGATTTCAGATAGCATTTCCTAAATGAGAGAGGTAAGGAAATTCCTAAAATAATTTTCATCACAAATTTCACCTTCTTACAACCTAATGGAATGACAGTCTTTTGAAAACAAAACAAAACAAAACAAAACAGTGTGGGGGCACCTGGGTGGCCAGTCACTTGAGCACCTGATGCTTGATTTCAACTCCAGTCATAATTCCAAGGGCATGGGATTGGGCTCTGCATGGAGTTCCACATTGTGTGTGGAGCCTGCTTGGGATTCTCTCTCTCTCTCTTCTTCTGTCCGACCCCGTGTGCGTTTGCACACTCTCTTGTTCTGTCTCTCTCAAAAAAAAGAGAAAAAAGAAAAGAAAAAAAGGAAAAGCATTGTGGAGAAACTATATGGCATTCTGAAACAGATTTCCTTTTAAGGTATATGTTCAGATTTGGGAATAAATTTAAATTAAAAATATACCTGGATAAAAACAAAAGTGTGATTTATTTCTACTATGCCTAGAAAATGGGAGGATAAAGATGATAAGATCACAGCCATGAGTCCTGAGGACAGTGCTAGAAGGATGACAGAAAATCACCACAAAATGGATCGTACTCAAAGCAATGAGAGATAAGGATAGAGTTGCAGCTGATGAGGCAAAACACACTCACCACTCCATCTTTTGCTTCTAGCTGCAGGACAGATAGAAAGCAGTGGTTACATATGAAACATTACAAAACAGGCAATTTGGCCACAGGCTGAAAAAATGATCGTGACATGATGAAAGTTCCAGCAGCCAAGATGATTCAGAGACTAATGATGAAACCTATCATGACAGGGAAGGAAGGCAGAGAGGTAGATCACTGATCCTCAACTGGGGATGGTTTTGTGCTCCAGGGTATACTTGGCAATGTCTGGAAAAACTTTTAGTCATCACAATTTGGGTGAGGAAACTGCTACTGACGTCCAGTGGGTAGAGGCCAGAGATGCTGCTAAACATCCTATAATACCTAGGACAGTCCCACAAAGATGAATTATCTACTCCAAAATGTCACTAGGGCCAAAGTCAAGAACCCCTGGTATCAAGAAAGAAGGGAAGAGCACCATGCAAGCAGTGTGTATTAGTGGCCATGCATGGTGGTAAATAAGAAAGTATTTGGTCTCCCAATTTTTAGGGCCCCCTCTCCTTTACATTCTTCTCCCCTCTCCCCCCCACCTCTTTTATGTGTTCCTGCTCTCCTTCTCAAATTGCACTGCACGTGAACTTCACCCAAACTATCTATTTTGTGGAAAAACTGTAATAAAGAATGCAGTGTCATTTCTGGGACTATGTAAGCAAATCTATTAGGCTTGTCCAAAATGTTTTATACATTTTTTTAACTTTAATGTTATTTATTTTTGAGAGAGAGAGAGAGAGACAGAGCGCAAACAGGGGAGGGGCAGAGAGGGAGGGAGACACAGAATCCCAAGCAAGCTCCAGGCTCCAAGCTGTGACGTGGGGCCAACGTGGGGCTCAAACTCATGAACTGCAAGATCATGACCTGAGCCTAGTCGGACACTTAACCAACTGAGCCACCCAGCCACACCAAAATGTTTTATATTTTAAATTCACTCATGAATGCTGGGGGAAAAGGCAGCAGGTAGCATGATGTAAAGCCAGTGGTTGTACTTCCACTTCCATAGGAGACAAAATGAAGGTGTGGGTCCCACTAGGCAGCTAATCCTCTGAGAAGACACTAAGTGCAGCACTGAAAGATGTGGGCACGACAGTGTAGCTGGCAGCTTCCCCAGGGCACTCTATAGGATTTCTAGTGTTTGATGTGATTCTGATGAAAACTTTTATTGAATAAAATCAAAGGTGTATTTTATTTTTACTCTAAATATTTCCATAGAGAATTTGAGCAGCTTCCAATAAACAGCACATTAAAACAGGGTAATATAGAAATCAGAAATAAGAACCAAAGAAAAGAAAAAGCAAGACTGCTGATACAGCAGGCTACCAGATTGGTTGTGACTAAAAAAATATTGGGTTGCAAACTTCTTACCGCTACGATGAAAAGAACATTACAACACCTCCAGTTCTTTTTATTAACAGCAGACCAAGTTACCAAATGGAAAGGATTCTTGACACTAGAATCCTTAAGGGAATTTCTCACACAGGATTGTGGATGCAGATAAAAAGTCACATGATGGATCATTTTTAAGGAACATCTTTCATTTAGGCCTGATTTTTATATGACTGTTTCTGTAAAGTTTCTATAAAGACCAAGAGCATGATACCAGCAATTCAGTGAGGGTGGTAACATGAGGGTATCCAGTGCTGTCGTATAAGAGTCATCCAGTGGTGTGCTTGACAAGAGTAGTGATGGATGTGTGATGTCAGAGGGGACCTCTCGGCCCATTAAAATGTTAGAGAAGATTGACTCAGATTCCCTGAGAAAGTTCAAGTTCTCCAAAAGTATCTGCAGAAGTCTGCTAAGTTTACATTTCCATGGTATCATGGTATCATTCTAGCCATGTGCTTCCCCCAGTTCAGTTTAGACATCATCTCACTATTACATGCAGGCTGTAGGATGCCCCTGCTCCATGAGATACAGATGTAAAACAATTCCAATTACACACACACACTCACGCACCACATTCATAGGCACTGAAGGATACCTTTGATTCCAAAAGTCCTCCATCCCTCTGGATAGTTCTCCTGAGACCCTATGTAGTCCCCAGCTTCATGCCATCTCACCCGCAACCCTTTCTTTCTCTACACTTTCCTCTATTATTACCACCTCCCTTGAGAAAGCAAATCCAGTTTCTCTTATTTTCTCACTTAAAGCAGCCTAGCCATTGATCTCAATAGCTCCCCACTGCTAAATATCAACCATACCTGAAGCAGGGACTCATCTTCTCCCCAAAGCAGGTTGTCAGAATATTTCCTTAGAGAAATTCTAACACATACAAGTAAGGCAGAGAATTGTTTACCCATTATTGACAGCCTAATGATGCTCAATATTAGCACTAGTCCAAAATGGTGGAAAGCAGAAAAACTCCTCATGGAATACAGGGCCTCTTTATTTATTCAGGATTCATCCTCCACCAATCTTCATATTTTTCTGCCAATCTGATATGTGACTTCCTACTATTCCTACTTGCCAGAGACGATCTACTGCCTTGCATATGGAAATGCCCCCATGATCTGTGTGGATGTCCACTTATGAAGGCACACTCATGGCATTCATCCAATGGATTTTTAAGTGGAACCAGCTTATCAACTTTTTTCTCCTTATACCCATTTAAACATATCTACTGGGCTTAGTTTCTAAGTTCTCATATTCCACAATCATTTGAAAATAAATGACATCATCTCTATTTTAAAATATAAATCATTATGTAGCTAATACATAAATCCACACATTCTAAGTAATCATACTCTCCATGTACCATATGTGTGTGCATAAAAATTATCAGTGTTAATACAACCTCATGTCTTAAAAAATACTGGTGGCAGGTGATTAATTTTACTGTTGTTAAAGATTAACTTTTGTCCCCCTGAACTATATGTTCTTTTCATAACCTTCAGGGCTAATCTCTTACTTCCTAATTACCTTACACTTTTATAAATTTTCTTCCCCTATCTCTTTTCAGTTTCACCAGAAAGGGTCTAATAAAGTTTCACATGCTATCAACTTTAGGAAAGGGAAAATGTTGAATATGATCTTCTGCAACCTCTCATTTCACAGGCAATGACACTGCGGCCCTAAAAGGTAAATCTGGCCCTCTTAGAGGACTTCTGCTTTAACACAGGACAATATCTTACAAGAAATGGGATTTTAGAAATGGGATTCCAACTTTTAAATATCATACAGAAGGGAGAGAACTTTGAAACACATGTTTCTAGGGCTCTTAAAATCACACCATAGGTCAACCCTGATAATAGGCAAAGGCAATTAGAGGCAATGAGAAATCATCCCTCAGGGAATCTGGGAAAGGGGGAAAAGTAAGTTAGGTTTGTAGGTAATTAGGAAGGAGATGCCTGGCTTCATGTGGAAGCTGCTCACATAAGCCAAATCCAGCTCAGCAGCAACTTGTCATTATTTCTTCACAGTGACAACTTTCACATGCCCCAGGGATCATGATTCCCGGCTCCTGAGACCCTGAACCTGAAAGCAAAGGAACTGTGGCAGGAAGGAATCCAATCCTGCTTTAGAAGTGTTATCTTCCCAAATGGTAGGTGAAGATCCAGCAGGGGAGGTCAGAGTTCAGCCAGAGTTTGAACTCAAATTTCCTATTTCCTAGGTCTCTAAGCCACAGGCTGTCATCTGAGAAGCATTTCCTACCTTGTGAGAGTTGTACAAAAATGAACCTTGGGGAGCTTCTGCTTGAAACTGGATTTTTGTTACTTTTAACATAGTAACTATCTATGAAGTATCATTTAGACTGCTTAAGAATTAAAATAGCAGAAACTCAAAACTCTAAACACATTCAAACCAGAAAACACTTCAAACCATACACCAAGGTTACTACGGCTGCTCCTACACTGATTCTAGTGTTTCTCTAATCTTGTTCTGAGTCATCAAACATCTCTGAAGTGTCTATGACTCTGTCCTTGTCATTTAATTTGGTATTACTTTGAGGAACAAGTTAAGATTTCTTGCCTGTTAAATGGCAATGCTTAGGCTTCATGTAAATTATAAGACTCAGTCTGTGCAGCAATGTCTCAGGCAGACTGTCTATTTAAAGATGGAGAGAAAGAGCCATTATATCTCTTTCAGGGTTTTATCTTCTCTCAAATGCATATGGATACACAGCAAGCAAGCGGCAATACCACACTTCCCTGGTCATTGACTATCCTGCAGTGTACTTCTTAATTAAACCCAGCATCACAAATATGATTGCTTAAGTGCCAAAAACCTGGCCAGCTTAATGGCCAATCAGAGAACTACATAATCATTAAATCCATTTGAACTACTATTTTTTTTTCCTGAGGTGAATACGGCTAAGCTCTAAATATTCTTATTGTTTCCCATCCAGCGTATTTTTTTCAAAAAATACTGCTTCTTTTTTCATCATCATAACTTCTATTTCAATTTTGTCATCAGATTTAACCCTATGTTACAATAGTTTATTATAGTTTTTTGGTTTTTTAGCTGGGGTTTGTAGCAATGCCGGGGATTAAGGAATAATTTGAGTCAACGACACATACGGTGTTGCCTAGTAACACAGGCTGATCTGTACAAAGCCATAAATTGCAAAATTTCATAGCAGCATAAAAACTTTTACTGGCACTTAAGCATATTTTTCCCTGATTGAAGCAGAATTCATGCAACAATTACAACCACATGACAAAAGCTGGTAATGATTAGCCTTCAAGAGCTGCTGTTTTTTTCCTGACAGTTCCAAAGATGTTTTTGTTTGTTTCAGGAAAGAAAGCATCAAATTCTTTATGGACTAGCCTCACTGACAAGGCAAGATCAAGCCTGTTAATTAGGCAGTGCCAGCATTTTAACTACAGCTCCCAATGAAGAATGGAAGAGTTATGTAATAATTCACAATTCCAATTAATTTGTGTCAACTAAAACCAGCTCTTAAGTATACCAATACATACTTTAGAGGGCGGCGCTCCTTACAATGGTGCAAACATGCCTGAGACTACCATTAACAAAAGAACTTCAAGAAGATGAAAGCTGCACGCCAGGAACGTTATTTTCAATTATTGTAACAAATATCTTATATCTTCAACATTGATAATCATCAAAAAAATTGCAAAGCAAAGTTGTTAGAGAGTTCGGGGAAAATTATTTTCACAATGAATTCAAAGCAGCTTGTTGAGTAATATCTCCTTGGCAGCCCAAAGGAACATAGGTTTCTGGAAATAATAATCTATCACACCCTGATACACACACACACACACACACACACACGCAGTGAATGATATTTCATTGACTGGATACTGAGTGACTTCTTTTGCTCTGACAAACACATGTTTGTATGCATAGATTCCCCAATGTTAAGGGATTCATACTATAGCTCAAGGAAATTGAGGAATAAATGCTTTGATCCTTTCGTAAATTTTTCTTTCTTCTAGCACTGACTTGAATTAAAAAAAAAAAAACTTATAAAAGTTTAATAGGTAATGCAGGCATCAAAGAATGCATCATGTAACACGCGGAAAGAGTTGTATGTTCAGGCTTAGTCTTTCCATCAACTTTGTGACTAAGCTTCCTGATATACATCTCAATAAGTTGTCATTTATTTTCACTCAAGCCCCATAATGCCAAACTTCTGGCTTGATTTCTCAGAATCCCTAAGCCCAACACAGCAACAGGAAGATACTTGCAAAGATCCAGATACCACCAAAAGAGATGAAATAAGATGGCATGGAAAGCAAAGGTAGACAATTAAATAAAATACATATACAATAAAATAAACAAGATAAAACCAGATAAGGGAATCCATCTAACTCAGAGATTCCAGGCCTAAGAAAGCCCATCCACACACCACAGACTTGGAATGCATGGAAATGGTCCAGAAGTACAATAAGACTACAACTTAGTGACTATGGGACCTTGAGAAAGTTGTTTAACCTCCTGAGTTCCAGTTTCCCCCTCCATAAAATTAGGGGATTGGATTAGATGAGCTCTAAAGTCTCTGACAGCTCTAAAATCCCATAAGTAAATCCTGCCACTGATGAATAAGAAAGTCCCCATGGCTTCCCACTCTGATTTTACTACAAGCAATGACAAAGAAACCAGCAGACAGACCTGAGCAACTAAAATTATTCATAAGCCATAATGGTCAAGGTGTGATTCACTTTCCAAACATACAATTGCACATCAGCGCAGAGTGGACACTCAGCAAAATCATCCCCCACCGTTGGCACTCCTATATACACATAAACCTCCAAGCAAGTTTTGTTGTTTGCTTTCCTTTATGGAGTGAGCGCCTGTGATTATGAATGTCAATTATAAAGACTGAAAATGACAAATCTGAAAAATGTATTTACCAAGTAGCAGTACATTGTCTGGATTATGTATAGACTGACAATTTAGTCACTAATTTATGATTAAATTTTAATGCCGATTCACTTGTATATTTTGCAAATAAGTTGACATTCATCAAATAAAATCCTAATGATAAGTGAAACATGTTTCTACACTGTTAGAGAGCAATAGAACACCAAATTCTTGAATGACCAGTAAATGAATTAAATGAATAGTTTATGTTTCACTGAAGCTAATAATTCATTCTGAAAGGAGGCTACAGAACATGGATTCAATACTCTACTGAAGCTTAGAGAAGTATAATGAGAATAACAGAATCTCTGAGCATTTTTCTCCAATTAGCCCAAGAGAAAACAAATAGACTTGTCAAATTGCTACTCAATTATTGCTGGTCAGAATAAAATAAAGCATAAGGATTCCTTGAAATGTACTCTCTAAAATATACTATTTGAAAATTCCAAAGACTTCTTAAAGATGTATATTGTATAATTATCGATAACTAAGGTAAAAAAAATCTAAACTATATCAGTTATCAGAGCCATGTGTAATTTTGCAGTTTACTAAATTAACCAGCATTACTGAAGTACTCTAGACACTACATTATACAAATATTATACACTTTTATTAAATTTCTCTGGCCCAAACTGACAGGTGGAAATTTTGTGAAACTGACAAAAAAAGACTTACTCTATTCCTTAACCTCATAACTTAGAAGTAAGGTCTACGTAACCAAAATTGAGCGAGTTTGGGTTCTTAACCAACTAAAGGGAAAGTTTCAAATTAATTTTCTGTCTTATCTACAATGCTATTTCATTTCCAAAGGAATGCAGTAGTTATGCTTTTTATTATGTTTGAAATAGTTCTAACTATACTTAGTGTTCTTTGGGGGTTCTTCCCATTTAAATAAGTGATGGTAGACACACACATTTCCTAATATAAGAGATCTAAAGCTTTGAAGAGGAACAGCGTTCTTAAATGCATGCTTTAAGTCAGAAAAGTATTCAAATAAAGTACTTCTCTCAGAGTAGCACATAAGAAGCACTCTACCCTTTAAATAAAGTGCGACAGACAATATCATTATCACCCTTTATTTTAGAATTCATAATGGGAGCACCATTAAAATGTACATGATGAAGGGGAGAGGATAAAGTATGAGTTTTGTTTGGTTTTATTCTTTCCTTTTGCTTAAAATAGTGGCTTCCTAAAATATCATGGAAGACTGAAAAGTAGTTTTCAACTTAGAGACACAGAAAGTAAAATAGGTCAAAGTCCACTGCCTCTATTTTCAATTATTGAGACATACAGTCCTCAAACAGTCAGAGTCAGCCAGAATTGCCTGAGACCTAGAGATTACGATGAAAATATCTTATAGTAAAATGTATTCCCCATAGGTTTAAATGCAAAATGAGAGCCCAACTTTTTATTACTCGTTAAATGAAATGTGCAGTCTTTCCCCCCTTTTAAGGTCAAGTATGCAGTATTTTGGAAAACAAACCATAAAAGCATGATTAGAGAGAACAGAGGAAGTCATTATTTTATCTAGTCATAAAGAATGCAGCATCATTCTATCGATCTAATGTATCTTTGTAACGGCAGTGGCAGCATGTGGCAGTGCTTAAATTGCAAATACAGTATTTAAGAAAAAGCTTGAATTAAAAGAGTACCAAGATGAGCTGGAAAATACCCACATGGGTTAGATGATTTTTATAAATTCCATTTCCTTCCCAAAGACCACTTAACATTATATATTGCCATATTCTCTACCTACACGGAAATAATGCATTCCTCAGGCCAAAAATTATAAAGTAAATCCAAATGTACGTAGTTATTGGCTAATGGAGAGAGAGTCAATTTGTGGCATTGGATACAGGAAACAAAAATATCTGTGAAGTCAGTGTAGAAAATGTTGAATCTCAATGGATAAATGTGCCTAACATCTCTCAGTTAACTTAAGCTCTCTTGGAAAGATTTATAACAAAATCCAATGGCAGGATGCACCTTCTCAGTGTTACCATCGAGACAGACTTCATGCAAAAGCTTATCACAAAGACAAATATTTCCGAGTGTGAGGCTTCTGCAAAAGCACAACTTCACTGTTGAGGCAATCCCAATGCAGTGTCAGTTTTGCAACACCAGCTGCTAGCGAGCTATCATATTTGGGGTAGTTATGCTTTTGAGACACTCTGCTAGCAGCAGCTGGACCAACTGGAAACCAATGTAAAAAAACATGTTCAGGAAAGTAAAGGAAATGATCTGTGACTTTATAAACACACCGTATCATACATGAGATTCTCACCAATCTAGCTTTATCAAGTCAGGTTATCTTGGAGGGAATGAATCTTGAAGCCACCATTCAGGCTCAGGATCTCATGTTTCAGGACTTAGTAACTGCTTACATTTCCAGTCTATCTTCTTTCAAATGATGTAAGGCATTTTGTGCAGGCCCTGGTTTTCAAGAAAATAAAAAAATAAAACCTAAGAAGGTAAATTCTACCAACAGCTTCACCGTCTATAATGCATAATGAGCAAAATCACTCTGACCAAGGCAGAGCATAAAACAACTTGGAGATTCTATAAAATCCGTAAGAGAAGATTTAGTTTTCTTGGTTGGTTGGAGCTTTTTGTTGTTGTTGTTGTTTGTTTTTTGTTTTTGTTTTTGTTTTTTTGTACAGAATGGCAATGCCGCAACTTTGTCTCATATACTAACATGAATTAAGAAAGCCGTCTCTGTCCAGGCCAGTTACTTATCCCAATAGTTTGTTAATGTAATGAACAAGATAAATAGTCTGCCTGAGAAATAAAATTGACTTCATGGATAAGCTAAGGAAATGTCAGGCCTCACTTATGACTGACAACTCAGCAGAAATCTACTCGGACCCCGAATAACTGGAAGGAGGCCAAAGCTACAGGCACCAAATAAGCTGAAGATTCCTCTTCAGGCTTGTTTATTTTTTCTACACATGTCCATAGTAAGACCTGGGATGTGGCCAGTCTCTGCTAAGCAAGAATGTTAAGCCTATAAAAAATACTGGCACAAAAGAAATAAAGATTTATTATTTTAAAAGCGATTTTTTTTCCGTACACTCTTAAGCTAGATGTTCACCAGACTCAAAGTTGGTGGCCAAACTGAAAACTTCAGTCAACATTTATGTCTTCAGTTTTTTAAACAAAATGCTCCTTTCCACATAATAATTCTAATGTTAGAATTACTAACAGAAAGATTAATGTCACTTCAAAGCAAATTAAGAAGCTAATAGTTCCAGCTTTTCCTCTGAGCCGTTCTTGGTCCACAGATGAGAAATCCATTGCTAAAGGGAGACATAAAAGAGGAGACAGGACACCGGCTAAGGCGCCGGAGTCCATAAAAGTGCAGCTGTGTATGTACATGCTGAAAAGGACTCTACAAGTCCACCCACATCTCCAGCCATAGCTCAGCATCTGCGTTTAGCAAAGTAGTCAAGGGCTAAAATATCCACATAGCTGAGCCAGTCTTGATAGCACTACTATGCACCATGTCAATCAACGCCTCTATTTGTGTGAGACCACACTCCAGCATACACAATCTTGATAGGTTCAGGAGACAATTAGTATGTTGTGCATTTTCCTGGCCTAAACATTGTTCTCACATGTTTCAAGTGGTGCTGGAATCTGATTCTTTGCAATAATTTGATATTGCACTTAAATGAAATGTACCTTTAGGAGCGCGGTTCAGTGTACTGGGCAACTTATCTATACAAGCAAAGCTGAAGGCTGACAAAAAGAAAGATCTAAAGGGGCGCCTGGGTGGTTTAGTCGGTTAAATGTCCGACTTTCGCTTAGGTCATGATCTCGCGGTTCGTGGGTTCGAGCCCTATATCGGGCTCTGTGCTGACAGCCAGCTCAGAGCCTGGAGCCTATTTCAGAGTCTGTGTCTCCCTCTCTCTCTGACTCTCACCTGCTCACGCTGTCTCTCTCTCTCTCCTAGAAATAATTAAAAATATTTAAAAAAAAGAAAAAGAAAGATCTAAAGGTATCTACTCTTTCTCTCTGTCACTATTTATGACAAAGTAGAGTTAAACTGCACAACCAGACATGAATTTAATATTCACTCAACAAACATTTTTGAGCTCTTAGCACTCCTAAAATTGTTGGATATGCAGCACTTAAGAAACATTTAAAAATAATAAACAACCTTTGCTATCATAGAAATTACATTTTAGAAGAAGAAGGTAACTAATGAGACAGGCAAGTAAAATAAGTAGAATATAAGTAAATAATAAAATATATAGAACATATAGGTGGTAAGTACTATGGGGAAAATAAGGCAGGCAAAAATATAGTGATTTCCAGGGCTAGAGGTAGGGCAAGGATTCTGCTGCAAATAGGGCAGTATCAGGGAAGACCTCATTGTGATGGTGACCTTGAACAAAAGTAATAAGAAGTCAGTAAGAGCAGTAATAAGCAGTCAGTAATATCTGGGAGAGGACCATTTCAGGCAGAAATAACGGCAAATGCAAAGTGGGGAGGATGTGAAGTTTGCAATGATTATGTAGGTTACTATAAGGTTTATATTCTTACTGACATCAGAGTAGAATTTTTCTGGATTCCTTCTGAAACAAGAAGCGTTATGTCTATACAAATATGAAAAATCCTATATACATAAGTATATAAGTGTTCATGTCTGTTACTTTTACAGAATATTAAAGGATAGTGGCAAGTTTGGGATGAGTCACCAAACTCCCTGATTTTTAAGTCCGAGAAAGAGAAGCCTAAAGGAGTTCAATGTTTTCTCAGGTCACACCCTTATCTGGGTGGCAGAGCCAAGGTCAGAACTCCAGTGCTCCTCATTCTGGGATTTTTTTCTTACTTGAATGAATCATAATAAACACTCTGAATTCATTCTGATTATGGTGGGAAGTCATTGGAGCATTTTAGGGAGAAAAGTTCATGATCTGCTTTACTTTTGTAAAGGCTCACTCTGGCAACTATATGGAAAATAAATGTTAGGGAGGGTACAGGTGGACACAACAAGAGCAGTTAGGAAGTCGCTGTGGTGTCCTCTGTAGCTAGAAAAACATCTGTCAAATCAATGAATGAACACAGATAAGTGCTTCACAAAGGATCAAATTTTGTTTCTTAAAAAATATTTCCTAAATATATTTTTTTTCCTAAAAGTGCCTGACACTTTGCATATGCATTTGGAACAGTTGGAGATACCAAAGGAATAATAAAAATATAGCCCCTGAGGATATTCACTTCAGGGAAGATGGAATAGAGGTGCTTTTCCCTATTGCTCCCACTAAGTAAAACCATGGACATTATATATAAGATAAAAACAAGAAGACTCTGAAACATGGAGAGAGGCAGCAGACTAGACAGGGAGTTCAGGACCCTAGGGAAAACAGGATGGTGTTCTCTTTCTGAAGTTGAATAATATGACAACCCAGAAACATCAATGAGCACAAACAAAATAAGCCCCAATGAAAGCTTGCTCCCTCTAATCAAAGGACTAGGAAAAGGGCAACGTAGAAAGACAGAATACTTTTAGATAATAACTGCTCCACTCAGATAAATACCACAGAAAAAACTGTGGCCTCACTCCCACACACACAAGGCAAAGGACAAATACAGAGCACCAGACTTCCAACCTTCAATGTGCTGAATCAGAAAAATATGCAGCCAAGAATTCTTTATCCAGCTAGGCTGTCATTCAAAATAAAAGGAGAGATTAAAAGTTCCCCAGACAAACAAATATTAGAGTTCATGACCACTAAACCAGCCCTGCAAGAAATTTTAAGTGGGATTCTCTAAGGGGAGAAAAAATGGGGGGAAAAAAAAGACCAAAAGGAACAAAGACTAGAAAGGACCAGAGAACACCACCAACTCTACAAGAAACATAATGGCAATAAACTCATATCTTTCAGTACTCACTCTAAACATCAACTGACTAAATGCTCGCCAATTAAAAGACATAGGGTAGTGGCTCCTGGGTGGCTTAGTCAGTTAGGCGTCCGACTTCAGCCCAGGTCATGATCTCATGGTTCGTGGCTTCGAGCCCCGTGTCAGGCTCTGTGCTGATAGCCAGCTCAGAGCCTGGAGCCTCTTTCATATTCTGTGTCTCCCTCTCTCTCTGACCCTCCCCTGCTCACGCTGTCTCTCTGTGTCTCAGAAATAAATAAAAAACATTAAATAAAAAGACATAGGGTAACAGAATGAATAAGAAAACAAGATCCATCTATATGCTGTTTACAAGAACTCACATTAGCCCTAAAGACACCTTCAGATTGAAAGTAAAGGGACGGAGAACCAGCTATCATGCTAATGGTCACCAAAAGAAAGCCGGAGTAGTCATACTTATATCAGACAATCTAGACAAAACAAAGACTGTAACAAGAGATGAAGGGTATTCTATCATAATTAAGGGGTCTATTCCCCAAGACATAACAATTGTAAACATTTATGCTACAAATGTAGAGCACCCAAATATATAAATCAATTAATCATAAACATAAAGAAACTCATTGATAATAATACCATAATAGTAGGGAACTTCAATACCCCACTTACAGCAATGGACAGATCATCTACACATAAAATCAACATGGAAGCACTGGACCAGATAGACTTAACAGATGTATTCAGAATATTTTATCCTAAAGCATCAGAATATACATTCTTCTCCAGTGCACGTGGAATGTTCTCAGAATAGATCACATACTGGGGCACAAATCAGCCCTCAACAAGTACAAAAAGATCAAGATCATACTGTGCATATTTTCAGACCACAATGCTATGAAACTTGAAATCAACCACAAGAAAAAATCTGGGAAGATAACAAATACTTGGAGACTAAAGAATATCCTACTAAAGAATGAATGGGCTAACCAAGAAGTTAAGGAAGAAATGAAAAAGTACATGGAAGCCAATGAAAATGATAACACCACAGCCTCAAATCTCTGGGACACAGCAAAGGCAGTCATAAGAGGGATGTATATAACAATTCCAACCTTCATGAGGCCGTAATGAGGTGCCCCAACAGCCCTACCAGGGTGGACTCAGTGAGAAGCAAGTAGTGAGCTGGGACTTTCATCTCCTCTGGCCAGAAAAAAAGTTCCTCCCATAATGTCAGTAAAGACCACTGGGAGGCTTGAAATTCTACCTTCTTCCAATCGTAACAAGGCACTTCCTACCCACTGGGGTAGCATCAGAAGGCCTAGTAGAAAGTAAAGAATTTCAATATATCTCCACTATAGTCTCAGTAGAGACCACATGATATGCCATGATATGTTGTTAGAACAACCCCTCCACTGAGGTGGCAGAAGAGGTTAAGTGGGTAACCTGAACTTCTAACTCCCTCTGGCAGCAATGAGGTAGCACTGTCCCTTCCCCTGACAGAGCAGTGTCAGAGAAAGCCAGATAAATCAGAAGGCTCAAGTAAGACCCACAGCGTCCCAATACAAGATTCAAAATGTCTAGGTTCCAATGTAAAATCATTTATCACACCAAGAACCAGGAAATTTGAAATTAAATAAAAAAGAAAAAATCACTGAGATGACACAGGTGTTAGAAGTAGCTGACAATGACTTCAAAGCAGCTTGTATAGAAATGTTTCATTGAGCAATTATGAACACTCCTAAAACAAATTTTAAAAAACTTAGAAGTATTAGCAAAAGAAGAAAGTCTCAGCAAATGAACAGAAGATATAAAGAAGAACCAAATGGGAATTTTAAAAGTGGAAAATAACCAAAATAAAAATCTCAGTGAATAATCTCAACAACAAAATGGAGGGGACACAGAAAAGCAACAGAGAAATGAAAGAATAGAACTTACTCAATATGAAAAAGTGAGGAAATGGATGGTAAAAATAAATAAACAAATAAATAAACCGAGCCTCAGGGGCCTGGGAGACTATTTTAAAAACTTCACATTCGTGTCACCAGAGCTCCAGAGAGAGGGCAGAGCTGAAAAAGAACTCAAAGAAAAAAATGGCTTAACATTTTCCATATTTTGGCAAGAGTTGATAAACTTACAGACACCGAAAAACCTATCCTAAAAGAATGGCTCCAGGGGGTTCTCTAAACAGAAATAAAATGGTAAAAGGAACAAACTTGGAACCTTATAAAAGAAGAAAAAACACAGTAAGAAAAAAATATGGTAAATACAGTAGTTCCTCCTCCTTTTAAGTTTTCCAAATTATGCTTGACTGTTGAAGGAAAAAGTATAACACTACCTGATTTGGTCCTAAATGTACATAAAGGAAATATTATGCCAATTATAAATGGAGGAGGGTAAAATGACATTAGCAGTAGACTGTGAGCAGTTATGTACACATAATATAGTACCTACAGTAACCACTAAAAGAAACAAAACAATATGACATACTCAGAAACACTATTCATAAATAAAACACAAATCTTAAAAACTGTGCAAATAGTCCACAGAAGTCAGGGAAAACAGAAATGAAAAACAGAGAGGACCAGCAGAAGAAAAAATAAATAAAACAAGCCCTCACCTATCAATAATTACATTAAATGCTGCATTGGTTTTCTGCTGCTGCTGTAACAAATTATCATGAACTTGGTGACTCTAACCACACAAATTTGTTATGTTACAGCTCTGTAGGTCAGAAGTCTGACACGGGTCCCATTGGGCTAAAATTAAAATCTAGGAGACAGCAAGTATGCATTCTTCTATGAGAGCTGTGCAGGTTCTGTTTCCTTGACTTCTCCTGCTTCTGGAGGGTGTTTGCATTCCTTGGCTTATAGCTCCCTCCTCCCTCTTCAAAGCTAACAAAGACAGGTAGAGTCTTTGTCACACTGCATCACTCTGACCTCTTCTTCTGCCTTTTTCTCCCACTTTCAAGGGCCTATATGTTTAGATTGTGCCCACCCAGATAATCCAGGTGTCTCCATGTCAGTGTTAGCTTGTACGCAACCTTAATCTACCCTAATTCCCCTGCTATATAAGGTAATGTGTTTGCCACATAAGAATTTAGGTTCTGGAAGAAGAAGGGCAGAAATGGTGGGGGAAAGGGAGAGAGGCAAACCATGAGAGACTCTTGAATGCTGACAAAAACTGAGGACTGATGGATGTGGGGGGGGGGGGGGGGGTGGGCATGGAGGAGGACACTTGTGGGGATGAGCACTGAGTGTTATGTGGAAACTAATTTGACAATAAACTATTTAAAAAAAATTAAATTAAATTAAATTAAAAAAAAAAAAGAATTTAGGTTCTGGAAACTAGGATATGGAATCAAGATCCAGGGATCCAGGACACATATTTTTTAATTTAAAAATGCCAAAACAGGGGTGCCTGGGTGGCTCAGCCGGTTAAGCGTCTGACTTCGGCTCAGGTCATGATCTTACGGTTCATGGGTTCGAGCCCCGCATCGGGCTCTGTGCTGACAGCTCAGAGCCTGGAGCCTGTTTCAGATTCTGTGTCTCCCTCTCTCTGTCTACCCCTCCCCCAACTCATGCTCTCTCTCTCTGTACCAAAAATAAACAAACTATAAAAAAAAAATTTTTTTAGTGCCCAAACAGATTTTTTGTTTTTTGTATATTTTAAAGCTTTATATTTAGTAAATGAATCCTTATAAGAACAAGGAAATGCAGTAATTATATTATTCACAAAATAATGGCATAAACTATTGACACATGAATTTAGAGTATACTTCAGGGAATCCAGCGATGGGACACACATTAAACTTGTATCATAAATACATTCTTCATTAGGCCTGTCTTAGTACACATGAATATACCTATAGTTTTATTAAGAAATAATATCACAGGGGCACTTGGGTGGCTCAGTCAGCATCTGACTCTTGGTTTCAGCTTAGGTCATGATCCTGCAGTTCATGGGATCAAACCCCGAGCCCCATGTTGGGCTCCAGGCTGACAGCACAGAGCCTGCTTTGGACTCTCTCTCCCTCTCTCTCTGCACCTCCCCCATTCTTTCTCTCTCTCCTCTCTCTGTCTCTCAAAATAAATAAACTTTATTTAAAAAAAGGAAATATCACAAATATGCATTCAAGAACCTGTAGATCATAAAACATAAGATAAGCCATCGATTATTCTACTCTAATATTTCTGTGGAAGATGTCTCAACCAATAATAAGCATTGAAAGTCACACTTTTTCCTTTGTCACTATTTGTAAAACTCTGTGCATAGCCAAAAAGGTCTACTATTTGTGTTATTTTCATAATTCCATATTCTGAAATTGCATCAGTCTTCTTGAGTATGACAGTCATGTCTATTACATATAAAAATGTCAGTATGTAAATTGAGCAGATAAACACTCAATTACCCAATATGTATGAACAAAATGCAAGTTTTGCTTGGGAAAACAGTATCAAAAGTATACTGTGGTAGAATTTAACAGAAATGTCCTGGAGGGAAACTCGTGGCTTCTGGCTACGTAAATCAAGAATTTATAACCTCTACTGCCACTACCTCATCACCCATTGGTTTGGTTACCACAGAGGCACACAGTCCTCATGGAGATCACTTTTGCCACTGGTGCTGTCTATTCCAGAACCAGATGGGAACGGATTGAGATAGGTCAAGGTTAAAAAATGTTACCAGATCAAAGGTCTGCCTCTGCAAACCTGCTGTCTTGATTCCAAGCTTAAAGGGCAAATTTGTGTACTTCAAGCTAGAGTGGATTGCAAGAGTTCCACCTGTCTATCCTGGCAGACTCAACTGATAGACATAGTCCTCCCACAGGTACAGTGGGAGGTTATGTTTGGTTCACAGGGAGGACTCTGGGTGCAGCAGAATGGATCAGTTAAGTCTTTGTTCAATTGCCATGAGTCATGTACTCTTAAAGCAAGTCACTTCGTCTCTCTGAGCCTCAATTTAATCATCTGTCAAATAGAAATACTGGCTCAACCCCAGAGTTATTAGAAAGGTAGAGTGAAGTAATGTGTGTTAAAGAACTTGGTAGGTACTGGGCCCTCAGCAAATGTTAGTAATATCAATGATATTACTGTCTGTTTTAAGCAAGAGGGCCAGAAGGGAGATTTAAAAGAGAACATCTTCCTGGTTCCTCAACTTGAGAAAATGGAAGAATAAAATGTCCAGCTCCTTAAGGAGCTTAAAGATCAATTCTAGGTTATAAACAGCCCCCATCACCATGAGCTCCTAGTTGATTTACTATCCCCATTGTACTTCTAGTAACAGGAAAATGGAATTACCCCCTACTAAATTTCTCACCATTACAATAAGAAGTCAAGAAGTTATTTAACCCTCACAACTGCCATAAGAGGTGAATAATAGTATTTCCATGTAAAAGACTGAAACTCTGAAAGGCTGGAAACAGTAAAAACTTGAACACTACTATGTCTCATGTCAAAGCCCATGCCCCCCTCCTGTAAACCACATTTCTTAGTGATTCATTTCAATAACAGCATTAATTTTATTCTGAAAATAACCCAAATATCACTAATATCTAAAATTTACTAAGTATTTATAATGTGCCAGCTGCTTTCATACATTAACTTATATAATTCCTACAACAATATTGTGGAATAGGTGCTATTTTTATCCTCATAACACAAATGTGAAAACTCAGACCCAAAAAGTGAACCAACAATTTGCCCAAAGTGAAATGACAGGTGAGCATCAAGGCTCAAATTCAAATCCAGACAGCCAAGCCTCAAGTTTCGTCCAAGGTGTTCTTGACCATTACTCAAGACAGATGTACCATACAGAGCCATGATTCTCAACATTTATCATGTAACATTCTCCTGGGAGATATGGCCAAAAATTATGAACTTCATTAGGGAAACATAATGATTTGCCCAAGATCACATAGTACCAAGACCAGAACTTAAACCAGGGCTTTTTTAATATTAATAATAACAACTACTATTTATAGGGAGCCTACCAAATGCCAGGCACAGAAGTAGGTACTTGATGTCTCAGAACAACTCAACCAAATGAGTATTATTTTCTTCTTTTCATAAGAAAATTGGAGTCAATAGTTATGGAAATTACGTTAAGCCAGGTAGCCAGTAAACTGGGATTTTGGGATTTGAACCCATCTCTTTCTTTCTCCAAATCCATGCTCTTTCCAAATACCTCAGATTATTCCCTTGAACCTCACTCAGTCTATTATTCTCTCCACTATCTATCATTTATTGCTTTTACCCAAAAAGAAATAATTTATTTCCTAAGATCTCATTTCACAGCCAGGGTGTGCACAGGTATTTTTGAAAATGGAACAAAAACATTCCAAGGAACAAAGATCTTCTCTTGGATTTTTTTTTCCTTTATCAAATTATATCTAGTATTACTTCTTACTGTATTCTTCCTTCAGAAGAAAATGCTCTCACAGACCTTGGAATCTGTGAAATGCTTCTTACATGCCAAAACCTTAAATTAGATGTTCTCTAGGTTGAAGTGAAATTATCTCACAAGAGCAGAAATTGGTAGGTATTTTAATTCAGATATAAGGAAGTGGAGAAATCACCCTCAATTTGAAAGCTGAAGAACAGAACTTTGACTCTCTGGTAACTTTTTTTACTCTCACTAAAAAGGAACAGCATACTCCTGGGTCAAAGGTACCTTCACAATCATCTTCGCCAATCCTTATTTTATCTATACATGCTTGTTTATTCTGAAAAAAGGATTTGAAAGAACATACAAAAAAGACAGATGAACTAGAACACTAAAGATAAAAAGATAAAATAAGAACCACATAGAGGAAAGTAAGAAATCATAAGGCAAAGTTAGTGCCTAGTATAAAGTGTCTAACTTTTTAACATTTAACTCGGTAAATGTTTAACTTCTTCCTGCCTCCCCTTAAAAGAGCCTTTTTTCTTTATTTCACACCAATTCAAGATTAGAGAGTAGTATCCCTTTCTCAAATAATATGATTTTGAGACTATTTTCTCCAGGGAATTGTTCCTGAACACAGTTCTTTCCTTAAAATAAATAAACTAAGTTCTATACTGTAAGATAAAATTCAAAAAATAAGAGAGAAATTTCTCATAACCTTAAATTGCTCAAAGAACTAGATTTAAGAAGAGAAAGAGGCACCTGGGAGGCTCAGTTGGTTAAATGTCCGACTTCAGCTCAGGTCATGATCTCAAGGTCAGTGAGTTTGAGCCCCCCATTGGGCATTGTGCTGACAGCTCAGAGCCTGGAACCTGCTTTGGAAATTTCTGTCTCACTCTCTGCACCACCACCCCCAACTCACACTCTGTCTCTCTATGTTTCTCAAAAAGGAATAAACATTAGAACAACAGTTTTTAAAAAATAAGAAAAGAAAGAGGAAAGGGAGGGAAAAAAGGGGAAAGGAGAAGGAAAGACAGAATGGGAGAAGAGGGCAGTAGAATATAATTGTATAAAATCAGCATCTAATATGTGTATATATTTATAAAATTGTACATAAATTTCCTCAAGATCTTGGGATTCAGCTGACAATATTTTTCCCCAACCACTCAAGACAGTTCATCCACAAGCACCCAGTGATTCCAGGAAAGCCACACCCATTTACCTATAAGCATTGATGAAGACTAGTGGCATGCAGATTGGGACCATTCTTAGAGCTATATGTATTTGAGGATCTCAGTACTTAATCAAATAATTTTATACATTTTAAGTGTTGATTCACTCACTCAAAAGTTTTAATAAGTGTAAAAAGGGCTGAATCATATGAGAATTTCAGACCCCAGAGACTAAATTCTAATGAAATAGAGACAAGATAGAATAATGCAAGGCGGCCCATTTGGCATGCCACTTCCAAGGGTAAAGGTGTGCCAGCAGGGGACAGGTGAGTTGAGATAGTAGCCCTTCAGCCTCAAGGCTACTGGATCAAGTAGCCTTGCTAGTTTACCCCAATGTGAAAAAATTCTATAATTTTCCATGTATGAGAAAGGATCAAAACAACAACAATGAAGATGGAAGAAACATTGATGAGAAGAATGATTTGAAACAGAACGGGAAAAAACATCATGGGAAAACCTGTCAAAAGTAACAATGGAGATGTAGCTAATTCAAAAAAACACAACAATTAGAAATATAACTTATACTTGTGAGCATTTCCAGAGAAAATAATGGGTGATGAGTTAAAGAGGCAAATAAATACATTAAATGGTCTAAGGATGGTAAAGCATCTGAAACATCTTTATTATAAGGTCTGCATCTGGAGTACATGCTGATGCATATTTTGGTTTGCCTCAGTTTGGTTCTTTTTCTTATAACTACACAACTTAAAACTGCATATATTTCAAGGCACCCTAAGATGAAACCACTAACTGGACACAGTTAATCAGCTTTTAATTATATACACAGGCAGACTTTAACATGCATTATTTTGTATTGGTAACTCTAAAAATTTGCTTGAATGCAAATATATATGCTATTCCATGAACTGATAATTAGTAGTATTTCCTATTTTAGTGAGTATAAAATTCAAATTTTAGTCCTTGGGGCACTAAGGAAAACAAAAAATTGGCTGAACTGAAGAATTTTATTTACACTTAGATAATCATATGAAGGTTACTTGTTATTAATATTCAGTTGCAATTCAAATGGCAAAATACCTTTGAGAATGTTTACAATGGTTTGAAATCAAAGTACTTTCTTCATTTTCAAAACTTTTTATTCAATCCCAGATGTAGGGAAAAATCATTCAAGTAAGCCTCCTGAAAACTATTTTTACTTTTAAGGTACAGCCAGTCAAGACATTAAGTCTTCACAGTCCTTGAATACTCTTTGCATTTCTTTACTTATTTTTAAAGTAATATCAAATCTGAAAGAATAAAATCAGTTAGTTCTCAAATCACAATTTTAATTGCTTAGTTTTCCCTAGTCCTCAACAAAGTATTTTATTTCAACCACTATCCAGATAATTAGCTAATATTAGAGTCATAAAGTACCACTGACATTGTTATTATTATTATTTGAGGAATTCTATGGAATTTTTAGGAATGTTCGTCAAAGTTACTTTTCTGTTATCTCTACAGAGAATAAGGTTAAATCAATAATAATCTCAAAAACCATACTAACATCCTAGTATGTTCTTATTGATATTTTTCTTACACATTATTTTTATTGTTTTACATAATTAACATCCTATCATTTCATATCATGCTTTTTGATCTAATATTATAAGCATTTCGTATTTTATTGTATTTCAGCTACATAATTTGTAACAGTTACATATTAGTTCATCTTATAACTAATTTATAATTTATTTCAACAGTCCACTACTGTTAAAAATTTTACAGCCATTTATGATATTTCATTACTAGAAACAATACAGACTTACCTGGTCAAAACATTAAAATGTGAACTAATATATAACAAAAAATCAAAATAAACAACTATTTTAATACATAGCCAAGTGTACAAGATAGGGAAATTCGTAGGTGCCAGAACCAAAGAGAAAACTAGAAGTCCTAAGGATAAACAAGAGACGAGACCACTCACAGGGGTATCCAAATCAGATATAGGCCACAGGGGCTGGAAGCTAGAATTTAACAAATTAGGAGAGAGAGGGGAAGTCATACTCACAAGAGTCAGAAATAAGCTTTGCATATAACCAGGAGCCATAAAAGGCTGTGCTTTCTTTCTTTTTTTTTTTTTTTAATGTTTATTTATTTATTTTGAGAGAGAAAGAGAGAGAGAGAGAGAGAGAGAGAGAGAGAGAATGATCAGGGGAGAGGGAAAGAGAATCCCAAGCTGACTCCATGGTGTCAGTGCAGAGCTCTATCTCACCAACCATAGATCATGACCTGAGCTGAAATCAAGAGTAGGACACTTAACCAACTGAGTGACCCAGGCACCCCAGCTGTGTTTTCTATTCTACAGGTTCTGCCTTCTAGCCACAGAGAGCTAAAGGAAGTTTGTTGTGCATGTAGAATAAGGTTGAAAAGGAACCACTTGCAGGAAAGCAGAACCCCAAAGCTGTGCCGCTCATGGCTATGAGGGTCATATTCCCTGGGTATGGAAATCTCAACATGAGAAATAATTAGAATACTTTGTCCAAGCCTGTAAAACACATAAATTCTTGGAAGAGACAAATACAAAATCATTCCATAGGAATGACTCTGCGGAAACAATCCCACAACCCAGCACACTGGGACTTCTGTGTAAACAAAATGTACTGAAGAACTGCTGACAGTAAAAATGATAAGCCCTACACAGAAATGAGTCATGCTGAAGCAGAATGGGTAGATACAGGTAATGGAATCATTTGAGTGGATGATAATAGAGCAGTCCAAAAGAAACTTGCAAATCGATTGGAAAGTAAGTTTCAAATGATGAAAGAAATAGAGAAAACAAAACTCTGTCAAGAACAGATCATGCATTCTGACTGGCCTGCCCGTCTTGCCTGTTGGTCTCCCCAGTGCTCCCACACCCTTTCCTAAGAATCACTTCTTTGAATAAACCAAATGCAGACACATACACACACACAGATTTTTAAAGAGATTTTTTAAAAAGAGATTCTAAGAATAAAAATATATGATGAATGTAATTTTTTTAAGTTCTGATGTTTCAGTTCAAAAGTCAGTAAGTGTAGCTGAGCAAGATGGGTGCCTCTGAAAGGTCACCGAGTGGAGGGCACAGCTACAATGAGAAATGGGCTACACACAGGTAGGTGCAATAAATAAATATATTGAGGCTGATGGGAGGAAATTTCCTCACTGTTGGAGAAAGTATGGCAAATATGGAAAGAGAAAAAAAAATGTATTGGAAATGAAGGTATCGGTGAAACTCATGAGTGTCAATATAGACAGTTTGGGAAGTAAATATAGAAGAATGTATATGTATGTTTATTTATTTACATTGAAAGACAGAGAATGGAGAAAGAGAGAAAGAGAATGGGAGAGAACTTGGGAATAGCGGCAATGATTATACCTAACACTCAGATCTTAGTTTCTAAATAACCACTCTCTACTGAAAGGAGCCGGGTTCCCTGGAAAAATGGCTGATTCCAGGACTGTGGCAAAAAAAAAAAAAAAAAAAAAAGTATAAAGTGAGCCTGGAACATCTTTAGGACAGAAAGTAAGAAAATGCTCAAAGAATCATGGGGAAATAACAGAGACACCAGTGTAAAGGAATACCTAGTCAAATTTTGGACAATTTAGGCATGAAAATAAAGAATTATTGCAGTGGATTATAGTCCACAGAATAAAATAAGAATTCATGAGTCCATGCTCATATAAATAATTGAATATCTAAATGTGGAAGAAAAAGAAAGTTTTTTCCTTACAGTAGACATTCAATGAATAAATGGAGATGGAATAAACAAATCAGCAAGTACAATTTCAGAACCATCAGAGTAATAATTCAGCCGCAAAACATCAATGGCTAAAGCTACTTGGTTAAAGTTTAATGAAGAATGGGATATTTATATGGTTTCAAAGCATTTCTCCACAAAATCCTTATCAATTACAAAGAGATAAAGAGTGCCTTAACAGTCGAAAATCTTGATAGATACTACCTTAATCATGATCATGATCACTAATAACAGGACAAATCAAAACCACATTGCTACCGGATATGATGCAATGAGAAGACTATGGTATTACATCTGTGATATTCCTTTCAAAATACATAATGCAAGCCTAACCATGATGAAACATTAGAGACACAAAACTGAAGGACATTGCACAAAATAACTGGACTAGAAGCTTCAAAAGTTTCAACATGAAAGTCCAGGAAGACTGAGGAACTATTCCACCTCAAGAAGGCAAAGGAATCTGAAAACTGTACACAGTACATGATTGCATGTTCAATCCTTTTACTATAAAGGGCAATTATTGGGGCACCTGGGTGGCTCAGTTGGTTGAGAGCCTGACTCTTGATTTCAGCTCAGGTCACGATCTCGTGGAGTGTGCATCGGACATTGTGCTGACAGCATGGAGCCTGCTTGGGATTCTGTCTCCTTCCCTCCTTGCCCTCCATGCTCGCATTTGCTCTCTCTCCTTCCCTCTCAAAAATAAATAAATAAACAATTTTAAAGGGCACCATTGAGACAACTAGAATGGAGTCTGATTAGATGGCAGTAATCTATCTGTGTTAATTTCCTGATTTGATGGTTGCTTATGATTATGGAGAATTTTCTTGTCTATAAGAATTACACATTGAAATAATCATGTAATAGGGCATCACTTTAAAATGTGTCAAAAAAAGAAAGTTCTTTACGCTATTCTTACAAGTTTTCTCTAGTTTTGAAGTTTGTCTTATTTAAAAAATTGAAATGTTTGAGTGCCTGGATAGCTTAGTTGGTTAAGCATCTGACTTTGGCGCCAGCCATGATCTAACGGTTCATGAGTTCAAGCCCCGTCTCCAGCTCTGTGCTGACAGCTCACAGCTTGGAAGCTGCTTCAGATTTTGTGTCTCTCTCTCTCTCTACCCCTCCCCGACCTTGCACTCTCTCAAAAATAAATTAACATTTTTAAAAAGATATTTTAAAAAGGTAAAAATTGAAATATTATCAAAATAATACCAGCATTCTTCACAGAGCTAGAACAAACAATCCAGTTATTCATTCCTTACATATAACACCATTGCTCACCCCAATAAGTGTCCTCCTTAATGCCCTTTGCCCATTTAGCCCATCCCCCCATCTAAAAACCCTCCAGCAACCCTCAGTTTGCTCTCTGTATTTAAGAGTCTCTTAGTATAATAATATTTTGTCCCTCTCCCTGTTTTTATATTATTTTTGCTTCCCTTCCCTTATGTTTATCTGTTTGTATCTTAAATTCCACATATGAGTGAAGTCATATATTTGTCTTTCTCTGATGACTTTTACTTAGCATAATACACTCTACTTCCATCCACAGTGTTGTAAATGTCAAGATTTCATTTTTTATTACCAAATAATATTCCAGTGTGTGTGTATATATATATACACACATATATATACACACATATATATATACACACACAGACACACCACATCTTCTTTATCCATTCATCAATAGATGGGCATTTGGGAGCTCTTTCCATACTTCAGCTATTAGCAATGGTGGTGCTATTAACATCAAGGTGCATGTGCCCCTTCAAAAGAGCACACTGTATCCTTTACATAAATATCTAGTAGTGCAATTGCTGGATCTATTTTTATATTTTTGAGGAACCTCCATCCTATTTTCCAGAGTGTCTGCACCAGTTTGCATTCCCACCAGCAGTGCAAAAGGGTTCCCCTTTTCCGCATCCTCGCCAATATCTGTTGTTGCCTAAGTTGTTCATTTTAACCACTCTGACAGTGAGTGGTGGTACTTTGTTGTGGTTTTGATTTGTATTTCCCTGACGATGAGTGATGTTGAGCATCTTTTCATGTGTCTGTTAGCAATCTGGATGTCTTCTTCGGAGAACTGTTCATGTCTTTTGTCCATTCCTTCACTGGATTATTTGTTTTTTGGGTATTGAGTTTGGTAAGTTCTTTTTAGATTTTGGATACCAACCCTTTATCTGATATGTCATTTGCTAATAACTTCTCCCATTCCATCAGTTGCCTTTTAGTTTTGCTGATTGTTTCCTTTGCCACGAAGAAGCTTTTTATCTTGATGAGGTCCCAATAGTTCATTTTTGCTTTTGTTTCCCTTACCTCTGGTAGGGCAACTGCTGCAGCTGAGGACAAAGAGGTTCTCATCTGCATTCTGTTCTAGGATTTTGATGGCTTCCCATCCATTTTGAGTTTATTTTTGTGTATGGTTTAAGAAAGTGGTCCAGTTTCATTCTTCTGCAGGTCACTGTCCAGTTTTCCCAATACCACTTGCTGAAAAGACTGTCTTTATTCCATAGAATATTCTTTCCTGCTTTGTCAAAGATTAGCTGGCCATATGTTTGTGAGTCCATTTCTGGGTTCTCTATTCTGTTCTATTGATCTATGTGTCTGTGCTTGTGCCAGTACCGTATGTCTTGATGATTACAGATCAAGATGTAATACAGCTTGAAGTCTGGAATTGTGATGCCTCCAGCTTTGGTTTTCTTTTTCATGATTGCTTTGGGTCGCTGGGGTCTTTTCTGGTTCCATACAAATTTTAGGATTGCTTGTTCTAGCTCTGTGAAGAATCCTGATGTTATTTTGATAGGGGTTGCATTAAATATGTAGATTGTTTTGGGTAATATTGACATTTTAATATTATTTGTTCTTCCAATCCATGAGCATGGAATGTTTTTCTATTTTTTGGTGCCTTCTTCAATTTCTTTCATAAGCTTTCTGTCGTTTTCAGTGTATAGATTTTTCTCCTTCCCAGGTATTTTATAGTTTTGGTGCAATTATAAATAGGATACATTCCTTAATTTCTCTTTCTGTTGCTTCATTACTGGTATACTGGCTTTATATTCTGTGACTTTTCTGAATTCATGGATCAGTCCTGGCAGTTTTTTGGTGGGACCTTTAGGGTTTTCCACATAGAGTATCATGTTGTCTGTGAGGAGTGAAAGTTTGACTTCCTCCTTGCCTATTTGTATGCCTTTTATTTCTCTGCATTGTCTGACTGTTGAGGCTAGGATTTCCAAACTATGTTGAATAACAGTGGTGACAGTGGACATCCTTGTTGTGCTCCTCATCTTAGGGGAAAAGCTCTCAGTTTTTCCCCATTGAGGATGATATTAGGGGTGGGTCTTTCATATATGGCTTTTATGATCTTGAGGGGTGATCCTTCTATCCCTACATTCTTGAGGGGTTTTATCACTAAAGGATGCTATATTTTGTCAAATGCTTTCTCTGCATCTAGTGAGAGGATCATGTAGTGCTTATTCTTTCTTTTATTAGTATGATGTATCACATTGTTTGATTTGTGGATATTGAACTAGCCCTGAATTGCAGATATAAATCCCACTTGGTTGTGGTGCATAGTTCTTTTAATGTATTGTTGGATCCAGTTGGCTAGTATTTTGTTGAGAATTTTTGCATCCATGTTCATCAGGGAAATTGGTCTGTAGTTCTTCTTTTTTAGTGGGGTCCTTGTCTGGTTTTGGAATCAAGGTAATGCTAGCCTTGCAGAATGAGTTTAGAAGTTTCCTTCCATTTCTAAGGATGGTGTTAACTCTTCTTTAAAAGCCTGGTGGAATTCCCCTGGGAAGCCATCCATCCTTAGACTCTTGTTTTTTGGGGTCATTTTTGATTACTGATTCAATTTCTTTACTGGTTATGGGTCTGTTCAAATTTCTATTTCTTCCTGTTTCAGTTTTGATAGTTTATATGTTTCTAAGAATCTTTCCATTTCTTCCAGATTGCTCAATTTATTGGCATATAATTAGTGGCTCATAATATTCTCTTATTATTGTTTGTATTTCTGCAATGTTGGTTGTGATTTCTCCTCTTTCATTTGTGGTTTTATTTATTTGGGCTCTTTCCTTTTTCTTTTTGATCCATCTGGCTAGGGGGTTATCAATTTTGTTAATTCTTTCAAAGAACCAGCTCTTGGTTTCATTGATCTGTTCTACTGCTTTTTTTATTTCAATATCATGGATTTTTGCTCTAATCTTTATTATTTCCCATCTTCTGCTGGTTTGGGCTTTATATCCTGTTCTTTTTCCACCTCTGTAAGGTGTAAGGTTAGGTCATGTATCTGAGGCCTTTCTTTCTTTGGAAAGGCCTGAATTGCTATATATTTCCCCCTTATGACTGCTTTTGCTGCATCCCAGAAGTTTTGGGCTGTCATGTTTTCATTTTCACTGCGTTGCTCTACTTTTTCATTTCCTCTTTAATTTCTTGATTAACCTATTCATTCTTTAGTAGGATATTATTTAATCTCCAAGTACTTACGGTCTCTCCAATTTTTTCTTGTGGTAAGTTTCATAGCATTGTGGTCTAAAAATATGCACAGCATGATCCTGATCTTTTTGTACTTTTTGAAAGCTGATTTGTGTCCCAGTATGTGGTCTATCTTGGAGAATGCTCCATGTGCACTCTAGAAGAATGTGTATTCTTCTGCTTTAGGATGAAATTCCTGTTCTGTCTGAATATATCTGCAAAGTCTATCCAGTCTAGTGTGTCATTCAAAGCCATTGTTTCCTTGTTGATTTTCTGTTTAGATGATCTGTCCACTGCTGTAAGTGGGGTGTTGAAGTCTCCTACTATTATGGTATTATTATCAATGAGTTTCTTTATATTTGTGATTAATTGATTTATATATTTGGGTGTTACACATTAAGGTCAATAATGTTTACAATTGTTATGTCTTTTGGTGGCTAGACCCTTTAATTATGATATAATGCCCTTCTTCATCTCTTGCTAGTCTTTATTTTAAAATCTACACTGTCATATAAGTATGGCTATTCCTGCTTTCTTTTGGTGACCATTAGCATGACAGATGGTTCTCTATCCCCTTACTTTCAATCTGAAGGTGTCTTTAGGTCTCAAATGGGTCTCGTGTAAATAGCATATAGATGGATCTTGTTTCCTTATGCATTCTGATACCTTATGTCTTTTGATTGGAGCATTTAGTCCATTGACATTTACAGTGAGTACTGAAAGATATAAATTTAGTGTCACCATGTTGCCTGTGGTGTTGGCATTTCTTGTGGTAGTCTCTGGTCCTTTCTAATTTTAGTTGGTTTCAGTCTTGTTTTGTTTTGTTTCATCTTTTCTCCCCTCAAAGAGTACCCCTTAAAATGTCTTGCAGGGCTGGTTTAGTGGTCACAAACTCCTTTAGTTTTTGTTTGTATGGGAAAATCTTTATTTTTCCCTCTGTTTTGAATGATAGCCTTGCTGGATAAAGAATTCTTTGCTGCATATTTTTCTGATTCAGCACTTTGAATATATCCTGCCTCTCCTTTCTGGACTACCAACTTTCTGTGGATAGATCTGTTGGAAACCTGATCTTCCTTCCCTTATAGGATAAGGACTTTTTTTTTTCCCCTTTGCTGCTTTCATAATTCTTTTCTTGTCTGTGTATTTTGTGAATTTGACTATGATATGGTGTGTTGATGGTCGGTTTTTGCTGAATCTCCTGGGAGTCCTCTGTGCTTCTTGGATTTTGATGTCTGTGTCTTTTCCCAGATAAGAAAAGTTTTCTACTATAATTTGCTCACATAACTCCTTTTTCTCTCTCTTCATCTTCTCAGACTCCTATGATTCAGATGGCATTTCTTTTTAGTAAGCCACTGAGTTCTCTAATTCTTGTATTGTGCTTTTTTGCCTTAGTTTCCCTCTTTATCCTGCTTTATTATACTCCATACTTTTGTCTTCTAAATCACTGATTCACTGTTCTGCTTTGTCCATTCTTGCCACCATGGCATCCATTCGAGATTGCATCTTAGTTATAGCATTTTTAATTTCATCTTGACTAGATTTTATTTCTTTTATCTCTGCAGAAAGGGATTCTATGTTTTTTTAACCCCAGCTAATTCTAATTCTAGAATTCTTAATTCTAAGAATTAAGAATTAATTCTAGTTTAGACATCTTGCTTCTATCTGTGCTGATTAAGCCCCTGGCTGTCATTTCTTCCTGTTCTATCTTTTGGGGTGAGTTCCTTTATTTTAGAGGAAGAAAAAAAATTAATAAAATTAAAAATTAAAAACAACCCTAAAAATCAAATAAAGGAAGTAGATCCTAGGTGTGTATTTATCGTTGTAGAGAGAAGCTTGATAGAATAAAGAATAAAAGGGGGGAAAAGAACAAAAGAAATTATTTAAAAGGTAAATAAAGTGTATACAATAAAATAGAGTAAAATGAAATGAAGAAAGTGAAATAGAATTAAAAGATTTACAAAAAATAAAAAATAGAGTAAAATGAATAAAATTTTTTTAAGAAAATAAAAATAAATTTTTCGCTTTCTGTATCCAAGAAAAAGAAAAAAAAAAGAAAAACACAGAAGCAAAAATATAAATAAAATAAATAAAAATAAATAAATGAACCAGCAAACAGAATGAAATCCAAACAACATTACATCCAATTCCCCCTAAAACTCAAACTATAAGATATTCTATAGTCCATACACTAAGTAGGCGGAGGGACTTGTGTTGGTCTTCGAGGGAGATGTGCTTCGAGACAACAGTTGGGCACGGTTGGTGTAATGACTCTGTTCTCCACTTGATGGTGCTGCTTATCTTACTGGAATGGATAACTGTGGTGTGCATGTGCGTGTGCGGGAGCGGTGGGTTGGCTTCACCCAGCATCCTAGTCCCTGGGACAGGAGCTTTGCGCTCTCACCAATCGGCAGTCAAGCACCCCTCCTTTATCTCCATCCATTCCCCACTTGTCCTCTGTTCGCGTCCAAACTGTCAGCCTGCCAGATGAAACCTCCCTCTGCAGTTCTATCTCAGATGGGGTTGTGTTTCCAAACTCCTCATCTCGGAACACCCAGCAGCTTGGATCCGATACAACCCTCTGAGGGGTAGGGTCTCGCTGAGCAATGGCTGGGCACTGGCTTGCCTCAGAAAATGTCCCTGTGATCTTGCAGTAGCAGAGGTTCAGAGATTGTGGCAAATCACAACACAGCCGGCACCAGGTTTCACTGCGCTCTGGAGCTTTGTCCCAATACCAGCAAATGTGGCTGTTCACCAGGGTCCACTGGGACCTCTGCTTGTGATAAGGCCTTATGGCCTCCACCAAATGCACTCCAAGCAGGGGAACCACTTCTCCCTGTGTGGCCCCCAGGCCCCTTGGACCTCACTGAATGCTCCTGGGGGTTTACTCGTCACCAATGCACCATCAGGTATTGAGCTCTGGAATTTCTGGCTCTGCACTCCACTATTTATAGAATTTTAATGGTATTGAAACCTTCTCCTTTCTCCTCATCAATGGTTTTGGGGAGCAGACCTCTTGTTCAGTCCTTTATGAGTGCTTCCACTCTTTCTCTGTCTCTCCAGGTACTTTCAGCAGGAGGGCTTTTCCTGCATGATCCCAGTGTGCTGCAAGCCCCCTTCCCCTTTCTCTGTCTTCTCTCCCCAAAAAAACAGCTCCCTATGCCTCATGGCTTTTTCTCCCCCAGTTCACCTCTCCACACAGCATACCTGCCCAGTTCTGTGGCTCAAGTTATGCAGATTATTGTAGACACAATAACTTTTGATTCAGGAATAAGTAAATGTTTACTTTACAAACTATTTTTATTTTAACTGTATATCTCTTAAACTCCACTCTGCCATGCCCTGCCCTATTCATGATGCCCCAGGCACACTATTCGACCAGCTTCCAAACACAACCTCTCTCTTGTCTGAGGCCTTTGCATGTGCTGTTATTTCTGTCTAAACTGGTCTTCCTGTTCTCCACATCCCATTAGAAACACACTCCTTTTGGCCCTCCCACAATGGCCACCTCCAGAGAACTTCTTTCTTAATTCTTCTTTAGGTAGCCTCTCTCATAATATCACCTCCCAGATGATAAGCTACACTCTGCAGTCAACTTTCCACAACTTTCCCTCCTTTTTTTTTAATTTTTTTTCTTTTTTTTTTATTTCTAGGAGAGAGAGAGAGAGAGCGTGAGCAGGGGAGGGTCAGAGAGAGAGGGAGTCACAGACTGAAACAGGCTCCAGGCTCTGAGCTGGCAGTCAGCACAGAGCCCGACGCAGGGCTCGAACCCACGAACCGTGAGATCATGACCTAAGCGAAAGTCGGACGCTTAACCGACTAAGCCACCCAGGCGCCCCAACTTTCCCTCCTAAAACAGAGAAGTGTAGTGCCACCTTATGTTAATTTTTATGGCAAAGTCTTTTTCTTTTGACACACTATATTCAATTTTTTCTTTCATAAATCAAGCTGCTAAGTGCTAATAAAAGATGTAATAAAAAGGTAAATGGCCTCTGTATTAGTCTTAAGTACTGTCTCCTATAATATGATTTTTTAAAACTATATTCTCAAATTATACAAACCCTGTGGGGATGATTGTCAATGTCTTTCATACATAAGAAAGCCTCATTGTGGCTGTCATATGTCATATGCAAAATCTGTTTTCTTCTCTTAAAAAAAAAAACACCTTGTTATAAGAAGACTTTTGTGAAATTAGTGCAAGTGAAAGAAGCCACACTAACAGTGTTTGTGACCATAGCCACAGAAGAAACACTCTCTTACAGCACTGATATGCCTCACATGAACTTCAGAATGTCCACAATTTTCCTGTTAACAATGATCTAATATACTGGTGAAAGTTTTTGCCATACGTGTTTTTGCCATTTCCAGTAGGAAGTGACCCAGACTTCCACAAAGCAACCTGCTATAATGGTCTGGTCATGCCTGCCATGCGTGAGCTGGTGAATTATTCACATTACCAGACGTGACTGTCGCACTTCAGTTTCACAGGGTGTTTTACAATCCCTTTTCTTAGTCATAACTCATAGATTTGTGAAAGAGGCAGCTTCTGTCATTTTTGCTTTGCAATTTGGATGCTGATCCATGGAAAGGTTAAATAGCGTTTCCAGGGTCACCAAGAGTTTTCCTGACAGAGCCTACTTAAGCATTCATTGCCTCTGACATGGGGCTCGGGGGAGAAGGAAACAGATGAGGTGAGGAAAAGCCCTGGGCTACGATGAGAATGCAGCATCAGAAGCACATCGCTGGGGACAGCCCTTCTCATAAACTGCTAAAGACAACCATACTACAAAATGTCCAATTATGTCCAAATCTTGCTAATATTAAATAATATCCTCAAAATTCCTGAGGAACAGCAAAACTATAAACTGAAGTAGAATGGGAAAGGGGATGAAAAAAGTAAACTGACTTTTTAAGTATGGGCCAAGATATACTATTTATTTTCTATTTATATCATGTTGGTACTAACACATGTAGTTTATATTTGCAAACACTGATGCAGTCTTGTTCTATGGGGTTGGAAGCTTCAGGCATTGCTTGCTTTTTCTAAGGATCACAATAGGACCTTACTGTCAAAGGAACCTTCTCATTTTTCAGAGCAGTGCACTGTGTGCAGAAAAATTAAGTGCCTTGTCCAACATCGCACAGCTACCCACTGCATCTTGTCATCAACTCAATACGCTGTCACCAAGCCATGCTGTCTCCTTCTGCCTTCCTCTAGTGGGCATTACTGATCCCCTTAAATCTGTGGTAAACAAGATCCATGAGGACATTTCAATTTGGGGAAGGGCATGATACAGAGAATCAATCAGCAACAAGAGCTACTAATTAACTACAGGGGATTTGGTGAAAATGCTGAAAATGCCCTGAAATCACATGATTTGAAGACTTTTTAAGGAGAGGAACTCATCCTTGCTCAGTAATCACCAATCCCTGTGTACCACATCCTAAGAACATGGACAAAGAGGAGGCTGATATCCCAGATTAGCTCTGGAGGTTGGCTATGACTCTAATCCGAGGTTCTTAGTTCTCAATCATTTGTTTAATCAGTCTGCCTTTAGCACAGTGAAAGGTGCAGTAATGGCTGTTTCTCATAGAAAACAGTAAGTATACAAATCAAATCTCTAAACTTTTACTCTGTTTATCTCAGACACTATTTCCAGCGCAACTGTGGTTCATGAATACATTTGATCATAAGAACTTGGCAGCTCTTGAGAGTTAATGTTGCTTAACCTGGAGTAGAATGGATGTCAAGGCAGGGCCTAGGACTACTCAGCAGACTTGGACCTTCAAAAAGTTCCTTTCAGTCACACCAACCTCAAAGCATAGTCTTAGCATGGCCCTTTTACTGCTGCCTTCAGCAGCAAACCAGACTTCTCACTGTGGGGTTTGGGAATTTGGTTGTTTCCCCTTAGCCCTGTGACTATGACTTTCCTAGCATGTGAGTAAGTTCACTGCCTCTCTGCTAAGTTCCCCAATTGGTCTCCACAGAACAGACTTGGCACCCAAGGCAACATAGTTAGGCAGACCACAAAGTCTCCAGAATGAGGAAAAGTTGGAAGCAGATAATATATTCAGCTGAGCATTCTTCCTGGCAGTGTGAGCGAGAGCCTGCTTTGGATCCTAAAAGCTTAGTGGCAACAACAAATGAGGATTGGCCTGGAAAATCTGCTTCCTTGTAGGCAAGACAAGGTAGGTAATATGAAAATAAGTTTAACGTATTTGTAGAATTTATCTGCATTTTAAAGGGGATGGGGGTGATACTCCCATACAGGCCACTTTCATGGCATCATTCAGCTCTGCATCCCTTGTGTGTAATCCAAAGCTCTTTGCATCTCTGACTGCTTCCCAGTACCTGAGGGTCAAGTATCCCACTGACAGCTTAGAAATAGAAGCCAAAAAGATTTGGAGCTGGTGTGGGTGACTGTCGAGCACAGATGGCCAGTTATCAATGTAATCTGTGTATCTGGGAGGCAAGTGCTGTAAGGAGGCAGCTGCTAAACCAAATGAATCAAGCCATAGTTTTTAAGAAGAGAGAGTGTGTGGATCAGAAAAGGACAGAAGTTATGCATGCAACTGTACAAGGGTATGATCTTTGATTAAAAATCAGGATTATATGCACTAACTAACTGAGGGTTTCCCAAAGGGCAATCCTATCCTATGGACGGTCAGAGCAATAATCCATTTCCAGGGCAGAGTGTGGGGGAATGTTGCGGAGAGTAATTTTGCAAGTTCAGCTCAACTTTCTCAAGCCATTGTTTTCCTGGTATGCCAGAATATGTTATAGCACTATTGATGCTCTGTACTTTAGATTAAGATAGCAGGTCCAGGTTTAAAAGAAGGTATTGACCTGTCATCTTCCTAAGGAGGGAGAGCTTGGAATGCTTTTACTCCATTTATTGATCACTTAGCTCTGTGGATCAATCAATACAGCTGGATAAATTCTGAATTTTCAATCTATGGTGTAACCCATAATGTTAGTAGTGGAAAATGAGCCCACATTACTTTGTCCTGGCTATGTGAACAGCACTGAACTCTAATTGTGTTGCTCTATCTAAACCCCAGAATGGAAACTGCCAAGATCAATTCATTTTGATAAATCAACTGTTTCTGATGGCCATCTATACTGAACTACAGCTGCTGTGGGGGTTTTTTCCCTAACAAAATGATTATGAAGCAAGCATGTTCCAACTATTACTCACATTGGTTTTACTGAACTAATGAATTGCTCTGGGAAGCCTGTTATGAAGACTTTTGATCAATTATTGCATGCAAACTGGTTAAAAGAAAATACATCATAATTAGGCTAACAAATCTGCTGTGATGCTGCCTCTCCTGATGAATAAAGTCCTTGGAGACAGGGGAGGGGAGGCACAGAGAGGTACTTTGAATTTTTCTATTTATTGATTTTCATACTTTATAATATGATGGATTGATTAACCAACACTGGCTCACAATTGCTCTTTGTCCAGAGTTTAAAATGAAGGAAAAAAAATACCTTTTGATTCCTTTAAGAAAAATCTTCTCCTAGACGTGTGAGAGGAATAAGCATATGGTCTCCAGCAATACTACTGAGAACATTCACGTAGATCAAAATGAGGAAATGCATTTCAGCTGTCACGACCGTGTCATTACAGCCCCTCTTCAACTGCATTTATGTTGCCAACAAGAATCCTCACCAGATCAAAATGATTGGAATCAGGCCCAAGACAGCTGTGGCCTAGATAAAGAAAACCAAATGATTTTCAGTCTCCTAGATACGAAGAAACAAGATATGTCATCGATGGCCAGTTAGTGATCTTGTTCTACACTTCAGTACTGCTCATCTGAGCATGGCACTTTGGGCACAGTCCTTGGACTATCATTGTTGGTTAAAGGAAACCTCTCACAAAATGTTTTGTGCACTGTTAACAATTACCCCTTTTGTAACGACCTATGTTTGGAGACACTGGTAGCATTACGCTCTATGAGCTACAGAGACGACATTGATAACCGGCCATCTGTGCCGGACAGTCACCCACACCAGCTCCACGTATTTGATATAATTGAGTGAGATGTCTTCACAAGACCAGAGTCTTAAAAGAGTGAAATCACTAGTAATTTGTATCAGTGCTCCCCTACTTTTCTCATGTCATAGTATACATAAAGTTAATGTTTGTACAGACAAGGCTGTTTGAGGGTCTGCCACCCTGGATACTGAGAGCATAAGCATCTCAGGCACACTGTGAACTAGACATGTGTGAAGCTTTATTGTCTAGCAGAGGTTCTAGCTTCTTTGTACCATAGACCCCTTTAGTATATGCCTAGTGATGTCTATAGACCCTTTCTCAGAATAATATTTTTAAATACATAAAACTGAAAAGAAGTGAAAAGGAAACTGATTATATTGAAACATCGTTAAAAATATTTAAAAACAAATGTATGATATAGTATATGTGCTTTTTAAAAAAGCATTAAAAAAAGAAGATCTAGTGACAAGTCTAGTAAATAATGTAATTTCAAAGTAGTTGAGAGTATAAGTTACATTTCAAGATAACTATAATAATTCCATTGTAATATGAAAATATTTGTTATTTCGATTAAAGACAAAGCCATCATGTTGCTAAAACTACAATGGTTTCTGGCCTCTAATCACAGTTGAGGAAAATGCCAAATTTCAGTTAGAAATTGAGAGAAGATGAGGATATAATTTTTTCAAATCCCAACTCATGAACTTCTTGAATTTTCTCCATGGTTCTGCGGTTGAACTTAGAAGAACCCTGACTTTTAAGAAGAAATGTACAAGAAAACAAATATTCTCTGTTTCTCTCTATTCCTCCCTTTCTCCAGACTTGTTCTGAATCTCTTAATCCCCTTCTTTGTCCCCTTTATATTACAGTTTCTATTTCTTCTGTGTCTGTCTTTCCTTACTATCTCCTCCCATTCTCTTCCTTCACTTCATTTTCTTTTCCCACTTTCCATAATCCACTCTCAGTACACTCAGCACATGAGCAGACTCACCAGGAACAGGCCCTTGAATTGGTCTGCTCAGAACAAACAGTGGAAGTTCGGGCAAAGAGGGAAATGTACCATGACCTGCAGCCAAAGTAGGAGATGGATACAGCTTGCTCCTTGTCATAAGTGAAAGAAAGAAAGCAGCACACAGCTCAGAACAAAAATGGGCAATTGTTTGTCCACCTTGGTCAGTATACAACCAGCAAAGTTATCCAATCTCCAAAGTAGAATATTTACAGGCATAATTTTTATCACTCAAATGTCAAGTCCTTCATATGAAAATTGAGGTTGCATTAGTTAATCCCATGTCATTATAGAAACTAGTATTAGCAAGCCCTAAAAACATTCCTGGACAGTCAAAATGGCTGTAAGAAAGCTCAAATACTTAAAACTATTGTCCAAATACCTCAAATACACAACCATACACTGGCACTCAAAAATGTAATCATACTCCACATACACATTTACCACCCTCCTCCTCAAATAATATTCTAGAAGCATCTTATATGATTATTCTCTTAGAGGCCCCTGAATTTTCTGTTCAGTGTTCTGGACCATTGCTGAGTAACCTGGAAAACCATTAAGTCTTCCAAGAAGTAGTTAAAGAAAAATACTGAATAAACACAGAAATAATAGGAAAACAAGAGACTCATGAATGAAATTTATTTTTATATGGTACTGAATAGATTCGAGTTACCAATGAGGCAAGGGAATTCATTAAATGTTAAATATTTCATTTCAATAAAGCACGTGTAATAACATTTCATATAATTTTGTATAAGACCATCTGAACTAATTTTGCAACAAAAAAACTCAGCCACCTGGGTAGAAAACTGAAAAAATAACAATTTATAAGAATGCCAGTTGGGGGGCGCCTGGGTGGCTTAGTCGGTTAAGCGTCTGACTTTCGCTTAGGTCATGATCTCACGGTTCGTGGATTAGAGCCCCGAATTGGGCTCTGTGCTAATAGAGCGGAGTCTGCTTTGAATCCTCTGTCGCCCTCTCTTTCTGTCCCTCCCCTGCTTGTGCGCTCGCTCTCTCTTTCTCTCTCTCAAAAAAACTTAAAAAAAAAATTAAAAAAAAAAAAAAAAGAATGCCAGTTGGGGAAAAGCACTTAATACTATTCCATCTAGCCAGAAAAAAAAAAAAAAAAGAGAGAGAGAGAGAGAGAGAAAGAGAGAGAGAACTATTGCAATTACTTCAGTGCTCTGACATGAAGCTTTTTGCATTATTTTGTTCATAATTCCTCATGAAGAAGAGCCAATCAATCAGGAGGCAGGTAGAAAGAAGCATCTGTGTCAAAGTCACACCTAATTTTGTACCTTCTTTCTCATATGACTCATCCCTTTCCAGATGACATAAGTCTCCCTGCTCTTCATTTCAAGTTCAAATAAACACGATGTCTCTGATTCAAATCTTGCCTCTCCTAACCAATTGTGTGACCTTACGCAGTTACTTTGCCTAAGTCCCAGTTTCTTCAAATATAGAGTAATTCAAAGAGTAATTATGAAAATCAGTATAAGCAATCCACATTAAGTTGTTAGTACTGAGCCTGGCACAGAAAAAGTTCTCAATAAATAATATGATGGTAGTCTGTGTCTGAGCCACTCAACTGACAAGGTAATATTTTCAAACTATGAAAAGGAAGCACAGCTGAATTTGGCATAATATGGAATGCCTTTTACCTATATAGAAATTGATTTTGTTCTCCTTACACTTGGTGAAATATATAACAATGGTGTGCCAATGCTGTGCTATTCTTCAAACATCGAAGTTGGTAAATGTATGATTTTAACTTCAAGTATAAGCAGCTCTTATTGTGCCTAGGACTACAGCACCTGCCTTGATACAACATAAAAAAATATCACATCCACATGGAGGAAGAACAGCTATAGCATTGTTTCTATAAGAGAATAAATTAAATTTTGTGATTTCTATACTTGAAGTCCTAAGTATATTGGCTTAGCTTGAGGATTTCCAAAATAATATTTTTAAAGTAATTGTAATCTTTAAAACTGGGAAAATGTGTAAATTCCTGTCTCCTTTATTTAGCCCATTCAAATATAATATCTATAAAAGCTTTGTGTTGTGGTAATAACCTCTTACTATTTTCTCTCTCTCCTTGGTCTTTTCATTTATTCATTTCCCATTAATCGTAAAATTGAAATAAAAAGAGAATGAATTTTTTAAAGTCACTTTCCATTCTGGAGCTTTGTTAATTTCTTCTAAGTGCACTTTAGTGCTGTTTAATTTGTATCTAGGGGTAGCACACTATTACTGCACTATTTGCTTATTCCTCCAGACAGAAGCAATTAGTTGGGCTAGCCAAATCCTCCACCTGGCCACCATCAGCATATGCACAGCACCAGGAGAAAACAGGAGGCTGAGTGTTCCTTAGGGCCTGTTTCCTTTGGTATTCAAACCCCCCACTTTCTCCAATGGGCCTGTGGTTTTAGAGGCATATTTATGGAACTCAGATCTCTCTGATCCTAATCCCAGCAGACGATGAACATAGTCTCTATTCTATTAGTCCAGTACCAAATGTAGTTTTTCTATTTAAAAGCTATACTGACAAATAAAGAATCCTTAAAGCACACTTACCAGTTTGGCACTGGTTGATATTTCTGGTGTGTGTGTGTGTGAGTGTGAGTGTGTGTGTGTGTGTGTGTGTATGTGTGTGCACGCACACACGTGTGTTGCTAATACCACCAAGCAATTTTCTGTGACACCAGCCAGGTGTCCTACAATTTAACTCAATTCTGACACTATCTACTTGGTGATAACATCAGAACTCACTATGGTTCTAGGGTGAAAGGCTAGGTTCAGGGCTCAGCCCCCACAAGACTGTCCCATACCAATTCTAAGTCTAGGCTGTCACCTGTACTTCTGGCCAGCTGGCTATAGATCAGACGTTCCTATGCCCTAGTCCTTGGGCTCCATTAATTTGCTAAAATGGCTCACAGAAGTCAGAGAAACAGTGTACATACTAGATTACTGGTTTGTTATAAGAGGTTATAACTCAGGAACAGCCAGATAGAAGAAATACATAGGGCAAGGAACTTGGGAAGGGTTCAGAACTTCCATGCTCTCTGGTCAGGCCATTTCCCTCAATCTCCACATGTGCTCCAAACCCCAACCTTCTGGGGTTTTATGAAGCTTCATTATAAAGGGATGACTGATTAAATCTTTGGCCATTGGCGACTGATTCAACCTCCAGCCCTTCTCCCTTCCAAAAAGGTCAGGGAGGTGGGACTCAAAGTTCCAACCCCCTAACCAACCCCCGGGCAACCAGCCCCTATCCTTAGGTGCATTCCAAAAGCCACCTCATTAACTTAAATTCAGATTGAAAGGGGCTTGTTTTGACTATCAAGACATCTTTATCACGCTTATCTTAGGAAATTCCAAGGGTTTAGGAGTTCTGTGCCAGGAACAGGGACAAAGACCAAATACATATTTCTTATTATAAATCACAGTATCACATTACTGGAATTCAATGTTTGTTAATGTTATATAAAAAAAAGTCTAGGGAAAAGACAGAAGTAATCTTGGTATGGCTCAACCATGATTATGTATGTCAACACTTTGGAAAATACATATATTGTACTATGGTAAGATTGTTTTTGCAAGGTCACTGGACAACTCTATACCCCTTGAATTAGAATTTGGTAAGTCTGAAGTGTAACTTGATAAATACCTATGTTGAAAATGGCTTTTCTCTTAGATGACAGCATCATTAGTTTCTAGGTGTTCTTCTCAATACTTAGACTAGCATTTTCTCTAATTTATAAGAAATTTCATTCCATACTTGTCATGTGATGAGTGCTCATTGTGATGCAGGAAAGTTTGATTTTCAAAATTATGTGGCACCTAAGTGGTTCAGTTGGTTAAGTGACTGACTTCTGCGCAGGTCATGTCATGAGTTCAAGCCCCATGTCAGGCTCTATGCTGACAGCTCGGAGCCTGGAGCCTGCTTCCGATTCTGTGTCTCCCTCTCTCTCTCTCTGTCCCTTTCCTACTCACACTCTGTGTGTGTGTTTGTGTCTCTCTCTCTCTCAAAAATAAATAAATATTTAAAAATTAAAATTAAAATGAAATCATGCTTCATCTGGGAATCTGATATCCAAGCAAGTGGCCATTTTTAACTAAGGAATTATCGTATCCCATTCAGCTGAAGGAAACATTAAGCATCTTGTACAATATCAATAGTGTGAGAAAATATGCAAGAATATTAAATGTGTAGGACACAACGTAATCCTTTTTATTCCATATGAAGTGCTTATAATTACTATCATATTTTTATTTTTGAACAATATTGACACCTTTCTACTTGGGTTTCAACAAGAGACACAGGGTTCAAAAGAGCTGATCCTGGAGGTCTTGGAGCTTTTGCCTAGTTTTAGAAGCTGCTAAATACCAAGCCAACAGGTGATTCAGGAAAAGTGGAAAAATGCCCACCACGTTATTCCAGCAAAGCGGCAATAGGAAGCCCCAAAGATCATTAAATCAAGAAAACAAAAGTTGCAATTTCTTCTCATAAAGCAAATTAAGTTGTCTTTTTTAATTAGTTGTGAAAATCATTTGCTAAATAGCTTCTTTCTTTACCATGTGCAAGTTAAATTGCAGTTCACATTTGTCATCTAGGTGCATAGCTCAGTGCCTGGCACATGGTAGATGCTACATAAATAACTTTGTAAATAATAAAAGGCTAGTTTGGTGATGAATGAATGAATGAATACCGTATCCTAATTTTTAATCAATCACTACCTATTTAGTAGAAATGTCCTGAGAAGTATTGTTGTTCTTAATGTTATTTTAGCATTCATCATCAAAACATTTTCCCTATTCATAGTGTCAAAAATGTGCAAATGTAGAATTACGCTCTACACTGCTCTTCAGTGTAAGAACTCAGGAAACAGAGCAAATCAAGATGGGGAAATTTTTCCAATCTCTTACCTTCTCTGGTAAATTAATAAACTATCGTTCATGTTGTTCTGGTTTTAGAAAGGTTTTTTAAAAAATTACTTTTTTCCTCTTGGCCTCTTTAAGAATCAACCTAAATCCCAGTTTTAAAATGTGAAATGCCCTTCAACCATAAAAGGACAAATGAGAGGGGATGAAATGATACACTCAAGGACACAGTTTTAAAGAATTAGATTGCTATATCATCTCACAGCAGACAGTCTGGAAATGACAATTGCTAGGCTTTTTGATGGTATTAGCAGAGTAGTAAATATAATGTATATGTCATTTTTATTCCAGACAGGAAGACTGGAGGTAGTTACCAGTGAATGACAGTAAATTGTACCAGATGCCAAGTAAATTTTAACAGCCTTTTAGCTGCACTTCTCATATTCACATACTCATTAGTATTTTAATTTTTAGGTATATAACTCAAGGTCTCAATACAACTCTCACATAAAAAGAAATTTTCAAAGATGTCTATAGAATAACATCCTGTTCTTGAGACAAAAATCCATAGTTTGATCAAGAAACTATTGTGTCTCTACCCAAGAGAAATGAAAACACATATCCACATATGAATGTTCTTAGCAGCATTACTCATAATAACCAAAAGTTGAAATAATCCAACTACCCATGAACTAGTGAATGGATAAACAACATGTGGCCCATCCAGATAATAAAATATTATTCAGGAATAAAATGTTATGAACTACTGATAGATGATACATTATAGATGAACCTCAAAATCATTATGATAAATGAAAGAAGCCAAATGCAAAAGACCCACACTCTATTATTTCACTTATTTGAAATACCTAGAGAATAAAAACCTACGAGATAGAAAGCAGATCAATGACTACCTGGAACTGGGGCGGGGGGTGGGGGGGGGGGCGTGGAGCAGGGATTGCCTGCAAAGGGACCCAAGAGATCTATGTAGGGCAACAGAAAGGTTCTAAAATTGAATTTTGCTCATAGTTACACAACTTTATAAATTTACTCTCTCATCAACCCTTAGTTTTCATGACCTCTCAGTAGTTTGAGCCTTAGAGTTGATGCTATAATACATTGAGATTTGGGGGGAGATTGGAATGGGTGAATAGATTTTGCATCTTCAACTCTCCAAGGCCCTCATCAATTCCAACTGCCTAGTGCACATTTCTACTTGGATAACACACTGGCATTTAAATTCATAATGTATTTCATCAAGTCTAAATAACCATCATTTATAAAATAAACCATTATTTTATATACCATTAAGAAAAAGTCACCAATTTGACTATGACATTCTATTCACTGTAAGAATCCCAGCTAATCAAGACATATGAAAAGGCAGGGCGGGGGGGAGGGGGAGGGAGGGAGAGGACTGGAACACTATGTCCTGGGTTCAATGAACTCTAGTAAGGAGGTAGGGGGTTTCCTCAGCTGGAATTAAGAAAGGAAGATATTTCAAACAGCTGGCAGCACTTGAACAAAGGCACGGATATTTGAAAATGCTTAGTCTGTTTGGACAACTATGGCATCTGGAATGACCAAAGCCAACTTGAAACAGCTCTATTATCAAACAGATATGAACACTTAAGCAGGCTCTCAACAATTATCATAATCTCCTACCCCTGAAATGCACTTCAGCATCCACACTCAAACTCTCACTGAAGCACAGTCTTGTTTCAAATGAAAATGCACCATTCACTTCATTCCTGAAACTACCCTCTTTTAAAATCCACCTAGTAAGGAGTTATACATTTTTAAGAATTCTGTAGCTCAGAAATTAGCAAATTATATTAGCTCTTTAAAATCCTAAATAAAGAGGGGCACCTGAGTGGCTCTGTCAGTTAAGTGTCCAACTCCTCATTTTGGCTCATGTCATGATCTCAGGGTTCGTGAGTTCGAGCCCCCCGTTGGGCTCTCTGCTGATGGTGAGGAGCCTGCTTGGGATTCCCTCTGTCTCCCTCTCTCTCTGCTCCTCCCCACTTGTGCTCTCACTCTCTCTCTCTCATGCACGCTCTCAAAATGAATAAACTTTTAAAAATAAATAAATTCTAAATAAAGAGCTTTCTTTTATTATTTTTGTGTTTCATATGTTTTATTTTTTATTTAAAATAATTTATTAGCAAATTGGCTTCCATTCAACACTCAGTGCTCATCCCAACAAGTGCCCTCCTCAATGCCCATCACCCACTATCCCCTCTCCCCCACCCCCCATCCACCCTCAGTTTGTTCTCTATATTTAAGAGTCATGTTAAGAATGAAAAAATAAAAGCACATAAATAAGGAAGAATGTCTAGTGCTTGCACAGATTTTTACTAAAAGTATCAGGCAGGCCAAAGTCCAGAATGTGCTACGGTCTATGGGAAAATGTCAAGGATAACCAAAATAATTAATTGGATCATAAAGTGACATGAATTAGCAAAATATAAGTCCCTCTTTCTCACTTAACTTTTGGGAGATAGTATCATCGCTAAATAACAGGGGGAAAAAAGTAGACATAAATACACAGGCCCCAGTTGCTCCTGCCCCAGTTTGTCTTCACCTAGAAAGCATAGAGGGAATCGAGTTCAGGAAAGATTTGAACAGTAAGAAGCATCTAGTCCATTTACTATGGTCACAGCCTCTAGGCTCAGCTGGACTGTTCAGGGGCATCAGTTTCCCTAAGGGCTTGGAAGTGCTTGTAGATGTTCACAAGGAATAAATGCGTACGACGGTAAAGAAATCAAATTACCTCTATTCAAGAAAAGCCCCCCACTCTATAACTACTGCCCTCTTTGTAGGACACTTGTCACATCTCAGCTTCCACTCCTCAAGCCATGCTTAAAGAGTTCTTTTGTCCTGGGTAAAGTTGTTCCACTTCATCTCACAAAACTGCCTGCCTACAAGGCTGCCAACCTCTTCATTCTGCACAGTTCTAAGGAATAATCTACTGGAGCAACGATCGTTTTCATGCTAGCATTATGTAAGTACTTTATTCTAGCTGATACTGTCTTGTTATTCAGTGCTTTACTGGCTCTTATGTATGCTGACAGAACCATCAAAAAGCCATAACTAGTGTCCAATCTAAACCTACTACACATATGTCTTTTCCTAATTTACCTTTCCACCTATGTTTACAGTCTTACTAAAGTTCAAGCAAGCCATAGCTAGATTTGAAATCAAGCTAATCCTATCAGTGGGCCCAACAGGAGAAATTTAGTGCTGAGGGGACATTACGCAATGTCAGAAGACATGTTTGGTTGCCAGAGGGAGTAAGGGAGATTACAACTGGCATCTAATCAGCACTGTCAGGGGAAAGTGCTAAGCATCCTACAACGCACAGGACAGGCTACACAACAGAGAATATCCAGCCCAAAATGTCAGCAGTGGTGATATTGAGAAAACCTGTAGTAGTCTACAAAATGTTACTAACTCTGAGTCATTTCTCATTTGACATGTATTCTTGGTGTATAGAATTACAGTATCTGTTAAATCAAAGATTTAACAATAAATGAGCCAGAAATGCCTGTTCTGCATACCTACTATGCATACATTTAACTGCGCTCAGAAATCATTAGTCACCATATAAAATAATGCATGTTAAAAACGTTGACTTTTCTTATTATTCTCAAAATACATCTATGCTATTAATATAAGCAAATCTTTAACAAATCATTCAGTAAGTGCATGAAAAAGCAGTCACCAATGGCTTCTATGCATAATTTTCATTTATCTACATTAAACATGATATCTGCATTAAACATGATATCCCTTCACCATAACCAGGAAGAATGTATGAGTCTCTCTTTTGTATCAGGAGATCTGAACCACAGACCAGACCATACATGGCTGGAGTATACATTCTGGATCTGCCTGATGCCCATTATGATTTTCCCACACCATGGTACTGATTTATGTGAACATTTTGTTTGTTGCATAATATGCTAAGTAGAAACATGACCGAATGCATGGTTTCAAAAATGTGTGTGAAAGAGTGAGAAAGAGAAAAAGAGCTTTTTTTTTTTTTTTAATCCACCAAAGCTTATGCCAGAGATGTTGGGGATAATTACTTCAGCTGTGTCCTTGCTTTGCCTCTGAAGTGCTGCCATTGTCCACAATTTGTGACCTGGTCCTATATTTCTCTTCATCAACTTGTCTGTCAGTTAGAATTCGCCATCAGACAAAACTTTTACCAAATGCTACCCTTATGCCCATTGGACTTAAACCAGCTACTCTTCCCCACATTTTATACTCTGAATTAAATTGTGTGTGAAAATTACCTTTTATTGACTTTAGTGAGAGCCTTATACAAACAACTGAGGGCAGATTTCAACTGCCCACTGCCAAAATAGCCCTCTGTCCCATCTGTTGGATGTACATATCATTAAGACTTTTATTAGCCTCAGAAATAGAGAACTCATTTTATGGTGTTAGCTAAAAATCTACAGAAGTCCTTGAAAAGCAGCTCTTACTGGCCCTGGTACCCACTGCATCTCAGCAAATGCTGCTAAAGAGCCAGACTAGCAACAGATCTCAAAAGTGAAAATGTTTCTAAATGATGGCACCAAAATGTAATTTCACTGTCTATAAATTCATACTTTACATTACACTGCTCAAAGAAAGTGGAGCCTTTTCAAAATTTGGATTTTTAAGAAATATTGAGAAAATTTCCTCAGAAACACTGGAAACACATAATGTCTTACAAAAAACACTGTGAAGTAAAGACATGACATGAGAGTCACCATCAGAAGAAATCAAGAACTTTCTTGGAAATGAAAAAGTTGTAAAAGGCTTAACCATTAGGGGCCCAGGGAGAAGTAATGACCTTTTACCAGAAGAAGAGAATAAAATCATGGAAGCCTAATATGGCTTTTTACAGTTCTGCTTACAATTACGCATTAGACAATTTACCCCTTGTGGATGAGTTCCTAAAGCCTGCTGAGATGTTGCACTTGGAGAAACGAATGCATGCTGTTTTTTCTTCTGTTGTGGTTCATTTTTATTAAAACAAAAAACTTAACAACAACTAAACAAAATTTCACTTTTGCTGAATTTTACTCTTTCCAAGAAGACTGACAGCATGGATGAACATTTGTCCAATATCTGTAGTAAGTCCAACAATAAAAGACAATGGCTTATACATTCATGCCCAGTCAATGTCCTATGGGCTAGAATTCATAAAACAAAGGCAGCAGATGGCATACCTAAATTTAATTTGCTATTTGATTTATCCTTGTGTTAGCATTCTGAAATGCAGACTCTGAATGTTTTCTAACACCGTTAGAAAGCACAAGACCATGCTTTGAGTAAGTTTATCATCTAATCTGATGCTGGATCATCAATCCTGAAAATGAAAATGGTAGCCCATCCATAGAGGTACTCTTCTCAGATTAAGAAGGACCTGGCAACAGCCAATATTCCATGTATCAGGGATGGCATATCATGCAGTTTGTAATCACTACTCATGGCAGTATAGCAATACCAGACACCATCAAAAGGAAGAATATGCCTTTGATTCTGCTGCTCTAAGTTGAAATTAGAAAGGATATTTTCATGTGTTTCAGCCTTAACTCCCATTTCCTGAGAAAACTGGTATTTTGTTTGATTGATTAATGTGATCACCTTTCCTTACGGGTTCTTCTCTTGAACATTGTGTTACTATCTTTGATTATCCATTAGTATATACACAGATGAATATTCTGGGCTACCACATTCTAAAATGAAAACTTCTTGAGCCTTATGTTACTGCTTCTGGCAGCTGTCAAAATAATTCCTGCTGACATCACGTTTAACAGACTTGCCTCTAAGTCAGATCGATGTTGGGGAACAGCATGCAGTGCTGCAAAATTAGGTCATTAATTGTAAAGCAACTTCAACCCTCCTTGCATTTGGAAACCAAAACTTCCAAGGTAAAAGGAAACTGAACAATCAAAGATTCTGAATCTTCTTTTAAATCTCAATAAAGGTGTCAATTTAGCTATTTAATTCTCAAAATTCTTTTGAAGGATTTTATTATTTTAAAGTTTGGTGATAAAATATCAACTTCTCCAAAGGGACTGTAAAACATTCCAATGTTAAAATATGTCCCTCCCAAAGGGTGAACATCCAAGTGCTAACAACATCCATTGTACTGATCATCTTTGAAGCACTTAAATGTCAACTTTTTCAAACAACTCTAGGAGAATCTGTGGTCCACCTGTTACCCTCAAATGTCAACCAGACTGGGCATCATAGGGTTAGCCTATCAAATGACCTCATAGCAATATAATAGAAAGCAAAAGAGTCTCAATGAGTTAGAATTGGAGAACAGAGGAAACAATCTGGTGGTTAGAATCAAACTGCCAAATGACAGCATCAGCTGTATTATCTGTGTGCCTGGGGTTTGCCCTTCCAAACTAATTTCAAGAATAAATTGAAATTGAGCTGGAGCCATGCAACTTAGAACACAGACCTTTCTGAAGACTCATATCAGGTAAATATTAAACAGGTCGTCAGAAAATACTGACATTTTCTTTTTTTAATTGATTTTATGCTTATAAAATTTATGCTTATAAAATTCCATACAGAATTTTAATTAACATTTATTTATTAAAACCTGCTCTTTCCTCAAAAGGTTTAAAGGAGTTTGGTGTTTTGTTGCAGCATTTTAAAAATAAAGATAATCCCCCACCACCTTACAAACTAGCAAAACCCAAACATATCTCATATTTTAATTAAAGATATAAATGTACATCTTACAAGTTTGTTTCCAATAAAGCAAAGATGTTAATATGGAAATATAACATTTAATTGATTCATTTAACAATTCAAAATACCTTGGAATGTTTTCCCAAAATCCATAATCTAATATACAAATCAAATACCAAAATATTAAGATAGATGGTCTATAAGAATCAACAAAGACAAATGTAGGTGCAAAAACAGGTTGATTTATTTGGAACCATTCCAGTTTGCCTCCCCACTCTTCTGTCCTGATTAATTGCCCTCAGCAAGGAGCTGGAGCCTAGTTATGCTGTTTTCTTAATTCCTGTTGATGGAGTGTTGATATAAGAACAGAAAGAGAACCAACTGCCTTCAAACTAACCCATTCTTCAAGAGTTAATCAATCATAACTTGTCCATTTTAATTATCTCCCAAATTCCAAATAGAGATATGTTTGCAGTTTCCAAATATTTGCTTGATTAAAGATGTTTTCCTTGTTTCAACAAGGAACCTCAAATTGATGAGTCAGGTGGTAAGATTTATGGGATGAAGTTGTCCTGTTTATCTTCCAGCTTTCAAAAATACTGGTCTGCAATTCAGTAGTAAACAACATTCCCCCCAGAGATATGTAGACCACATCCATTAATGATAATAATCATGTTTAAAAACATATACACATATAAACACACATCAACATCAATAAATGCCAGAGAGAAAAACCAGCCAAGAAATGTTTACAAGCCTCCTTCTTCATATCCATAAGAAAGCAGCTTATTTGCATATTAAATCTAATCACACAAAGCTAACAGGCTATTGGTGCACCTGGTTAACATTTTCTGGTTGTTTTTGCCCTCCTTGGTGCAATACCAACAGACTGGTCATCAATCAGTTATACCCATCAAGTTATAGGGAAATTCTGGCTGCCTCACTAACAACTGGACAATTCAGGTAAGATAAGGATTTGAGAAGAATTTTGACTGAACTAATCATTTCTTTTGCTTAGATGGAAACAAAACAAAAGATAACTCTTCAGAAATAACTCTCCATTTAGGAACTCCACCCCTATCATCTGAAATCCTATTGTGTTTGTAACATCAGAAACAAAGCACCAAAGTTCTCCTTTCATAGTAAATGGTCTAGCAATTGGTGATAGAATATGATGATAATGATGACTAAAATGATGATACAGGATTTCTGAAAAATAGTTTTCATATAAAATTTCTCTTGTTCAATATCAAGACACAAATACATGTACAAAGTACTTGAACTCTTCCAAGTAATTAGAACTGTTTTCTCTGATTTAACAGAAATTGCACATTCCCTAATTTACCTGTCTTCCCTTATATCATTTGGTCTTGAACAGTGAAGAAGAGCTCTCACCCACTAGTTCTATGTAGCACGCAAGTTAAGAAAACAGTTTACCCAGAATCATCAATTGATCCAATTGTTAAATCCACTCTCTAAATCAAAGAAGGGAGATGTCAAGAAAACTACTCCTTTAATATTTCTGCCTAACCACTTGCATGACTGGCACAATAGGGCTTAAAGAGCAGAAATTAAGCCCCTTTCATCTCTGAATACTCCATAGCACTTAGCCCAGTGACCTTAATGTTGAAGTCCCAATAAACTCTTTGTCCTTGAACAAACAGACTAAGAATCCATGAAACCAAACTTTTAAGTTAATGTGATTTTATTTGTGATCTCAGTCTAAAGTTTCCTAAATGTGTTCCTAAAATCACTGGTCCTAAGTGATGCTTTTGAAGAAAATGTTCCACAACCAAACATACTAGAATGTAGCAATGGCCCTAAGTCTTCCAACTGTAACCAGACTTAACCAACCCAGCACTCTACTGTGAGATATGTGTGGGAAATGCTTTCAGAGCCCCTTTTTTGATGATTTACCATATATATTAAAAACTCTAAAAACCCTACACTAAAGGAGCTTGTTTGTTTTAGTGCAAAGCAAACATATCTGACCTCAGAACCCTTCCTATTTAACACCATGTGATGCCTTTGCATAAATGCTTTTCCAGAAACTGAGACCTCATAGAAGATGAATTATAACACCATGGGGCAGTTTATAGACTCCCCAAAATCTCACACTATTACACGAAACACAGACAGACACAAAGGTGCCTTTGTGCTTATTAGTCACCAAGCTGTGCATTAAAAAAATAAGAATTCAAGTATATAAACATGAGATAGGAAGCAGAAATTTCAAGATCTATGGAAAAACTATTACAACTAACAAAAACAAATTTTAATTACTAACTGGAAATCCTAATTGCCCTCTACTTGTATTCACAAAGCATCAACTGCAATAAACTTTCTAGTATGCTTAAAGTTCCAAATATAACACCACAAGTCATCCACAAATGATTTGGCCCTCCTTTAGTGCATATTTGTAATTGTTTTTAGCTGTCCAGATCTGAACCCCTTCTCTAAGTTTGTAGAATACTCTGGCTAAAGAGCCATACAAGGCTTCCGCTATGAACTTAAAATTCAGAATCCCACCTTCCCAGCCTCTCTTGAAACTGGAGCACTGACCTAAAATCTTGAGTTTGACTTGGGAGCTGGTGACAGATACAAGTGATGACTGCTTAAGATTCATCCTGGGAAGGGTGGCAATAGCAGCAGTATTAGCTGTATTAGATACTTTGCATGGGGTGTATGTTAAGGTTCTAGGAGTGGTCAAATGAGTTAGGGCTGGCCAATCAGCATATCCCATCATCCTGACCATTGAATTACTTCAAACATGGAGAGATAAACATGCCAAGTCATTCCACTAAGATTCCATCTGAAAATCTGGGGTAGAATTTTTTTTAGAAGAAACTACCTTTCAATAGAACTGCCAATTCAGTAGGATGTAAAACTGAACCTATTAGTGGCCATCTTATTATCACATGGCAGAATTCACCAAAAAGAGAGACATGGGAATAACAAATATCATCAAATGAACTCGTGAAGCCAACACTATTGCTAAACACTTCAGGTGCATGAATAATGAGTTTTCTCTATCATTTAGCTACAGTTTAGACCAGGGTTGTTATACATGATAGAATTCCCATAAACTCCCCCTTTGCAGGCCATGATAGAGTTTCTTCAGTAGTTAATAGATTCTGTTGTATTATTGCCTCAGGTGAAGCAAAACAGTCAATACTGAAATTGAAGAAGAAAGCTACCTGGCTTTCTAAAGCAAACACTGATGCCTTATGGAATTTGTTCAGCTGGTTGGGTCTGGTACCCTGGGGAGGAATGGCTGTGGTCAATGTTACAGATTGGTTTCATCATGCTGCTTAAAGTCCTGTTGATATTAACCTAAATTAAATGCCACATTAGATAAATTGAATGGATTTGGTCCTAGCCCCTGTCAGTCAGATTGATCAGAGTGACCAACATCATTGGAGCATACTCATGAGGAAATTCACCAGAAATCAAGAGTGTATAGAAAAGAGTAGGTATTGTTGAGAGACAATTCTCCATGGATCCCTCTGTTTCTTTACCTCCCAGGACAGCTCTTATTGTGGACTATCTTTTCAAAGATGTTTAAATAGCAAACAGCTTGGAAGACAGAAATTACATCTCCCTTTGGGGCAAAGGAAAGTTCTGTTTGCCTCCAGGATAATAAAGCAAATGTCAAAGGCAAAAGTTGAACAGGTTTGCTAGCAGGCCCCTCATGAGATTGAGAGTTTCCTAAACTAATATACCTCAACTGTGACACAAACCTCTGACCCAGCATCCACCTGGGACACCTTCACATTTCCCTATGGGAATGGATAATTCAAGGACTGATACAACCATAAAGTCTATGCTTCCTGCTATGTCATGCATAATAAAGCCCTTTGATTCTGACCCAGGAGTTTCATGTCTTCTTCCAGTGTCTATGAAACTGTGGAAGCATAACTTCTTATCTTGCAGGTAGGATAAAATTTCAGACCCTTCCATTTTTTGACAAAGACCCAGATTAATATACAGAAATAGTATTGTATAAGCTGAAAAACCAAATATTGAAATTATATCAGTTCTCCCCAAATTGATCTATAGATTCAATGCAATTCCAATCAAAATCCCAGGAAGATTTTTCACAGAAATTGACAAGTTGATACTAACATATAAAAGAAAATATAAAGTATTTGTAATCAAACTTAGAAAAGAACAAATTTGGGGGACTTACATATTATGTCACCTTAAGACTTACTATAAAGTACAATAATTAGACATTATGATAGTGGTATAAAACTAGACAAGATCAATGGAATATAACAGAATGTCCAAAATTATATCCTACATATATGGCCAAATGAATTTTGAAAGAGAAATCAAAGAAATTAAATGGGGAAAGAAGTCTTCTCAACATACAGTACTGAATCTACTGCAGATCTATATATTAACTTTGTTGATCGATACTTCACACCACAAGACCGAAGGGACAAAACTCTTTTAAGAAAACATAGGCAAATATGTTTGAGATCTTGGGATAGGCAAACGTTTGTTGGAAAGACTATAAAATGAACTATTTATTTAAAAGGTATATAAACTAAAACCATCAAAATTTCAAACTTCTGCTCATAAAAAGATAAAACTGAGAAAATGAAAACACAAGCCACACACTGAGAAGAAATACTTGTGATATAGATTTCTAATAAAGGACTTCTATCCAGAATATATAAAGAACTGCTACAAAACAATAGTAAAAAGCCAAATAACCAAAATTTTTAAAAAGGCAAATGACTTCAATAGATCCTTGACAAAAAAGAATCTATAAATGGTCAATATTTGAAAAGATATTCAACTTCATAAGTATCAGGGAAATAAATACAAATGAAAGCACAATTAGATACCACTGCACACTCACTAGAATTGTTGAAATTAAAGACTAACAATACCAAAATGCTGGAGAGAATGCAGAGCAACTGGATACTGACAGAAGCTTAAAATGGTACAACTACTGTGGGAAAATGTTTGGCAGAATCTTATGCTAAACTTTCACCTATGTTATTATTTAGCAATTCCACTCTTAGATATATACCTCCCCCATAGTGAAAACCTATGTCAACAAAAAGGCCTGTACAAAAATGGTACAGCAACTCTACTCATAATAAAACAAGATTGGAAACAACACAAATATCCATCAACAAGAAAATGAATAAACAAATATATTCACACAATGAAATATTACTTGTTATTAAAGAAGCTAATAATGCAAACAAAAATATTAATATATCTCAAAAACATTATCTTGAGTGAAAGAAGCCAGACACAAAGGAATATATATGGTATGATCTCATTTACATGAAGTTTTTGTACAGGCAAAACTAATGTACGAAGCTAGAAATCCACAAATACTAGTTGCCTGAGGGGAATACTGAAATACTAGAAAGTGCTCAAAAAAACTTCTTAGGGTGATGAAAATGCTCTAAACCTTGATTGAGATGTTTGTTACATGAGTATACATACATTTGTCAAAACTCATTAGATGTTACACTTAAATCGATATAATTTATTATATATAATTTCCAATTCAAAATGAAATATATACAAGAAATTATAGAATAGATTTTTTTATTTAAATTCAATTTAGTTAACATACAGTGTAGTTTTGGTTTCAGCAGTAGAACCCATTGATTCATCACTTACATAAAAGACCCAGTGTTCATCCCAACAAGCACCCTCCTTAATGCCTGTCATCCATTTAGCCCATCTCTCCCATCCACTTCCCCTCCAGTAACCCTCCATTTGCTTTCTGTATTTAAGAGTCTCTTGGGGCACCTGGATGGTTCAGTCTGATAAGTGTCTGACCTCGGCTCAGGTTCTGATCTCACAATCTGTGTGTTTGAGCCACACATCAGGCTCTCTCTGCTCTTAGCACAGAGCACAGTTTGGATCCTCTGTCCCCTGTCTCTCTGCTCCTCCCCAACTTGTGTTCTCTCTGTCTCTCCCAAAATAAATAATTAAACTTAAAAAAAATTAGTCTCTTCTGGTTTGCCTTCCTCTCCGTTTTTATCTTATTTTTCTTTCCCTTCTCTTATGCTTATCTGCTGTGTTTCTTAAATTCCATATGAGTGAAATCATACAATATTTGTCTTTTTCTGACTGATTTATTTTACTTAGCATAATACACTCTAGCTCCATCCACATTGTTGCTAATAGTAAGATTTTTCTTTTTGATCACTGAGTAATAGTCCATTGTGTGTGGGTGTGTGTGTGTGTATATCTTTTTTTATCAATTCATCAGTTGATGGGCTTTTTCCATAATTTGACTATTGTTGATAGCACTGCTATAAACATTAGGGTGTATGTGCCCCTTCAAACGAGCATTTTTTTGTATCCTTTGGATAAATACCTACTAGTAGTGCAATTGCTGAGTCATGTGGTAGTTCTATTTTTAATTTTTTGAGGAACCTCAATACTGTTTTGCAGACTGCACCAGTTTGCATTTTCACAAGCAGTGCAAAAGGATTTCCCTTTCTCCACATCCTCACCAACATCTGTTGTTTCCTGTTCATTTTAGCCACTCTTACACATAGGGTGTGGTCCTCATTGTAGTTTTGATTTGTATTTTTCTGATGATGGGTGATGTTGAGCATCTTTGCATGTGTCTGTTAGCCATCTGGGTGTCTTCTTTGGAAAAGTGTCTATTCATGTCTGCTGCCCATTTCTTCACTGGGTTATTTGATTTTTGGTTGTTGGGTTTGATAAGTTCTGTATAGATTCTGGATACTAACCCTTTATCCAGTATGTCATTTGCAAATATCTTCTCTCATTCCATTGGTTCCCCTTTAGTTTGCTGATTGTTTCCTTTGCTGTGCAGAAGCTTTTTATCTTGCTGAGGTCCCAATAGTTCATTTTTGTTTTTATTTCTCTTGCATCCAGAGACATGTTGAGTAAGAAGTTGCTGTAGCTGAGGTCAAAGTCCTTGCTGCCTGTTTTTTCCTCCAGGAATTTGATAGATTCCTATCTCATATTCAGGTCTTTCATCTATTTTGAATTCATTTTTGTGTATGATGTATGAAAGTGGTTTTGTTTCATTCTTCTGCATGTAACTGTCCAGTTTTCCAAACACCATTTGCTGAAAAGACTTTTTCCCATTAGATATTCTTTCCTGCTTTGTCTAAGATTAGTTGGACATACATCTATGGGCCCATTTCTCGGTTCTTTATTCTGTTCCATTGATCTATGTGTCTGTCTTTGTGTGAGTATCATATGTCATGATGATTACAGCTTTGTAATACAGCTTGAAGTCTGGAATTGTGAAACCTCCAGCTTTGGTTTTATTTTTCAGAATTGTTTTGGCTATTTGGGGTCTTTTCTGGTCCCATACAAATTTTAGGATTGTTTGTTCTGGCTCTGTGAAGATTTCTGTTGCTATTCTGATAGGGATTGCACTGAATGTGTAGATTTCTTTGGGTAGTAGCAACATTTTAATAATATTTGTTCTTCCAAGCCATGAGCATGGCTGTTTCTCCATTTCTTTGTGTCTTCTTCAATTTTTTTCATAAGCTTTCTATAGTTTTCAGCATACTGATCTTTTACCTCTTTAGTTAGGTTTATTCCTAGGTATCTTATAGGTTTTGTTGCAATTGTCAATGGAGTAAATTCCTTGACTTCTCTTTCTGCGGCTTCACTACTAGTATATAGAAATGCAACTGATTTCTGTACATTGAATTAATATTCTGCAACATTGCTGAATTCATGTATGAGTTCTAACAGTTTTTCGGTGGAGTTTTTTGGGTATTCCCCATATTCACGTCATCTGCAAAGAGTGAAAGTTTGACTTCTCACATGACAGGGATGTCCATTTTCACCACTGTTTTTCAACATAGTACTAGAAGTCCTAGCCTCAGCAATCAGACAACAAAAAGAAATAAAAGGCATACAAATTGGCAAGGAAGAAGTCAAACTATAAAATAGATTTTATTTAAAATTCATTTACCTCCAAACTATTCAAGGCCTAACATCCTAATTAAATAGGTTGAACGTGAGATTATTTGTTCTGTATCCACAGGTGTTGAAAGAGATATCCTCTCAGACTTTACACAGCTACCAAGGCAACAATACTAGGAAAATTATTAATCAAGATTTGATAGTGGCTATCTGCAATCAGAAGAAGAAAACAAAGAACACCTTGGATTATAAATGCAGGTGAAACACACCCAAAAGACCTAGTCAGTCACAATGTTGACGTTCTTGCTTCTTGTATGTGTGGCCCTAGCATCTGCTCACCATTCCGGTGAGCACTTTGAAGGGTAAGTAAGCAACATCTTATATGAGCAAGTCCTCTTCCTTGCTATCACCAAAATGTGAATGCATTACCCAATATTAAATTTTTTCTTCTTCTGCTACCTCACCATTCAGTGAGAAGGTGTTCCGTGTCAATGTTGAAGATGAAAATCAAGTCAGCTTACTCCACGAGTTGGCCGGCACCACCGAGGTAATGATCCAGTATTATAGGTTTGCTTCACAATTACCTTAAAATCTTAGATTCCATCAAAGGAAAAATAACTAAAATATTAATTATAGCAAGAAATAACTTGAAAAACATTTAATGCCACAATACCTTCTTTTTCTGCCTAAATTAGATTACCATAGCCCTATAGTATAATAAATCCATGGTAACTCTTGAAGGAGCTGACAGAACATGACAACTGGATGAGCTGGAGCAGTCACGAAGGTCACAGAATGTCTAATGTACAGTCACTTCCCTTCTAAGGCAAAAGTGAAAAATGATCAACTTGGATATTACTGAAAAACTGGGCTTCTGCCCAACTTGAAATTCATTTCCACATCCCATGTATCATCTGTTCCCTTTGATTTTCTTTCATTCCAAATCAAACAGCTTGAGTTTTCATGACCTTGATTCAGGCCCTCTTAATGATATGACATGAAGGAATTGGGGGCAAAGAAGGTAAAAAGCCATGAACGATTTCTATACTTTTCTTTTACTTTCAAGAAACCAAAATCTCTATGCTACTTAAAAATGAATCCACTGAATATGGGATGAGAACTGATATTCTTAATTATTTATATAGTATAGCAGGAAGCTATTGCTGGCCACAAACAGTTCACTTGGGCCAAAGTTGTTTCTTCGTGAAATATAAACCAAAATAATTTGCCAGCCCCTAAATTATCTCTCAATCTATCTTTTTATAGTTTTTTTTTCTTTTGGCTTTTAAGGTATGGAGAAAAAAAAGAAGAAGGTACAGTGTCATAATCTGAAACAGATTCAAAACTTTAGAATTCTAAGAAAATAAAAAGTCTATATTCCAGCCTTCTACTCAAACTGGAATTTCCTCCATAGAAACACCATCCCTGGTTGCCGGCCTTAATAAAAGCTGTTTGGGTACTTCTAAGGATGGCAGGAATGCTGCGTCTCAGAGTAGTCCATTTGCCTTACAAGTCAATTGTTACATGAAATTGAAAGCTACCTTCTCTAACTTTAGCCCACTGGACTTAGCTGAGCCAAATACTGTCTTATCTCTAAGATTTATCTTTTCCAGGCCTTCCATCATTTCTCTTAGCACTGATTTACACTGATCATTCCTGGTCACCTTTGAATATAGCTCAATCTTTCTGTCTATATTTCTTTTTTTTTTTTTTAATGTAGCTTTCAGAATTGACAATGGACCTGTAGGTATGCTCTGATTAATACAGACTACAGGACCATTGCCTGTCTTCATCCGTAAAATAGGCATTTGCTAACAGAGCGTGAGATTCTTTCCAACATCTTCAACAGTTAATGAATACTCTTAGTTTATAATAAACATATGGCCAGCAAAAGCTAGTAGATTATTCTTTTTTCACATGAATCACTCTCAAACAAGGTATTATTTCTTCTTGCCTAATTTATTTTTTACCTAAATTCAGGATTTTAGATTTACTCTGTTAAAATTTATCTATAATTATAGTTTATTTTCAGCATAATGAGATCATTTAAAAGACTAATTCAATCATCCATGGAAATAATTCTTCCCCCTAACTTTGCATCACCAGCAAGTTTGACAAGCATGCCTTCCCAACTTTTATCTTTGTCACTGATAAAGATAAATTTTAAGTCAATCAAGGGTCAGGACAGAATTAGAGGCCTCCTTCACGGTTCATTCGTTTAATACATATTTATCATGAGTCTTCAATGTGTTAAGTATTGAAAGTGACTCATTAACCAACTATCCTAGGATAAATTTGCTCAATTACCACATTACTGGGGTGTTAGCTCCAGCTAACACTGTGCTTTCCCGCTTGTAAAGAAAAATATAAATACAGAGACTTGGTCAAATGCTTTGCTAAGATCTAGATTCAGCATTCTATCAGGCTAGTGGTCTCTTTCAATAATCAGATGAAGTTAATTAGGCCTGACTTACTCTTGCTTTAACCCATGCTGGCTTCCAGGGATCACAGCTTCCTGAGCATTCATAATCCATCTGCTTTCAGTTTACTCCACAGCTTTGCCAGAATCCATGCTAAGCCCCAAGAGCTCCTGCTTCTGGAAGTCACCTGCTTTCCTATTTATGAAAACCAAGATTTATCCCTTCAACTCCTCAGTGATTCCTTCAAACTCCGATTCCTCCAAAATTACTGAGCAAGTTCTGCAATCACATGTGCACTATTATTTTAGTTACCTAAAATTCAGCATTTTATAATAGTCAAGAGCAGAGAATCTGGACTCAGACTCCTGGACTCAATTCCTGGTTCTATCACTTGCTAGCTGGACTTTAGACACCTCTCTGGGTCTTAACTCTTCTTCTCTTTTGTCCAATGAGAAGAATAATGGTATTTACCTTATAGGATTGTTACGAGATTTAAAAGACTTGATATAAGTAAAGCACTTGAAACTTATATAGTGAGAACTACTTAAGTATTTGTTATTATCATCACTACAACTGGAATATAAATGCAATTTACGTGGCCTGTATAATCCCCTCTCTCCTCATCCATCTTGGGCCTCGATGTTCTCTTTCCAAAGACGGTATTTCTACTAAAAATCATAACATGTGAAAAATTTTTTACTTATGGTAATTTCATCTCTCAGTAGAAGTAGAAGCAGCAAGAAATGATATACCCCCTCAGAAAAGACAAAAGTCAAAAAACAGTTAAACAGGATGACTTTCTCTCTTCCTGCTGCAAGCATCATGCTTTAGCTCTAAGCAATGGGATTGCACATTTCTTCTTTATTCATTTCATTTCTAACATGAATGAAAAGAAGATATTTTTTCTCCTTAGCAATCTTGCAACTGCAGCATATTCTGGACTATAGCCTTCCTGATAAGATCATTTCAAGGGCATCTAGTCTTTGTATGAATCCTTGGCCATGTGTCCTTCCTCCCAGCTTTTAAACATATCCTTTTACAAGCTGAATGCACTAGAGATATCTGTGATGACATGGGACTCCAGCAGCCTCCCCTTTTCATCTGTAATTATATAATAAGGATTTTATTTTATCTCCTTGTAATCAGAATTGAGCTTTTTCCTTTATTGGAGACATTAACTGTAAAACCTATCCTCTTTGCTCTCTACATTCTTGAACTCTGTTTCTCTATGGTAAGGTCCATGTTCATCTATGCCCAGAGTAACATGGTTACAGTCTTCCAATGTTTTCATCACTCTCACTATACTACTAAGTTGATCCCTACTGTCTGAAACTATGCCTGGATTACAAGTCAATCCTCCAAACAGGAAATGAAAATTCCATCAAGATAAATAATCTATCAGATGTTCATCTTATAGTCAAATGCAATGTGAAGAAATAAATTGTGTAAATTTGTAAAGAACCAAAGATCTCCAACACCAATATTTATTGTTTTAAAAGCCTAAAAGAATTTACAGTGGACACAGTACTTTTGCTTTTGTGCTGGTTCTATAATATATTTTAAGAAAAACTCTTCAGTTACTAGCCAACTGGTTAATTAAGTTAATATTCCCACAGTGCTATCACTTAAAGACATTCCTTTATCCTCCAACAAATGCTTTTTACAGTTTTTTGTAACTCAGCTTCCTGGATTTATATTTTATTACCTCAGTTTTACAGTTTATTAACATATAATTCAATTCCCCATATCTCACATCATTTATTTTATTCCATTTCCATATTTCAGAGACAGCTCTCGTTCACCTGGTCTTGGTAATTACTGAAATGTATATCTATCTTCTTGTGAGAATTTTGAGGTTATTATTTTTATCCATACTTGATACATTGGTAAACATCTATGAGGCTGTGGAGTTGCTCTCCTTTTTGGTTCCATTTCTCCTAAGGAGCACTAGTAACTAACTCCAGTGTAGTAAGTCTGCATCACAGTTGGAGAGCTTCATAGTGTTGGATGCTGGTATATTTGTTGACCAACTTTCTCCATGTCAGACTGAAATTTTAAGGTACCTCAGGTTAGGTCTCCAAGTTTTTTTTTGTTTTTTATTTCTAGGAGAGAGAGAGAGACAGTGTGAGCAGGGGAGGGTCAGAGAGAGAGGGAATCACAGACTCTGCAACAGGCTCCAGGCTCTGAGCTGGCAGTCAGCACAGAGCCCGACGCGGGGCTCAAACCCACGAACCACGAGATCATGACCTAAGCGAAAGTCGGACACTTAACCAACTAAGCCACGCAGGCGCCCCTCCAAGTTTTCTGTAAAAACATATTCTTGTTTTTTACATGAGATTTACATGAGAAACATAGAGATTTCTCTACCCCATTTTATTTATTTTTTAATAGTTTATTTTCAAGTTGGTTTCCATATAACACCCAGTGCTCATCCCAACAAGTGCCCTCCTCCATGCCCATCAACCCCCCTTCCCCTCTTTCCCACCCCCATCAGCCCTCAGTTTGTTCTCAGCATTCAAGAGTCTCTCATGGTTTGCCTCCCTCCCTCTCCCAACTATTTTCCCCTTCTTCTCCCCCACGGTCCTCCATTAAGTTCCTTCTAATCCACCTATATGTGAAAACATATGGTATCTGTCCTTCTCTGCCTGACTTATTTCTCTCAGCATAACACCCTCAAGTTCCATCCATGTTGCTACACATGGCCAGATTTCATTCTTTCTCATTGCCATGTAGTATTCCATTGTATAGATAAACCACATCTTCTTGATCCATTCATCCATTGATGGATACTTAGGCTCTTTCCATGTTCTGGCTATTGTTGAGAGTGCTGCTATGAACATTGGGGTATATGTGCCCCAATGCGTCAGCACTCCTGTATCCCTTGGGTAAATTCCTAGCAGTGCTATTGCTGGGTCATTGGGAAGTTCTATTGTTAATTTTTTTTTTATCCCTTGGGTAAATTTCTAGCAGAGCTGTTACTGGGTCTTAGGAGAGACCCTATTGTTAATTTTTTGAGGAACCTCCGCCCTCTTTTCCAGAGGGGCTGCACCAGTTTACATTCCCACCAACAGTGTAGGAGGGTGCCCGTTTCTCCACAACCTCACCAGCATCTAGAGTCTCCTGATTTGTTCATTTTGGCCACTCTGACTGGTGTGAGGTGGTATCTCAGTGTGGTTTTGATTTGTAGTTCCCTGATGATGAGGGACACTGAGCATTGTTTCATATGTCTGTTGGCCATCTGGATGTCCTCTTTGGAGAAGTGTCTGTTCATATCTTTTGCCCATTTCTTCACTGGATTGTTCATTTTTCCAGTGTGGAGTTTGGTGAGTTCCTTATAGATTTTGGATACTAGCTCTTTATCTGATATGTCATTTGCAACTATCTTTTCCCATTTTGTTGGTTGTCTATTAGTTTTACTGATTGTTTCCTTTGCCATGCAGAAGCTTTTTATCTTGATGAGGTCTCAATAGTTCATTTTTGCTCTTGAGTCCCTTGCCTTTGGGGATGTGTCAAGTAAGAAATTGCTGTGGTGGAGGTAAAGCAGGTTGTTTCCTGCTTTCTCCTCTAGGGTTTTGATGGTTTCCTGTCTCACGTTCAGGTCCTTTATCCATTTTGAGTTTATTTTTGTGTATGGTGTGAGAAAATGATCTAGTTTCATTCTTCTGCACGTTGCTGTCCAGTTCTCCCAGCACCATCTGTTAAAGAGGCTGTCTTTTTTCCACTGGATACTCTTTCCCACTTTCACGAAGATTAGTTTGCCATACATTTTTGGGTCCAATTCTGAGTTCTCTATTCTATTCCATTGGTCTATATGTCTATTTTTGTGCCAATACCACACTGTCTTGATGATGACAGCTTTGTAGTAGAAGCTAAAGTCTGGGATGGTGATGCCTCCCATTTTGGTTTTCTTCTTCAATATTACTTTGGCTCCTCAGGGTCTTTTGTGGTTCCATACAAATTTTAGGATAGTTTGTTCTAGTTTTGAGAAGAATGCTGGTGCAATTTTGATTGGGATTGCATTGAATGTGTAGACTGCTTTGGGTAGTAATGACATTTTAACAATATTTATTTTTCCAACCCATAAGCATGGAATGTTTTTCCATTTCTTTGTGTCTTCTTCAATGTCCTTCATAAGTTTTCTACAGTTTTCATCATAAAGTTCTCTTATATCTTTGGTTAGGTTTATTACTAAGTATTTTATGGATTTTTTGTGCAATTGTGAATAGAATCAGCTTCTTGATTTCTATTTTTGTTGCTTCATTATTGGTATATAAAAAGCAACTGATTTCTTTTTTTTTTTTTTTATGTTTTATTTATTTCTGAGAGAGAGAGAGACAGCATGAACAGGGGAGGGTCAGAGAGAGAGGGAGACACAGAATCCGAAACAGGCTCCAGGCTCTGAGCTGGCAGCACAGGGCCCAATATGGGGCTCGAACCCACAAACGGTGAGATCATGACCTGAGTCGAAGTCAGACACTTAACCGACTGGGCCACCCAGGTGCCCCAAAATGCAACCAATTTCTGTACGTTGACTTTGTACCCTGCAACTTTGCTGAATTCATGGATCAGTTCTAGTACGCTTCTGGTGGAGTCTGTCAAGTTTTCTATGTAGAGTATCATGACGTCTGTGAAAAGTGAAAGTTTGGCTTCTTCTTTGCAAATTCTGATGCCTTTTATTTCCTTTTGTTGTCTGATTGCTGATGCTAGGACTTCCGGCACTATGTTAAAGAACAGTTCCCTACCCCATTTTAAAGAACCCATCATTTTCACTGCAGAATCTTAAAAGTCTCTGTCTCTCTCAGTCTTTCTATGTTTTTCTCTGTCTAGATAGATAGATATAGAGATATAAACATAGATATAGATACAGAGATGTATGTAGATATGCAGAGAGAGAGATCGATCTCCCAATATTTGGGAGAGCCAAGACCAATGAGCAAGAATTAAGAGATTAGGAAAGGCAGCTTTCAACTTAATATCACAAAGAAAACCCACCCATAAAGTAATTAGGCTATTCTGAATTGGTACTAGATGTATTCAAGATTGTATCAGAACCATCACCACAATATCTTGTACAGGTACATGCTGTTCTAAGTGAAAAGCTGATGTCTCAGTATAAGTTCTTAAAATCAGAATCTTAGACAAAGATTTGAGGGCAAATATTTTTTTGAGGGGAAGTACAGGGAACACTGGAAGAGAAGTGAGGAGTGATGCAGAGAAAGGAAGGTAGACAAGAAAGGGGATACTATTAAGACAACTACCACAAAGGATTAGAGCTTAGTCCTACAGAGAAAACCCAAGAAAGGGTACAAATCACAGATCTCAGAATTATCCCACCTGAGAAATGAGAGAATTGGAGTATTTATACATCCACTTCCCAGGCTCACTGGTTGAGGGCTTCTCTGTAAAAAGTTATTTCTTATCCACCTCCTGCTGGCTGCAAGCTTGGCTTTTTCCAGTTTTAGGGGAAAGGGCTTTCACAGAGATGAAAATGTTGGTGGTGAGGGGTCCGTTGAGTACACTAAAAGGTCCCAGATTTATGTATGGGTGGGGCACTGTCAAGTTCCCTACAGATGCTTGGAAGACTTTGTGTGCTTTACCAATTCGAAACCTCTCTATATCTATAATAAAGATACACATCCCACTCCCATCCCACCTCGGAATGACAAGCATTCTTAGAAACACAAATTCGGAGTTAAATTTTGAAAATATGCTTTCTCCTATAAAGTGCTTGTCTTCATTCCCTTTCTCTTTACCATGTTGGTTAATGAACTTCATTACCAGATCCTTGCTTTCTACGTTCTTACAATGGCATGCCTGTAAACCTCCTCCCATCTTTTAACTTTCACCTTTATTTTCTCATCTTTGACTCACTAGATCACATTCTGTAGCCAATCCTTATAAAATTGTCAGTACTGTCTCCTTTCAACACCTTACTGAAAACCACACTCATGTTTTTCTTCTGGAATCCCTTGTGATATTGTCCTAACGTCCCAGCCTTCTACTGCCCTGGAATGCCCTGTAGCGCTGACTCATGACTCAGCACCCACTAGACATCTACAGTGGTCTCAAGATTACCAGGACAGGATATAGGTTATTGGATCTCCACAGGCAAGTATATCTGAAACTGAGTCATCTTAATATCTTACCTAATTAGTTTTAATTAAACAACCACTAAGTCTTGCACAAACTCCCTCGTAAGTTTCCAAGCCATGATCCTAAATATCACCTGTCTCAGGCTGGAGACTAGCTCACAAACATCCAAATAGGGACTCAGTGAGACGCAGAGACAGAGAAAGACCCACTGTCAGGCACACCTCAAGCTTCAAGATCTTTTCTCAGATCAGGGAAGAAACAGGGTAACAGAAACCTGAGAGAGACAACACATCCTTAGTTACTATTTTTCCATGGAAAAAAAGAGGAGATTTGAAACCATACATCCAAAAGGGAAAACATTAGAATTCTCAAATATGTCATCCTGTTATTTTTGTGCATAATTGTCTCTAAAATCTCCCCTGTAAAGACAGAAGCTATGTTTGATTCGCTCACTTAACATATTCCTAGTCTCAAGCTCAGAGCCTAGCACATAAGAGGTCCTCAGTAAAAGCAGATGAATAATTGAACAAATGAAAATGTCTGGATCTCAGATCCAATGCTCAAGAGAGCATTTTGTTTCTGGCCATGATGCTGAGATATGCACTGTGGAAAGAGGCATGTTTCCTCTCTTATACGTCAGAGATGTAGATCCTGGTTCTGCACATCACTGTGGCAAGCACGGTGCTGAGTTCCAAGCACAAATGAGCAAAATAAGTCAATTCAAAAGTAAAAAGGAAGGCTCAATCCCTTTCTACTAAATTTTGTGGCTCTAGTTAATTCATCATCATTCATTCAGCACATTTATCCATTACCACAAACACCACTATCACAATAAGCAACTGCTCTGGACCATTCTGGAAAATACTGCAACTAACTAGCATTATGGAAAATAATTACATGTTCTTCATGCCTGATGATAAGCAGTTAAGGCCATGTACGTATGTGTAAACACTTTTATTAACATCTAACTGTTTGGTCCCAACTTCTTCACTCAAAGGAGATTTCATGGATAATTTGAATTTAAAAATAATTTAATAGAGTGCTAGTGTGCTTGCTAATGATAATTCACCCACCGAATTATAGGTGTCAAATGCAATATCTCTTACTCCTTATTCAGATTGACTTCTGGAAACCAGACTCTGTCGCACAAATCAAACCTCAAAGTACAGTTGACTTCCGTGTTAAAGCAGAAGATGTTTTCACTGTGGAAGATTTTCTGGAGCAAAATAAACTACAATATGAGTAAGTTTAAGTTTTTTAACTATTAAAATTCTCTCCCATGTATACTCCTATCTTAGCCTCTGAATAACTCTGGGAAGGTAAAACTAAGACCAAGAACAGGCTTCCCTAGGGCTCCACAAATAGATCATGGCAAAACTGGCCCTAGATTCCAAATCTTAAGACTTTAAGCCTGGTAGGTTTTGTTTTTAGTTACTGTTCTACTAAAAATGGTTTTCACTTTTAAACCCCAATTCAGCAAGATATCTGACCTGCTACTGGTTTACAAATGATATACAGACTACAGGCCAAACCATGAACACTCTTATTATCAATCAGCTAGACAGTTTCGGACCTAAATTGTATCAAACCTTCTTTCCAAATGAGAAGTCCTTATGATCTATAAGGACTCTCATGCTCCTAACTTTCTGTGTATGCACACTGGACTCAATAAATATTTATTTCAACTTAACCAGTTATTCATATTTTATTATCATTTTAATTTTTTTCATCATTCGAAGTGTACTTCTTAATCCCCATCCTTTTTTCCCCCACTCCCCCACCCATCTCCCTTCTGGTAACCATCAGGTTTTTTTTCCTTTAATATCTGTTTCTTGGGGGACGCCTAGGTGGCTCAGTCAGTTAAGAGTCCAACTTCAGCTAAGGTCACGATCTCACGGTTCATGGGTTTGAGCCCCACGTCGGGCTCTATGCTGACAGCTGGCTCAGAGCCTGGAGCCTGTTTCAGATTCTGTGTCTCCCTCTCTCTCTGACCCTCCCCTGCTCATGCTATCTCTCTCTCTCTCTCTGCCTCTCTCTCTCTCTCTCAGAAATAAATAAATTTAAAGAAAACATAAAAGAATCTGTTTCTTGGTTTGTCTCTTTCTTTGCTCATTTGTTTTGTTTCTTAAATTCCACATAAGTGGAATCATATAGAATTTGTCTTTTTCTGAGTGACTTATTTCACTTAGCATTATACTCTCTAGGTTTAACCATGTTGTTGCAAGTGGCAAGATTTCATCCTTTTTTATGACTGAATAATATTCCATTGTATATATACACCATATCTTCTTTATCCATTTATCTATGCATGGACACTTGGGCTGCTTCCATAATTTGGCTACTGTAAATAATGCTGCAGTAAACAAAGAGGTGCATGTATCTCTTTGAATTAGCGTTTTTGTGTTTGGAGGGTAAAGAGCCAATAGTATGATTACTGAATCATAGGGTAGTTCCATTTTTAACTTTTTGAGAAAACTCCATACTGTTTTCCACAATGGCTGTACCAATCTGCATTCCCACCAACAGTGCAGAGGGTTCCTTTTTCTCCACATACTCTGTGAGCGCTTGTGTCTTGTGTGTTTTTTTTTTTTTTTTAATTTTAGCCATTCTGACAAGTGTGAGGTGATATCTCATTGTAGTTTTGGTGTGCGCTTTCATGATAATGAGTGACGTTGAGCATCTTTTCATGTGTCTGTTGTCCATCTGGATGTCTTCTTCGGAGAAATGTCTCTCCACATCTCTGCTCATCTTTTCATTGCATTATTTGTTAAAGAGTATTGATTTGTTAAAGAGTATTTATCCTTTGTATAATTTGGACACTAACCCTTTATCGAATATGTCATTTGCAACTATCTTCTCCCACTCCATATGTTGCCCTTTACTTTTGTTGATTATTTCCTTCATTGTGCAGAAACAATTCTGATATAGTCCCAAAAGTTCATTTTTGCTTTTATTTCTCTTGCCTCAGGAGACATATCTAGAAAAATGTTGCTATGTCTGACTGGCATCAGAGAGATTACTGCCTGTGCTCACTTCAAGGATTTTTATGGATTCAGGTCTCACACTAGATCTGCAGTCCATTTTGAGTTCATTTTTGTGTATAGTGAAAGAAGGTGGTCCAGCTTCATTCTTTTGCATGCAGCTGCCCAGTTTTCCTAACATTATTTGTTGAAGATACTGTCTTTTTCCCATTGTATATTCATTTCTCTTTTGTCAGAGATTAAACGGCCATGTAATTGTGGATTTATTTCTAGGTTTTATGTTCTAATCCATTGAGCTATGTGTCTATTCTTATGCCAGTACCATACTGTTTTAATTACTACTGCTTTGTAATATATCTTGAAATCTGGAATTGTGATATCTCCAGTTTTGTTTTTCATCCTCATGCTCTTTTAAGATTAAGGACCAGACTAGGGTCAGACTGAATGGTTATTCTGTCCTTTACCCTCAAGGCCCCACCACTGTCTCTAATGGTAGAAGTCATGAAGACAAGGACTGAAAGAAAGAAAGAAAAGTGGTCCCCAAAGGCCTAATACAGAGTTGGCTAAGCTGATGACCCTATCTTCTCTCTCCAAGTACCACACTTGTCCATCTTAGCCTTTTCAGATGACTAGGAGCAGTTGTCCATTGTTGGTACAACAAATAGTAAATGCCTATATACCAAGTCCAAAAAAGGATAGATACGGCCCTACTCCCATCAGAGGAAAACAGACTTTAAACAAAGAATTGCAAAATTATGTAACAGATGTCAAGAAGAGTAAACAGCTGGATATATAGGGGAAATGACCAACTCTAGGGTCAGGGAAGGCCACCAGAGGAAATGAGGCTTCTGCTGAGAACTCAAAGATGACCCAGAGTTAGCCAAAGAAAAGAAAAACACATACTCTAGGCAGAGAACAGACTATATGGTAACCTTACAACTGGGAGACTCCATGCTGACCTGGAGGCATTTTCACTAGAAAGAAGAAAGAAATGAGGTCTTTTATCCAAAACAGAGTTATTCCTCCTGGAAGTGGGTCAGTGAGAAGCAAAGAGGCAGTGTCAAGCTCCAGTCCTGAACATTCAAATGTTTATCCAAGAGCACCCCACCACAAGCTCAAGTCCTCATTATATTTTGAGTAAATATAACCTAAATAATTGTTACAAAAATTTTCTCTTGTTTTTCACAACTTAAAAAATATAGAATAGTATTTATGCTAGTGAAGATGTAATAATTGTTACCTATAAGGTCTGTTCATCATCAGAAGTGGCATGCCATAACACAACAAATAAATGCTCCAGTAAAAAACAGACCAGATTCAAATCCTGGCCCTGCAACTTTCTGGCTGTGACCTTAGATAATTTGCTTAATTTTTGTGAATTTCAGTTTCCTGATCCATAATGTGAAGATATCATGCCTCTCTCAAAGGGCTGTGAAGATGAACTAAAACAATACCTAAATAAGTTGCGACTGATATTACTACTGCTGTGAAAGCTGCTATGGTTTATTATTGTACAAAGAGGGAGATGATACATTGTTTAAAGGTCAACAGAAATTGTTTTGTTTAACCCCATTACCATGCTTCATACAGCTTAGCTATCTGCTTCTGCCTGAGGGAAGTGTCAAAATGTGACCTTAAGAATTGGCTGTCTCTTTTAAAAAGAGATATAACACAGTTAAGTTTCAAAATTTGATTAAGAGTCATGTCTGTGACTTTTTGCTCTGATTACACTAGGAAGAGTTTCAAAAATCCTAACCTTTAGGAGTCCATGGCAAAAACTTTTAAATGACAGGTTTGTTTTTTATACTTCTTTGAGAAAAACAAAGGAATATAGCAGAGACCATAAGCTAACCCTAGCTACCTGAATCATGTCCTACTTCTGCCTATATCACAAAGCAGTACAATGGCTTCTAATCGCGTATCAATCTCCTTTTCTCAGCTGGAAACTTCAAGCCTTTATTGGTGGGTAAACTTTTGGAAACTGGATATAAATGTTGTCTCATCTAGAATATAGGATATTCCCAAGAGCTAAACTCTTGTTAATTTTTGTTTCTCTGTTTGCTGCTTAGCACATTTGTAGCATATAATTTTCTAAATATTAAATAATAACAAGTCCCTAGAAATCCTGGAGAAGCACACCAGCAATATCCTTGCTGGGGCTGCAAGCAGTCCCTATGCATCCCGTTATTACCTCGTATGGTAATTAATTTGTATTTAGACAGTTTCCTGTCGGCAAGAATTTGTAGTTGTGTTTACATGCAACAGGAACCGTCTACTGCACAACTTCCACCAAAATAGCTTTGTAGATTCTTTCCATGGTTCCTTCAAACCTTCTTCACTGAGATGTGTATCACTTTGGCAGCTTTAGTTAGTTTCTGAGTTACCATGGGAAAAATTCAAAATGTGTGCACCAAGAAAAATAACTATTTTTATGCTTATGCTACACACTTATGTACAGAAAGACCAGGAATTGGATGGGGTAAATCTCCAACTTTTTGTTCTGAAGCCGGGCTGACAGACCTTTTAGTGGGCAGCCCTTCAGAGATTACCTTCCTACAAGTTGCAGGATGGTTGTCTTTCCCGTATCCAACCTAGGAAGAAACTGAGTGTTACTAACTACGTATAATGTTACTTTTCTGCGTATTTCAGATTAGGACAGGAATGTGTCCTTGCATAGCAATGGGTTCTTAACAGTGTTCTTCATAGCAATGGGCATGTATTATGGGAACTAACCAAATATTCCTTTTTCAAGAATCTATAAGGGCAAAAAAGTGAGTCATGTCTCTCCTTCTCAGATGTTCTGTTCCCTGTTTTGTTGGGAGTCCCTGTTATCTAATTTGCTTGCATGTTTGTACAGAAGAAGTTGGATGGCACTATAAAAGGAACATAGGAAAGTATAAAACAGTGTACATGCCCCTATATTTTGGAGCTGTAATGCAGTCCCTATTACATTAAGAGGCATTGTTTTAATCTCCTAGAATAGAAGCTCATTATTTAGTAATCATATTTGTAATACAGCTAAAGTAGTGCTTTGCCCTAAATCTAATAAAATCAAATAATCACAAGGCTGGAAAAGATCATTTCAGGTCAATCCCTTGCCTTCCGGCAAAAGTCAGCACCACATTAACCTCATTCTGATGCTCTTTTGCAACTTTCTAGATGGAGGGTACTTTTCCTGTTGGGCATCATCTTAAATTTAACAGTTTTTTAATGCTTCTTTGTCCTGATTATTGATGAAAGTGTTTAACAGTTAACATAGTAATAACTCTAACAGAACATCTCATCTAACGTCCAAACAAAACACTAATCCATACACAGTTACTGATTCTTCGAAATAATGTGAATTTGTGGATTAGGGGCAGAGAAGAAGAGCCATAACCTGTGGAAGGTCTGTGACCCCTCTATTCAGAGCTGGTTCCTGAGAAATCAGAGCTGGCCACAGTTACGATCACAGACACAATTGTCTATTGAAGGTCTTGAGGCTGCGGAATGCCTGGGAGCATTTCTGTGATGATTTCTTTTCTCTGGGCACCCACTAACAAGCCACGCGATCTAGATGATATTGTACTCGCTCACTGATGATGAAAAATCCTGTTAAAGTAAAAGTAGCTGCCATTTACCGTTTCCTCTTCAAGTTTTAGTTTTCTCGCTCAGTCAGAGTTCATCTTTGTGACACAGGATTTGTTCTTTCAAATGGAGGATCTTGGAATGGTATACAGCTATTTTCCTAAAGATTTCAGCCAATTTTATTTTTTTGTTTTCAAGTTTTTGTTTTGCTTGTTTTGCTGTGTTTTATTTGTTTTTAGTTTTTGTGAATGTTATATTTGAAAATCATTTTCCTAAAAACCATCTATTCTAGGTGTTTTTCTAGAGTTTATGAAGGTGGTAACTGGCAATTTTAGCTTAATTTTTTTTTTTCATAAACCTTGGAAGACATCTATGACCAAGGCCTATGCATTTGAGTCAAGTCACTGCATTTTACAACTGATCAGGACATTAATACCAGCTAATCAAATGCTCCCTTCCCAAAATTATGAAATTAAGGCCCAGAGATTAAATAACTTTTCTGAAGCCAACTTACAAGTTAGTCAAAACTATTACCCATGACCTTTTGATTCCTAATTCTGGATTCTTTCTACTTTTGCCCTATCCCCTAACAATCCAATTTGGGTACTGAATATAATTATAGAACATACTATAATCATTACTCCTAACTGTATCAGGCAGAACGATGATCCCTCCACCTAAAATGTCTACATCTTAATCCCCAGAACACCTGAATATGTCACATTACATGGCAAAGAGGGTTAGGATTGTAGATAGAATTAAGGTTGCTAAGCAGCTGAACTTAAAATAAGTAGATTATCCTAGATTGTCCAGATAGGTCCAACATGATCACAAGGTCCTTACAAAGGTTAAACAGAGGCAGAAGAGGAGGTCAGAGTGATGTGACATACAGAAGACTTGAGCTGCTGCTGCTGGCCTCAAAGTTAAAAGACAATGGCAAAGAGCCAAAGAAGGTAGACAGCCTCTAGGAGCTGGAAAGGGCAATGAATCAGATTCTCCCCTACAGCTTCTAGAAAGAAGCACCTTTATTTGTTGACACCTTAACTTTAGCCCACTGAGACCTATGTTGGGCTTCTAACTTACAGAACTGTAAAATAATAAAAAATTCATGTTGTTTCACACCATACTACATTTGTGGTAATTTACAGCAGCCATAGAAATAAATATACTAACCAAGTACTGATGATTGTTTAAAGAGAAACTATATTTCCGCATGCTAAACTCTTAAGTCTGCTCCTTTTCCTTTTTCTTTTTAATACCACCTTAAGACAGTATTTGCCTTGGGGTGCCTAGGTGGCTCAGTCCTTAAGCACCTAACTTTGGCTCAGGTCAGGATCTTGTGGTTTGTGAGTCTGAGCCCTGCACTGGGCTCTGTGCTGACAGCTCAGAGTCTGGAGCCTGCTTCAGATTTTGTGTCTCCCTCTCTCTTTGCCCCTCCCCTGCTCATGCTCTGTCTCCCTCTCAAAATAATAAAAATAATAATAATAATAATAATAATAATTTAAAAAATTTTAATGATAGTATTTGCCTCTTGCTAGGAAGCAAATATCATTTAGTATTAATTTATTGCATTTTCCATAAACAGACACAAGTTCATTCCCAAGTTAACCAAATGAAGGAGAGACTAGGAGGGAGGTTCAGAGGATGTCCTTGACATACTTCATCAGAAAGCCCGTGGAGCAGCCACAGCAGAAGTAGACTTTTTGATGTGTGGCTGCAACTTTCTGTATGTCAGATAAAAACATTTCAAGGCTTAACTGTGGATAATACAAGTTTCTGCAAACTAGCTTCTGTCCATAATATTCACAGTGCTTTGATCAAGGACACTAATGCTCATAAAATTTTGTCCTTTCAAAACATACTTTTTCCACTCAACAGTAGCAAAGACAAAGGAAGTCGCACATATCCACACCTTCCAGCCTGCCTTGTAAAGTATGAACTTTCACCTGAATAATCATTTATAGAAATAAGCAGGCCTCAAAGGTCTGTCACCAATTTTCATACTACTGTGCTAGAGAACCATTCCTTTATTATTTTAAACCAGCCAAGAACAGGGAAGCAGAAACTAGATATTTAGCCCCAGCATTTTTTGCCAAATAATAGGTTTTTGGTTTATTAATATTTCTGAATTTCAACCCATCAAGACATTTTTCTCAAAACATAGAGAAAGTCCCTCAAATGACGAACTGTCTCAGTTTACCTGGGCCTGACTGGCTCCTGGGACCTGTGCCTTTTAGTGCTAACGGCAGGGAAGACCTGGAGAAGAAAAACCACAAAAAGGGCTCACATGCATACTTATGTGCGGCAGCCCAAGGCTCTGATCCAGAATGCTCCAGGTATCAGGGGAAACCATTTTCTGAATGCAGGGTCCAAGGACACCTAAATATGTCAAGTTTGGGCTGAGAAAGAGCCTGCCTTACTTGCTCTCTCCAACCATATGTTCACTCTTTGGGAGGAGCAGCTCGGTTGAAGGACATTAGGAATAATCAGAGGACACATATGACTCCATGAAGAACATACTGCACCATTTACTAACGCAGTGACTCTAGGTTTTGGCATATGTTCCCTGGGAAATGCTCATGTTCACAGGATCATCCCCTTTGGTATATTGCAGGGTATTGATAAACAACCTGAGATTGGCGTTCGAAGGCCAGTTTGACAGCCACGTCCGTGCAACTGGACACAGTTATGAGACGTACAACAAATGGGAAACGGTATGATGCATACATGATTTAGACAGACATTGCTTTGGGAATTGAACTAAGAACGGACATTAATCTACAAATGGTTACATTGGTAGATAGAGGCTTGGACTCAACAAGTCAGCACTGAGAATCCAGGTCTCATCTCTCGCAGTGCCATCGGAACAACATTTGAAGGACGCACTATGTATCTCCTCAAGGTAATCATTTTTAACCATGACGGTGCCATGTCTGAGGGCTTTAAATCAATGGTTCTAACACATTAACATCTGTTACACAGACATGCTCATCCCAACATTGTTATAACTCTTTCCCTGTCTATATGCCCCAGGGAATCAAACAGATTCCCCAGCTTCTTTTATCATATGTGGATTTTTAAATCATTATTTTGATTTATTCAAAAGGAAAATGCAATAAAATAAGAGAAGTCCTATAAATTTAACCACATTCCTGTAAGCAATGTAAATGATCACCTACCTTGATGAAATTCTTCTCTCCCAGATGTTGTTTGCGATTCCATTTGCTAAAGAGGTTCATAAACTTCACGTCTATCAGGCAACATTACAAAGTGTAGCAACAATTTGTTTCTGTCGTCTTCTAATGCCATTTTTGTCATGTAATTCTAATGAAGAAAATAAAAAGACAAGGACTAAGTGGGAGAGAAGAAAAATTCTTACAAGATTAGCAACAATCATGATTACTTCTAATTACTCATCCAGTTGTCTTGGTCATGTCACCTAATAATAGCAGCTGAAAATAACCTCCACGTGAGTACAATTAAGCAGCGTAATCAGCATCTTCTGAAAAATATGAGCTTGTCAAGCTTAATAAAAATAATAAACAGCCATGTAAGCCTTCAGTTCAAACATTGTGAGTGTCTAGAGGCAAGAACATACTGTGCTAGTATTGTGTTTTAATTTAATCATGGGATATATCTCTTGCTGTTGTCAAGTTTCACCTGTTGAATCCACAACCCAGACGGGTAGTGAATGTTAACCCCTGAATGTGACAAATCAGTGTCTCCCTTTTCCTTTGCTTGCAATAGGTTGGCAAAGCTGGACCAAATAAGCCAGCCATTTTCATGGACTGTGGTTTCCATGCCAGAGAGTGGATTTCCCCTGCATTTTGCCAATGGTTTGTGAGAGAGGTCAGTATATAGAATGGTTTTTGGCTGAGGGAAGTAGAAAGTATTTTTTATTTAATAAAAAACTTCAGTTTCTTATAACTTAGCTATAATAATAATAACAGAAAAATTCATAACTCTAAGTTGTCATTTTTAGGGAAACTTCATAAGGTAAGAGTTTAAGTTTTTTTAAGTTTTTTTTATTTATTTTGAGGGAAAGCGCACAAAGGAGAGGCAGAGAGAGAAAGAGGGAGAGAGAAAGAATCCCAAGCAGGCTCCGCACTGTCAGCACAGAGCCCAATGCGGGGCTCCAAATCACAAAACAACTGTGAGGTCATGACCTGAGCCGAAGTTGGACACTTAACCAACTGAGCCACCCAGGCACCCCTGTAAGTTTTTAAAATAGTTACAAAATTTTATTTATTTAAATTTGACTTATCAGAACTTTCTTACCCACCTTTGGTGGAGAGACTAACTGGTAGTATAATGGACAGGTCATTTAAAAGTAAATGATTGTGGATAAAGCACGAGCTTCATCATTATCTCTTAGGCAATAAAGTTTCGTATACTTCAGAAAAAAAGAAAACAATGAATAGTGGTTCCTACTCTAAATGATAGTGTTTTTCATTCCTTGTAATTCTAATGATAAGATATATGAGAAAGCCCTTTAACTGAACTTTTTAAATATCCATGAGTCCATACTGATATAAATAAATTATTCAATAAATAAATAAGAGGGAAAGAAGGAACAACTCTTTCTTTAAGAAGAATTACAACTAATGGATATACAAAGAATGAATACAATAGAAAATTACCATTAGAATACCACAGTAATAATCATTTCATGAAAATCTATGTACAGATGCAAAAATTAGTGAGTCAAAGTTTAAAGACAAATAGGATATTTGCAGTTTCAAGGCATCTCCCCAAAAATATGTATCCAATTACAAAGACAAAGTTTAGAGTAGAGAAACAGCAGAAACTATTTAACCAAATAGTGATCAAGGTCAACATCACTGGTAACATCATCATCACATACCACACATTGTCTTTATGGTACTTGTCCTAAAAATGCATAATCTTCCTCTAATCATAAAAAAAACTGACACAAACCCAAATTGAGGGGCCTTCTGCAAAGTAACCAGACCAGAACTCTTCAGCAGTGTCAAAGTCATAGAAGACAAAGACAGACTGAGGAACTCTCACAGAGAAGAGGAGACAAAGGAAACATGACAACCAGCACAATGTGGGACTGTGCACTGGATCATAGAACAGAAAAAGGATAATAGTGGAAAAACTGGTGAACTATAAAAAAAAAAAAATCTATGATTTAACTTATATTATTGTATCAATGTTAATTCGTTCACTTTGATCACTGTACCATGATTAAGTTAGATGATAACATTAGGAGAAGCTGAGTAAAGGGCATATGTGAACCCCTTGCATTTGCAACTCCTTCTCTAAGTCTAAAATTATTTCAAAATTAAAAGTATAAAATATTGAAGTACTTTTAAAATTAAGAATACTATTATATACAATACACCATCTTTTGTGTGAAACACTTCTGTATATATTTGTCATTGTCTTGGTTTCTAGACATGTTTTGTATCCAGTTGTCACCATTGAACTTCAATGGAGATCTCACCATCTGCCAAACTTTTGTCATTACTGTAGTTATCTAAGATTATACCAGCAAAAAGGACATGGTTCTATAGCTCTTCCAACTTAAAAATCACATATTTTATCATGTGTTTTTATAATGATATACATATATAGACTCATGAAAAAGTATAGTAAAACTATTAATAAATAGAAGCCTTAAATATTTTAAAATCTACTCAGCAAAGCCTAGGGAAGAGTTGAATTTAAGTTTAATATGATACTGGGGCTGGGAAACTATGACTAAAAGAACATAATAAATGACTGAGGTCCTTCATTCATAGAGGAATGTCCACATTACTTAGCAGGGGTAGCTAGTCCCTTAACAGGGTTCCCTTCTCAATATAGAGGAATGAGAAGGAGACTTTCATCATTATACAGGCTTTGGTGAGAGCCACCCAAAATCTATCAGTGTGAGCTCACTTCAGAAAGGGAGGCTTCTTCATTCTTCTTCTTTATTGTACATTCTCTGCAGTGGGACTGCCTACAAGTTTCACAAAACTTAAATAAATTTCTAGATGATATTATTTATTTTTTTTTTTTACAAATAGTTTATTGTCAAGTTGGTTTCCATATAACACCCAGTGCTCATCCCCACAAGTGCCCTCCTCCATGCCCATCTCTCCCCTCCCCCCCACACCCATGAGTCCTCAGTTTGTTCTCAGCATTCAAGAGTCTCTCATGGTTTGCCTCTCTCCCTTTCCCCACCATTTCCTCCCTTCTTCTCCCCCATGGTCCTCCATTAAGTTCCTCCTAATCCTCCTATACGTGCAAACATATGATATTTGTCCTTCTCTGCCTGACTTATTTCGCTAAGCATACCACCCTCAAGGTCCATCCATGCTGCTACACATGGCCAGATTTCATTCTTGCTCATTGCCATGTAGTATTCCATTGTATAGATAAACCACATCTTCTTGATCCATTCGTCCGTTGATGGACGCTTAGGCTCTTTCCACGTTTTGGCTATTGTTGAGAGTGCTGCTATGAACATTGGGGTACATGTTCTCCTATGCATCAGCATTTCTATATCCCTTGGGTAAATTCTTAGCAGTGCTATTGCTGGGTCATAGGAGAATTCTATTGTTCATTTTTTTGAGGAACCTCCACACTCTTTTCCAGAGGGGCTGCACCAGTTTACATTCCCACCAACAGGGTAGGAGGGTGCCCATTTCTCACATCCTCACCAGCATCTAGAGTCCTCTGATTTGCTTATTTTATCCACTCTGACTGGCGTGAGGTGGCATCTCAGTGTGGTTTTGATTTGTATTTCCCTGATGAGGAGGGATGCTGAGCATCATTTCATGTGTCTGTTAGCCATCTGGATGCCCTCTCTGGAGAAGTGTCTGTTCATATCTTCTGCCCATTTCTTCACTGGGTTGTTTGTTTTTCGGGTGTGGAGTTTGGTGAATTCCATATAGATTTTGGATATTAACCCTTTATCTGATATGTCATGTGGAGTTTGGTGAGTTCCTAGAAACATGCATAGCCACCCATAGACATTCCTTACTTACTAAAAATCGGTTTTACCCTCATATCCTACTCACTTTGGAAAAAATTTATTGCAGTTACTATTGAAAAGTGAATATGTTTGGGGCGCCTGGGTGGCTTAGTCGGTTAAGCGTCCGACTTTCGCTTAGGTCATGATCTCGCGGTTCGTGGGTTTGAGCCCCGCGTCAGGCTCTGTGCTGACTGCCAGCTCAGAGCCTGGAGCCTGTTTCAGAGTCTGTATCTCCCTCCCTCTCTGACCCTCCCCTGCTCACGCTGTCTCTCTCTCTCTCTCCTAGAAATAAATAAAAATATTAAAAAAAAAAAAGTGATTATGTTTAATAGTCTTTAGTTTTATTAAATCTTTGCTCATCTTTAAACTGAAAATTTAAATAAATAATTATGTGTCATATACGGCTGTAATAGAATATCCTGGAAACAGAAGAATTAAAAACTATTTTAGTCAAAACTATGGATAATATTTTGCTGTCTTTTAAATATTACTAATATCTATGTCAATAGGTAGATATTAGTACCAAAGTTAACATTCATACAGTCTATGAAAATTTTAGCAGCATCATGCATTCCATTTTTCCATGAAATTCTCTTCTTATTCATACACAGGCTATTCGCACATATGGACGTGAGATCCACATGACAGAACTTCTCGACAAGTTAGACTTTTATGTCTTGCCTGTGCTCAATATTGACGGCTACATTTACACCTGGACCAAGGTATATGAACCAATACTGAGAAGGGCTGATTAAATTAAAACCAACCCACTTTCTATTATACTTGACCTAACCACACAATCCACTTTCAGAACCGAATGTGGAGAAAGACTCGCTCCACCCAGGCAGGAACCACCTGCGTTGGCACAGACCCCAACAGAAATTTTGATGCTGGTTGGTGCAGTAAGTATCTGGCTGACCATTTTGCATGTATCTGTTGAAAAGTATGGGAGGAAAAATCACACAAGAAAACAATGTCTAAAATAAGAAAAAATGTAAAGTGTTACATTTTAGAATTCTAACTTTCTGAAAGCAGAAACAATAAACAGTTTACTTATTCACTCAAAAAAATGTAGTATACTCTACTGTGTTCCCAGCTGTGTTAGATACTGGAAACACAAGGCTGAGCAATCCAGACAGAATTCTACTACTTTGAAATGTATAATTTAGAGGAGACAGTCATTAAAGAATTATTTAAATAAAAATGTGATATTATTACAATTTTGTGATTCAACTCTCAGAAAATGATTACAAGTAATAAGAAAATTTCTCATGGATATTAGTTTCTCCCTTATTAATTTTCTTACACTATATTGAGATCTCATTGTATTACTATACAAAGACACACTGATGATTTCACATGCAACTTTTTACCCCATTAGCTTAAAAACATACCACCCTAATCTCATGACTAAATATATGTGCATGCTTTATTATATATACATACATGATCATGAGGGCACCTGTAAAAACAGCTTTTAAGTTTATTTATTTTGAGAAAGAGAGAGCATGAGCATGGGGAGGGACAGAGAGAGAGGAGAGAGAGAATCCCAACCAGGCTCTGCACCATCAGCACTGAGCCCAACGTGGGACTTGATCTTACAAACCGGAACAATGAAATTATGACCTGGGCCAAAACCAAGAGTCGGGCACTCAACCAACTGAGCCACCCAGGAGCCCCCAAGACAGCTTAATTTTAACTCTCTAAGTTGAAAGCTTGAAACATGCCTTGTAAGAACTTTAGTAGGTGACCATTCCATTAACGACATATGTTCTTCTAGAAGTCGGAGCCTCTCGAAAGCCCTGTGATGACACTTACTGTGGACCTGCTGCAGAGTCTGAAAAAGAGACCAAGGCCCTGGCTAATTTCATCCGCAGCAACCTCTCTTCTATCAAAGCATATCTGACAATCCACTCATACTCCCAAATGATGCTCTATCCTTACTCCTATGATTATAAACTCACAGAGAACAATGCTGAGTTGGTAAGTAGCTGTGGTAGTAAATAAGGTATTTCACTGTTGAGATTTTTTAAATCCTATTCCTGAGAAAAAATTATAAAAACAATTTCTAAAAATTCCATTATTAATTTTTGGTAGTAGAAGCAAAAAAAATTGAATTGGCTGATAAATTGGCTAAAAAAGATATGATTTTGATGGGGCAAACAGTTCCCAACATGTTAAACTGGCTTAGTCACTAATTTTCAAAATGACAATAAGTACACTTACTCCTGCTTCACCACAATACTAACTCACGTGATGATTTCAGATGCATCTGAGGTCATCAACAAAGTTGCTTCATCTCACACACAATCAGAAAGTCAATTCTGTCAAGAACTGCCTTGAGCTGGATTTGACATAGACAGAGTATGGCAGATTTCATTAGGAATTTGGCACATTTGGTTGATATTGGGTTAAGTGATAAGATCCTAATATTGCTTATATCACTGTTTGATTAGATGAGACACAGAAATAAAGCAATCAATGAACAAGTGGTAAGAATGGGTCCTTACTATACATAGGAAATAATGCAAAAAAAAAAAAAAATTAAGTATCTCTGACTCAAAAAAACTAGCAATGTTGGAGAATCATGATATAACCACATGAAAAGTTAAATAATATAAGAATTTTATAGCATTCACATTAACAGATATCACATATCAATGCATAGTTTTTTTAAATCATCAGGTTTGAATCCTTCAAACAGTATTTTCTAAATTATGAAACATCTGGCTGCCATAAGTTGGGACCAATGACCTTAAAAGAACAAGTGTAAGATTTAAAGCATTTGAGTTATGCCAAAAAAAAAAAAAAAAAAAGTGTTCCACTTAGACAATGACATAGATATTTGGCTCACCTAAATGCATAAATTTGAAGATCCAGGGACTTTAACAACTGGAAATTGTTGTTTTGTACTTTCAGTCTTTCAGAGACCAAATAAAACATGTAATAATATAAATATTTTGTGTAGAGCAAAATGGAAAAATAACTCAGCCTCTTAGAAAATTGATAGCTAATAGTTGGCCTGGTCCTTTTCATTAAAAAAAATGCTATTTTTCAAAAAGCTTCCCATTTTCCCTATCCACAGCCAAAAAAACAAAGGAAAACATCACTAGTTGGAACCATTAACTATTTCAGTTTTCCAATTATGCTCCATCTGTGAAGTGTTCCCAGCGGGTGCACACAGTCCTGCTCTTCCAGAGATGGGTGTGGTCGGATCCTCATTCCAATCCCAGATTTCAGTCCCAGAGGACAGAAGGTGGGGCTATGTTGTTTGCTTTATTCATGGGAGTATGTTTAAAGTGTACCACATCAGAAAAGAAAAAGACAAAGCCATATTAAGTGTAACAATAATCAATATATCCAGTTTGCTTAATATATCCAGTTTTAAACCCAAATTCTAAAAGACTAATGCTAACCGAAAAATTTTAAAGTGTTCTTTGGAAATGAGCTGCCTTACAAAGCATCAATACCTTTTCTTATTTGGAGAATAAGTGAATTCTAATTAACAAAGAAGTGGAGTAAACAATTATATCTAGCAAAATATTCATAATCTATTCTCAACAAAAATACAAACCATAAAATTATCTTATGTTGGATGTTTAATTTTATATTCACAAAACCAATAAATTCAAGAAAAAGTACATGCTACTTCTTATCCTTTCTGAGCATGATAAGACAGGTGGCTAACCTGAAAATTTAATTGTACTTATATCACAGTAATTGATTTAAAAGGTACTTTAAATTTCCAGTAATTTTTTCTATGATTAAGCTTTTGCCTAGCATCTTAAAAGAAATACTTAAGCTCCACTAGTAAAATCTAAGGTGAATGTTAATTTGATTATTTGATTCATTGGGAATCTGAATTTAGTCCAGCACCCCAAAGTCACTTAAATCTTTGAAATAACTAGAGATCCTTTCCATCGTTTTCTTATTTTGCAAAATTCCAGTTCACTAACTTCTTAAGCACATTCTGCTAGAGCAACTCATAATGGTAGTGTTAATGAGTATATACATACAGTCAAAAGAGACTCTGAGTCTCTCATAAAGAAAAATATTGGCTTTTTCATGGTTTTTATTTGTAATGAGGCTATTAAGAACAAAAAGTAGAAGTCCTGATCTGGGCACAATAAATGTTCCATCCAAATCTAGTGCTTTTATATTAATTCTCAGCTAGAAAAAAATGTGATTCCACTCTAGAAAACTAAAGGTAGGGAAAAATTAGTAAGATGAATTCTTGGCATACCACATTATAAATAACTCAGAATTTCTTTTTTTTTTTATTTTTTTAATTTTTTTTTTTAATTTATTTCTGAGAGACAGAGACAGCATGAGCAGGGGAGGGTCAGAGAGAGAGACACACACAGAATCTGAGGCAGACTCCAAGCTCTGAGCTAGCTGTCAGCACAGAGCCTGACACGGGGCTTGAACCCATGAACCGTGAGATCATGACCTGAGCTGAAGTCGAAAGCTTAACCGACTAAGCCACCCAGGTGCCCCCAGAATTTCTTAAAGTAATACAAAGTGGACTTTGTCTTACACAGAATTGAGTGCAGAGATATAGATATGATTCTTATTTATCTTCACCCTTATAAAACTTACAAGATTATATTTGTAGCAAAACAAAAAATACTTTAAGGAGAATAAGACAGTAAACTGAAGGAAATTATCCTGTACCTATATTAAAATTCTCAGCCCAAATTTAGGACACATAGCAATCTTTGATATCTGAGTTGTGATAAAAAATGTATGTGGCTTCATTTCTGAAAGATCTGACATGTGATTGCCTGACAATTATTCATATCTCATGATCTGGGACATGTCAAGAGACAATCTTCAGAGAATGCAAAAGACCAATGAAGTAAAAGGACAGGAGCAGTAATAGCATGGATTACAAAGAAAGCTACCAAAAAATAGGTCTACAGCAGATCAGTAAAAAATATGAAGAATCATAAAAATATCTTACATGTATAATGCTTTCCCATTTGCTGTTTTTACACATACTACATTATTTAAAAAAAGAATACAAAGTTTACTGTGAATTTCGAATGGCTTCATACACTATCCAGTTCCTCAGTGTTGACTTATTAAATATGAATTATCACTACCTTCAAAAGAAGTTTTAAGGCCAACAAAAAGAATATAATTACATTTCCAAAACTTTAAGAGATAATGGAATACTGACTCATATGACCTCTTTATTGTCAAAGTAAATAAAAACTAGGAGGCTTAATTGAAAAGCCTCTCAAACCTTTCCATATCTTTACATTTATTGAGCAGGAAAGGAGCTCCAAATCTCTGGTCCACCTTCCCCCCAAAGGGCCTATGTGGCACTATTAATAATAATAATAATATTATTATATAATGAATTGTTATTGTTATTGTCATTGTTATTATTATACCATTTCTAAGCCCAAAAGCAGGAACCCAGAATAAATGGTCAACTAAGTATCTTGTCCTGTTTCCCAGACTAGCCAAATTGGAAGCTGATATGCACTACACAAAGGTGCTGATCCAAGCCATACCTCTCGCACTACATTTCTACATTAGAAGCATGGAATTTTACAGCTGGAAATCTTGAAATTTCTCTGGTTCTGCTTTCTCATTTTCCAGCTGAAATAATCAAGTTTTTGCTAAGCCAGCATCAATAGCAGAGAAGGCCTTGGGCCTAGAGCTATTGGATCCTAAAGGACTTCTTAGATTGTCCCAATTTCCAAAGATACCCACACATATTTGTGTGGCCATGTTCTACGTTGGTAGCCCATGTAGCCATTTTGCAGAACAGTCATCAAATAGTCCTTCATCTCATAAATACATTATTACCTCTGTCCCTGGACACTACTAAGGATTTACACTGGTCAGCTGAGATGCCTAACTCCTCAGGGCCCAGTCTTTATGATTCTGGCCCAAAGTTTCAGGGGCATATACCCTCTAACCAGGAGAAAGTTGACAGTCTTTCTGAAAAATTATTAAACTTGACCAAAAGATAAGAATCCATTCCTAAAGCCTAACACCTTCCAGTCCAGTGTCACCTCACTACCTCTTAATTAAAGTTTTAGTTAATGAGCTGCCAAGATAGAAATCCACTGCTCCACCCAAGCATGTGAGCACAAAGCAAGACTATGATTAGAGATAAACATAAAAATCAGAGGGAAGAAATGTTGTGATTAGAAGGTAGATAATTGCAGGCCCATGTGCATACCCAATCACAGCTGTCCCCATGTCCCTGCTTAATAACAAGGATAACAAGGACATAGTCCCACTGTCAGGCAGGCTACCAGCAGCTAAGGCAGACCAGGACCTGAGGCATGAAATTTTCACTCCAGGTATTTTCTCATAATTTTTAAATTTTATTTATTATATTAAAAAATAGATGACAACTACAGGATTTATTTAATTAGAGAAACTGGTTGCTGATTTATCACTATACACTTTAAGTGACATCTTGGTCTGTTAAAATTCTCCTACAGAGGGGCCTGGTCAGTACATGGCTCATCAGGTAATTACCAGAAATTTCACTGAGTACCTATTAAGTGGTCGGCGTAAACCATGGTTTTTGCTATTAGGAATGTCAGATCTTATGGAAATGTTAAAACTCAGGTATCAGAAACCATACAAGAGAAGTACAGAATTTGGAGTTTCAAACTAAGCACAGTAGTAGTAATTCAGGGCAGAAAAATGGTAATATGTGATAAAGTTATTCAATGAAAGTATAGAAAGGAGAAAATTTATTCTGGGCCTTGAAGGATGGGCAGGGTTTGGGTGACAGAGGACAGAAAAGAGCATTTTAGGCAGAGAGAAGAGCCAACAAATGTGCAAGAAGGTGACTGAACAGTGGGGAGGGAAGGAGAAGGCTCAGCCGGTTTCAAGTGTTCTTGTGAAGGAACAGTGGGAGCGAGGTAAGGAGATTACGGAGGGACTTAAATGTCATAGTGAGTCCTGTGTCATGGCAGGCCCTGGAGCCAGTAACCTGGTAGACATGACTGCCAGGTCAAATTTAGGACACCCAGTTAAATTTGAATTTCAGAGAAATAACTTTTAGTGTACGTATCTTCCAAATATTGCAGACTCATAGTGAAAAAGTATTCCCTCTTTATCTGAAATTTAAATTTAACTGGGCATTCTGTATTCTTTGCTAAATCTAGCAACCCCGCTAGAAAAGTGATATTTTAGCAGCCCTGACCTAGCAGCAGTGTTTAAGAGACACTTGTACTATCATCCACAAAGAAGACAGGCATTCAGAGAACCTTCAAAATGGTTGTCCTTCTTTTTAATTTTGTCTCTAAAATACACCCGTGTTTACCATAATTATGTCTTTTCTCTGACTTCCCTTTAAACTAGTTTTGCCCCCTCCCTGAGCCCCTAGGAGACATTTGGCAACGTTGGAGGGACATTTTTGGTTGCCATAACTGTAGGAGTGCTCTAGGCACCTCGTGGGTAGAGGCCAGAGGATGCTGATAAACATTCTACGATGCACAGGACAGCCCCCACAACAAAGAATTATCCCACCCACATGTCAAGAGTGCTGAGGTTGAGAAACCCTGCTTTAAAACTAAGATAAGAACAGAGTCACATTCTTGGCTAATGGCCCCTGGCTTTCACCCTCCTCACAAATAGTTTACAGCATTCTGCAAATCTAAAGAGCAAAAGATTCAGTACATGCTCATTATTCAGCATTTATTTTTTAATATTTATTTGGAAGACATACCACCTACACACACACACATACACACATACACACATGCACACACACACACACAGGCACATACACACACAAATTCTCTAGACTTTGCAATTTCAGCTGACTCACGTTTCACGTTTTCCTTGAATTTTAAAGAGCTGAAAAATATGTACGTAGATCAGCCAAAGGAAAAAACTGCTTTACATCAGTGAAAGCCTTCCCACTCTCCCCACAAGCTCTGCCAAGGCGGGCAGGCCCTGCTCTCCCGAGCCAAGCCTTTCCCCTAACTCCCTGCCTTTCTCTAATCTCAGGCTTTGCAACCAGAGCCTGCACTTGTTTACCCTTCTCTTTTTCTCAGAAACATATTTTGTTTGTTCAAGTCCCAAAGGCCTTCTCCATGCCTGCCTGTGGGCCTTGCAGCCTTCTCCTCTTGCATCAAAATTATAAAAGTTAAATTCCTCATGGGTCCCTTGGTGTAAGTTACCCATTATCACAGAACAGAAGGAAGGAAACGGCAGTTAAAGATCGTTTTGATGCTTCCATTATCACATGTATTCACCCAGAGGAATAATTAAACTCGGAACTTCAAGTGAGAAACAAAGTTCTGAAGAAAATTTCCTTCGAATTGGCTTATACCCTATAGTCAGTTTGGAACTTTTGTTTTCTTGTACTGTAATAATGGACCAGTGGAAGATTAGAAGAGGCAGCCCTCCACCTCCCATGACTCTGGCTTGCGATGAAGACCATGAGCACAGCCATGAGACAGGGGCCTCCTGATCACATGTTATCTGGGAACGCAGGTCAGTGGAAAAGAACACCCTCGCCTTATTCATCTTACCAGCCCCCTGGAGCTCAGAGCCTGAGAAACATTACACTAGTTGGTCTTTTGTCTCTTGGGCTTTGAGTTAGATGTGACATTTTAGACTCTCTCTGTCTTTTGCTCTATGACCAAGGCCTCTTTTTAAGAAAACAGGTGACAAAAGAGAACATGCATAAGACATGGTAGGAAACTCATATCTAAGGATTAATAAAGGCTGGCCATGTTTGGCCTTGACTGAAAGCAAAGTTTTCTCTGAGGCTGATTTATATTTAGCTTCCTTCTGTTCTTTACAATTGGTAAAACCAGCTCCAGCAACACTTCTTTTGAAGTATTCGAAGGCCACAAGGAGAAGTGAAAAAGAGCACAGGATTTAAAGCAAGAAGAACCTAGCTCAAGTCAGCCACTTATGGGGCTGCATGCCCTTGGGAAAGTTCTTTTATCCTCTCTGAGTTTCAGTTCTTTTATCTGTAAAATGGGGATAAAAATATCTAGCTCTTATCAAGAGCTCTTTGTAAAGTCTAAGGTTTTATGTAAATGTTACTTCTTATTTTGAACCCATTGAGCAAGGATGTTAAGATGTCCCTCAAATGACAGGTTGTATAGAAAGTGTCTTTAATTGGAGTTTCAAGATGCGGATCATGCCTTCTGATGTGCTATTGCTTCTGCGGGTCTTTCGTCAGCTGTCTGAGTCCCTTTTTACAGAAATGTGTAAGGGAAAGGAGTTACCACTCTAACATTTTAGCAAATGCGGGAATTATCTCTCTTTTACCATTCCTGGCTGGGGTCAGTCACCCAGCTTGGTTGGAACATTCCCACTGAGCATGCTGCCCCACGTGGCATTCCATTTTGGTAGAAAATTCTACGCCGATGAAATGTGGACAGATAGTGTTGGGAAGATAAATGAGTAACATTTGTGAAAGTATTTGAACTCTTCAAAAGAAAAGACCCACACTGATTCCAGGGATTTTTGTAAGATCATTGGAATTTAAAATATGATATTTTGGTCAATTAACGTCTGTTCTGATTTTTTTGCCTCTTAGTTTCGGAGAGGCCAAGGGAGAGGGCCCACGGACCTCATTTTTTTTAATTACTAGAAATAAGTAAGATGCACAGCAGAAGTCATCATGTAATTGTGGCAATGCATTAACTATCACTACATGGTACCACCACCCTTCCCACAAACATCCTCAGTCTCCACTCACATGTCACAGCCTTTACAGAGCTCAGCATCCTATACACCCACCCAAATCAGGCCCATCCGTAATGCTCCAAAGTGCGAGGATAAGACTCAACCAACCAACCATGTGCTAGATGCTGTATAATCTGCTGCAGATACAAAATAAATAGCCAAGAATCCCTTCCTAGAGGGGGTTTGCCTGGGGGTGGGGGGCAAATAGATGCAAAAAAAAAAAAAAAACCTCCATTACAGAATAGAGTGACAGGAACGCTGATAGTGGGGTGAGGTTTCACAAAGGAGTGGGGAGATCGATGCTCCCTAAGAGGGTTATAGGGGCAACTTCACAAAGAAGGTGACCCTAAAACTGAATCTGGAAGGACAACAGTAATTCTTCACATAAACAGTGATGAGAAGAGGATTTCAACAAGGGAGGAGGATATCCAATGGGATGGGGGTAAGAAGAGGCAGGCACAGGCCCACTTGGAAGTAGCTCAGGGAAACCTGGCTCGGAAGGAACAGGAATGCACACCAAGGGATGCAGACTGAGAGAGAAGGGAGGGACCAACTCGCACCCTTTATGCCAAGAAAGGAGTCTGGACTTCAACAGAAGGTGAGAAAGCCACTGAAGGAAGTGGTGATGAGGTGACACTCAGAAGATGAGTGATGAGTATATATCAAGAGGTCAGAGCAACCGAGGACAAGGAGAGCAAAGGTTGACACAAACTAAATGCTCCTGCAATGTGCACCAGTGACAGGAACACATTAGCATCCCTTTTGAACTAACATCAATCTTAGATATTGCGGTCAGCAACAAAGGTAGAACAACTGCTTCCAGAAGATGCTTACGAAGTCTTAGAAAGCACTTGGTTATTATCACTTTAAGGAAAGGCAAACTAACTTTTTTGTGTGGCCCTAATGGTAGTTATGACTAAAATGGTAAGTTGATAAGTCAAAAAAGATAATAGATCACAAGCAGTCCCCTTCAGTTTTGTCAGATAACTCAAACATTATGTTACACCAATAACCTTATTAAGAGACTTGAAGGTCAACAGGCATGCAGGAGTTTAACAGATAATGACAGTGACTTTCTTGTCTTAAATCTCCTCCAGTCTTTGTAACTGTTCATGTTTGGAACTAATCCCAAAGAATCATACTTCTTTATTTCTCCAGCTTTATTGAGATATAATTGACATATAACATTGTATCAGTTTAAGGGGTACAGTGTGTTGAAATTATATACCTATATACTGGGAAATGTGCACCACATTAGCTAACACATCGTTAACTTCACATAACTACCATTTTGTTGTTGTTGCTTTCTTGTTGTTATGGTGAGAACATTGAAGCTCTACTCTACTCTCATGGCGACCTTCAAGTACAATACAGTACTGTTAATCATAGTCATAATGCTGTACCTTAGATCCTCAGAACTTATTAGAATTGTATCTCTAACTAAAAGCAGTAATTCAAGGCTTAAAGGTGGGGGGAAAACCCAGAACAGATGAAAAGCCTAAGAAAGGTAACTAGGGAAAGAATAAGAGTTCTTTAGGATCAGAGGTTCTGACTTAGAGGGAAATAATTACAGATATCCTCCAATGGATGCAAGTTAAAGAAATTATAGAATAGTAGAAAATATACCATTTACTTACCAAAAAAAATTAGTACCTCACCATGTTTCACATCTCTAACAGATGGTTTCAAACCTATTCTGAGCATTAGGCAATTGTTAATAGATTATTCTCATTTCCTGTGCTAAAGGATAGAGAGAAGACTGGCTCTAGTGTGTTGGTCAGAATAAGATTAAACAACAGAACTATACATTTAGATCACAACAGTGAAAGATTCCATGCAGTAAGAGGAAGCACATATTAGTTTACCAGATTGGGGAAAAAGGGAAGTGAAACCCTACAATTTTCAAGTTACTGTCCCAAAACTCTGAGGGTAACAAATTAGTTCCAAGAAATTGATTACACCATTTCAGTGGACCAGACAAGAAATGATTTCTGTTTTATAATTCTTTTTAAGTTTTCTAATTTGCCACTTAGTTGAGAAAGCATTAGCAATTTAGGAGCTGGAAACTTGAAGTTATATAGGCATGCCGTCATCCATGTGACATAAGATACCACTAAACTGGTTTTGATATTAGAACAGGGACTAAGGGAAGCTGCTACTTTGTAATACTCAGAATATTTCGATTTCATCACTAACCTCACAGCTTTCCAAGCATATGTACAAGACAAAATTATGATGCCAAAGTATGAAATATAGCTAGTTTCATAACCAGAATGAATTATGGCTAATTCTCCTGTAGTAAACAATCAGATTCTCAAATCTGTATTCCCAGGACAGCCAAGTTAGACCTTACTTTTCTTTTCTTTTTTTTTTAAGAGTCTCCTCCAAAAGAAACATTTTATTTTAAAAATACTTTTTTTTTCTTTCATAGTTTATTGTCAGGTTGGTTTCCATATAACACCCAGTGCTCATCCCCACAAGTGCCCTCCTCCATGCCCATCACCCCCTTCCCCTCTCCCCCACCCCCATCAGCCCTCAGTTTCTTCTCAGCATTCAAGAGTCTCTCATGGTTTGCCTCCCTCCCTCTCCCCCACTATTTTTCCCCTTCTTCTCCCCCATGGTCTTCCGTTAGGTTGCTTTTCAAGTGATTCATTTAAATATGCAATATGTCCGTGGACATTAGGGAGTTTATAGCACAGGGAGGAATGGGGGGACAGAGCCCTTTTCCTTGAGGAGTTGAGTGCAGGGGAGCAGAAAGGCAGTGGATCGTTCAAGAGAATGATGCTGCTTCTAAAAAAAAATACACATAAGTTAATACTTGCCACTTTTTTTTAATTCTGGAATTCAAATGTTCACTCTGAAATATAGTAGATGTTGTCTAACTCTTCAGTCTAAAAATCTTTGAAGCTGGAACCATCCTCATCCCTGGAACTGCCAATTCCTACCAGTATTTCTATGCTGGTAGCGATCACTGTGTTGAATATCCAGTCGTTCATATGTGTAATTTTTGATACTCCTGCCCCAGCTCATATAATCCTATTTTATCTAGACTTTATAAGCTACCACATCTCCAGGTAGTTTGTTTTGTTTTGTTTGGGGTTACTTTGTACTTATTTGACTTTTGTGTGTTTGCCTGTACTAGGTAGACAACCTCTTTGCACAACTACAAAGAGCTCCTTGCCTCCAGCTGGTCTCTTACAAGCACCAGAGACAATACAGATTTGCCAGACTCATCTTTAGACATAGTCTAACTCTTAACACACCGTGACATCTTATTATATCAGTGAACGTGATAGGTGGGACAGTTACAGATTCTATAGCCTCATTACACTAGCTTGAAATAGGGTTTAAAAAAAACTTGACAAGTCTAAATAAGAATACCTGGGGGAAAAGACATACTAAGTTCTATGTAAATAAAAAAGAAAAGAAAGTAAAAGATTGTCCTGTGACCAAAACAGAAGTTATTGCTGGTTACTGCAACAATGATTTGAAATAAACATAAGGGCCTAGTTCTCAAATAAGAGGGCAAGAAGAGTGCTAATGGTCCTCAGAGTTCCAACAAATAGTTCCTGGACGACCCTCAAGTGGTAAGCCGTGGCCTGGACCCTGAACATATGGAGATAAAAGACAGAAAAGTCACTGAGAGCTCAGAGGCCAGCAAATGGTGTTGCCACAATACAACACATTCTGTGTGGAACAGAGGGAAGCTCAGAGTGAGTGCTTGGAGAGGAGGGCATTAGGGAAGACATCCTCACACAAGAATGACTTGGATCCTCTGATTAGGTCAGCTAAACAATCAGAATGGGCCCTGAGTAAGTAGAAAACTAGCCTAAATTGTGTCTTATGTGTCTTATGTCTCTTCAATGTCTTAAAAATAATGTAGATAATAATAAGACAGATGTTTGTCAGTGTGTGCTTTTAATTATTTACTGACTAACTGCTGGTTCTTTTTCAGAATGCCCTGGCTAAAGCTAGCATAAAAGAACTTGCCACACTGCATGGCACCAAGTACACATATGGCCCAGGAGCTACAACAATCTGTGAGTCTTGGCTTCAGAACTGTGCAAAGACATCGCATGCCTAAAATGGCGACAAACGGTTCCCAGAGACTTTCCTTAGATCATTTAAAGCATGTGGCTTTTGCCTGAGAGTGAATTTTTTATACAACATGTCATCAGTTTTCTGTTCAGAAAAAATGTCCCTTTCAACCCACGAAAACATTTGCTCTATATAAACATCCATTGAGCTCCCACTACTATGTGCCAGGCCGTACTAGGTGCTAGGGAAGAAAGGAAGGATGGAGAGAAGGCAAGAGAGGAGACGGGGAAGGAGGGGGACCAGCACGGTCTTCTAAGAACCCACAGTAGGGAAGCAGGACAACTAAATACAGGGGTGCTAAGTTCTATGGCAGAGGATGCGCAAGGAAGGAGCACCCCCTAGGACCAAGCGGCCCATCCCACGGTCTCAGGGATGCCTCCCCGGGAGAATGAACCAGAAGCGTCACCTGGAAGAACAACTGCTGGAGAGAAGCATAAGGAGTGTTTTCCTGACTAAACAGCCTGCAGATGTGATGGCTAATTTGGGCTCAGGCCCCTTACGAGGGATAGATGTCAGCCCCTCTGACCAGTCACTCGGTGTGGTAGAGCAAATGACAAGAGACACACAGCAAGAGGGTTCATAAGGACCGGACCCCAGAGTGCAGATTTCACCTAGATGCTACAGAGTTTAAGTTTCACGGGGAAGGCACATCCTGCAGGCCCCATTCTCCATTTCTACTTATATTTTTGTTTGTCTTTACATGATTTCTTTTTGCCCCAGATCTGAAAGGACTAAAAATACATGGGAAAAGAGCCGTTCCTGTCATCACAGGGCCTCCTGTGCATTTGGAAAGGCCTAATCCTGGGTTGTTGTTTTCTTTCAAGTTTTATGTAGAATACAGTTCTCTGTACTCTTTGCCTTAGTAACTGCTCTGGATCATATGGGGTATACTGTTTCCTTACGGGGTCCCAACAGAAACATCCCACTTGGTCATATATTGTAAACTTCCTGCATGTTTTACTCAGACCAGTTCAATGAAGGTCCCTTTTCCATTAAACCATAAACCTTGGAGGGCAGAAGTCACATCTTTCCTCTATCCTAGCCCCTCCGGCGTACAGCCCATGGCCTGCTGCCCAGTGGGGGCTGTGCAACTGTTGACTGAATACACAGATCAAAGGATGAATTGATGAAGTAAGAAATGAACGACTGAACAAATGAACTAGTGACTGAATAAATACAAAATCCACATGGTAGTAACATCATTACCGTTACTGAATGAATAACTGGAAAATGCCCAATCTGTGCCAGACCATACACTAGACTCTGAGGAAACGAATATAAAAACACAGACCCGCCCTCAAGATGCTCCAATTTCATCATTCAGGGTTGTTTCCTAAGGATTGGAGTTCTCACCTGTCACCAGTCTTCATGGAGCTTACCTTATTTTCCTAGGATACAAACATTCTTTTCCCAGAAATTACATGTATTTTGTAAAAAAATTACATGTTACAGTTTACCATAGCACACAAGCACAGTAAGAAGTTTATATTATATTATAAATATAAACTATATTTATTTATATTTATATTATATTAAGTGGAGTATTAAACACATCATTCCCACTAATTAAGCTTAAAGGTAAGACTGGGCTGATTTTTTAAAATACACCGTATCTTTTATAATCCAGTTTTCCATAATAGTTTGCCCTATAAAACGTGATTACAAAAGAAAGATGGTGTGTTTTGTTTTTTTTTTTAATTTCCTTCCTGGATTTTAAGTTTTTTTGGTTTTTTGTTCTGTTTTTCTGCTGTCTGCACATCGCAGATCCTGCTGCTGGGGGCTCTGACGACTGGGCTTATGACCAAGGAATCAAATATTCCTTTACCTTCGAACTCCGGGATAAAGGCAGATACGGCTTTGTCCTCCCTGAATCCCAGATTCGGCCAACGTGTGAGGAAACGATGCTGGCCATCAAGCACCTTGCCAGATACGTCCTGGAGCATCCATACTAGCAGAAAATGCTGACAGCCTTGCTTCCAAGTGCACACGCTTCATCTAGTTTCTATCCTGAATTCTTATTTTTGTTTCCCTGGGTATTTTCCAGATCCTAAACTTTCTTTTACGCTTCTGGGTCTATTAAACTACTTGGATCTCTTAATACTGATAATAATAAAAGTGAATCTATTACAATGAGAAACCTGACAGGCTGCCTACCTCTTTAGAAAAAGGAAATTATATGAACAAATGACTCAGCAAGCCATACAAGGGTGTTGAAGTGGATCAGCCACATAGGAGTTGAAGTCCTCAGGGATCTGCCAACACTGGCAGACTGCGGAAATGCACAGGTTATGACAGGGGCTTCTAAGGAAGGAGAAATATAAGTGGAAAGTTAGAAAAACTCAGTTGGGTGAAATACCCCATCTTGGTTTAGTTTTCATCTCAATTAATTCATTTTTTTAAGTTTATTTCTTTATTTTGAGAAAGAGAGAGGGAGAGAGAGGGAGAGAGGGAGAGAGGGAGAGAGGGAGAGAGGGAGAGAGGGAGGGGGAGAGAGAGAGAGAGAGAGAGAGAGAGAGACTCTCCCAAGCAGGCTCTGCACTGCCAGCATGGAGCCTAACCTGGGGCTCAATCTCATGAACCATGAGATCATGACCTGAGCCAAAACCAAGAGTCTTAACCAAATGAGCCACCCAGGTGCCCCTCAGCTCATTTATGAACTGTCTACTACATCCTAAACACTTTGCTAAGCAATCAGGGACAGAGCAATGAAATAGGAAGATATTTCTGCCTTCAATGGACATTTGGGAAGACAGACGTTAGCTATTTAACTAATGATTTAATAATTCATGATTTAATTTGCATGAAGCAAGTAATTGCTGGACAAATTACATAAAAAGAACACATGGAGGAGAAGGCCCTCTCAAGGAATGCTGGAACTTGAAGAATAAGTCACAATTAGCTGGAGGAAGGGAGTGCCTCTTCCACACCCTGTAACTATTCAGAACCTGTAAGAAGAAAATCAGAGAGGGAGGAACCTAGAGAGAGGAAAGAAGGGCTTGTGCAGGGGCTGAGGAGGGAAGTAGAGCCTATGAGGCATAGCAAAGAGGTTAAGGATTTGGAAAATCAGTCTATGAATAATGGGAAGCCATTGAAAACATTAGATTGCAAATTACATGACCAGAGTTTCTAAAACCCCAACCAGCTAAGGTGTGGAAAGCAGGTTGGAAGTAATACAAGAGGGTGGTCAGGAACCTATGTGCACCTATTAGGCCTTAAACCAAAGAAGCAAAAATTATTCTATGATTTTAAGTTTTCCATAATTAGAACAGAACATGCTAATGTTAGAGTGTATTATGCAAAGTTCAAATTTTAAAATATAATAATAGGCTATTTAGTTACAATTTGCAGGCACCTCTTAATTTGTAATTTACTTTACTAGTCTATTTACTTTAAAATATGAGTTCACTGTTTTCTATGTGGATTCAAGTCAAACAGGATTCTATATCTGGCAAAATTTCTTTAAATATGTATGCTGTTCCATTCAAAAAAAGAATCCTTTGAAAATCACCATGGTTTGTTTAGAAGTTGTCAAGCCAAAGAATGATTAATTGCATTAATTGTCCACTAGGTGGTAGCAGTGCTGCTACTACAATTTGTCCAGCAATCATCTGCAAAATAATTTAGTAATACATCATTTAAAGCAGCAGAGAAACAGACATTTAAGCACAAAAAAAGAAATTCACATGAATTCTCAAGCACTATTGATGGTAATAAAAAAAATACATGTAATTTAGCTAAATTACCTTTCCCCTACGTTAAATTATATCCATGTTGGGAATTAGAAAGCTAACTCAGCCAGAGTTACCTAAGTGAAGTTACCTTGCTGAAGGTATCTTTCAATCAACAGGTAGTTCCACAAGACACTGCCATAGTCCACTTCTAGCAGGTAACAGTGACCTCTAACTAAGGGATGTTGTGACCCAAAGTTCAAATGTGTATAAACCATTAAGGAACCCTCCAATGTCTCTGAATTAAGTGTTTTAAATTAGAAATTAGGAATTTTCAAAAATTACAAGGAATTTTTAAGAAAAACAAGGACTAGGGAAGTAAATATGCAAGTATTCTTATTTAAGTTCCAATGTATTCAAGATTTCTTATACCAGAAGCATTTTTGCTCTATCTCTGGCTGACTGAAAGTCAACAGCTATCTGGCTAGGGTTGCCACCTACTTGAGCTAAAACAGAAAGAGATGTCTGCTTTAGACCTTCCCAGTACAATAACACCATATGGCCTCCTGTCCTGTGGACCAGGAACTCTCAGGGGTTCCTACCCAGAAGCCTCTGGCTGTAAGGGCACGTCTGTTCCTCCCTCCTTTAAATTACTCCCACACTTAGATCCCAGGGCAGGCTCTGAGTCCCTCCTCAGTCTCAAGCTCTCATCTTGCCAGAGCAGCAATTAATCAACAGCACAGAAATGGCCCCCTGAATCTTTCCTATCTCAAATGGTGTTACTACAACATAGCAAGGCTGGAATATGGGAATTATGCATACCTAGAATAACATCCTATGTGTTCACCTGTTTTCACCACATAACCTGTATGAATTGCTCAAAAGGAAATTTCAGGCACAGAAGAAAAGGAATCGTGACAGTTAATGAGTTTATCTGGGGGCAAAATGGGGTCTTGATGAGGCTCTTAGGTCACCTCAGTTAAGCAGGTAGTCACTCCCCGTCTAGCCAGGTCTTACACTGAATCGCACACCCGCACCTTCGTCCAGAAATGCCACCTTCCCGTCAACGAATGAAGACAAGTATCTATCTCTGCAGCATTTTGCAAAGCAGCTGCAACAGCCAATATCCATGACACAAGGCAACACATTTTTCTTTCAACACATCCTTTATGACATCTAAAGGTAATCCAGAAGTTTCTTGGATTTTATTTGAAGATGGAGAATTATTTGTAAGATTCTAGTAAAATCACAAGAAAATCTTTACTTTCATTTTCTTTTTCTTTTTTTTTTTTTTTTTTTTAAATGTTTTATTTATTTTTAGGAGAGAGAGAGAGAGACAGCGTGAGCAGGGGAGAGTCGGAGAGAGAGGGAGTCACAGACTGAAACAGGCTCCAGGATCTGAGCTGGCAGTCAGCACAGAGCCCGACGCGGGGCTCGAACCCACGAACCGCGAGATCATGACCTAAGCGAAAGTCGGACGCTTAACCGACTAAGCCACCCAGGCGCCCCTTTACTTTCATTTTCTAAAATACATCTTTTATGGTGGTAATGTTTACTATAAATATGCACAAAATACATAGTTTAAAAAATAAAGCAGTATTTTAAACTGCAGCTATGCATACACTATTGCAAAACTCTGTGGAGGTCAAAGATCCTGAAGGGTGGAAAATTATTGTTGTGGGAGGCATTCAACATTAAATCTTTCTAAAAAAGATTAATTTGACCTACAAAATGAACCACCTCCTTACATAGTCCATCCTATAATGACACGTTGTCCAATAGCTATTCATCCTATTCCATGCATATGCCAAGATCTTTCACAAATTTTTATGCGATAATATAAGATTATACAGAACTATGCCTGCCAAGAAATCACACCTGTTCTGAAAAAAGCTCCAAAATATTCTTGAAATCCATCTACTGTATCTGTTCTTTAGAGGCTAAATAAATTGAGGAGGAGTGAGAAGCCTTAAAAGAAAGCATCACACGTCAACGTCCTATTCTAGAAACAGGGAACAGAAATATGAAACAGATATTAAGAAGTCCAAGATTATTTATAATTAGCCTTAGCCTTAGAGCTACCAGGATCCTTTACACATTTACCTAGAACCTCAAATAAAACAGACGTGTCCTTCCTACCTGACCTGAAAAAAAAACATACAAGCCTTCTCTATAGTTTTAAAACTAGTCACACACACCAAAAAAAATGGCTTTAAGAAAATATATAAGAATGCTATAATCAAGGGTGATTTCTTATTTCAAATTTTCTGTATTTCTCTAAATTATTTTCAGTAGGAATTTATTACTTGGGGAATCAAAAAATAAAACTCCAAAAAGAAAAGCTATAACATAAAAAAACTTTCCTGAACTATCCCCCAGTAAAACAGAGATATTTTACCTCTAAAGAACACAGCCATCCCTTCCATCCACCACATGATACATGCTGATACTCCAGTTGACAGTGGCCAACCATAAGTCTTTTTATCAAGTGCTTAGAAGGCATGGGCATATTTTTTTTCACACCTACCATCCACCAAGAATTTCACAGATGCTATCTCATTTAGCCCTCACAGTCTCTTGCTAGAATCCCAATTTGCAGTTCCATGTTACAGATGAGGAAACCAAGGCCCAGAATGATAAGGCCAGCCTGCTCAAGGTGAAGTAGTCACTCTGAGGTTACAGGTGTCTAACCACAAAGTCAAGCCCTTCCCTTTCCTCTGAACCCCTACCAAATACATGCTTAGAAGCAACAGAGCAAACATTTGCTTTGGGAGTTTCTAAAGTGGATGAGCTTGTCCAGTGTCAAGAACATAAAGGCATTTATCAACCCTTCTTCTCTACTACCTGCAGGGTTGAGCAAGGGAAGCTCCCTGGGGGACACGTTCTAGCATACACCTACCGGATGGAGAGGAATGAAGCTATTGCTGCTGCTGTACGTTACATGGCCATCTCCCCAACAACAGTGTGTATACAAATACAGAACTAGGACTCTGAGAAGTTTCATATAGGATGATCTATATACATTTGTCAATGTGAAGAAGTAGTAGTAGTTTTTATAAGAAAATTCTAATAAGTTATCTGATTAGCTATATTTACTCACTTTGTTAGATTACCTATAATTCTGAGTAAAGGTGCTGCCTTCTCCAAAATAATCCGTAATTAACTGAGTTGTGTTCAAAATTAAAGACCCCTCAAAAGACTATTTAAACAGCCTGTAAGTAACTTTCATTAATTCAACTTTCTGAAAGCATTTATTGAACCCTGCATCCATACCTCAAAGAGAGAAGCCAATGAACAAACATTTGAGCGACCATATGATCGTGCCTTCTAGGAGTCTGCAAGTTGTGTTAGGAAGATGAGTTACCTCTGAGAACAGAGGGAGGAGAAGGGGAAAGGAGTAGGGGTGTGATTGCTTTAGCTCTTTCCGTAACATTTACTTCGTTACAAAGAGAAGTACAGAGGGGTGCCTGGGGCTCAGTTGGTTAAGCATCCGACTTTTGCTCAGGTCATGATCTCACAGTTCATGAGTTCAATCCCTGCGTCGGGCTCTGTGCTGACAGCTCAGAGCCTAGAGCCTGCTTTGGATTCTATGTCTCCCTCTCTTCTGCCCCTCCCCCACTCATGCTCTGTTTCTCTGTGTCTCAAAACTAAATAAACAAAAAAAAATTTTTTTTTAAAGAAACAGAAGTACAGAAAAATATGGCAAAAGTACAAATCTAGGTGGTGAACACATTGATGCTTTTGAGATTATAGTGTTTTTAATACATTCAAAATATTTTGTAATTTAATAAGTTACAATGTAGCTTCAAAAACATGTTTCATGAGAAGGGGAAGAATAGTTGGGGAGAGGGAGAGAGGCAAACCATGAGAGACTCTTGAATACTGAGAACAAACTGAGGGCTGGTTGGGAGGGGAGGGGAAAGGGAGGTGATGGGCATGGAGGAGAGCACTTGTTGGGATGAGTACTGGGTATTACATGGAATCCAACTTGACAATAAACTATGAAAGAAAAAAAACATGTTTCATGTTACTAAGGACCACCCACCAGGGTTCCGTAGCCAGATACTCAAATTCATGTCAGGTCCCAAGTGCAAACTTAAATGGATTTCTTCCATCATTCAATTCAAGAGTATGGAAAAACAATATTTTAGAACAAAGAACCGGGTTCAAATCTCAACTCTGTGAACATACTAGTTCTGCTACACTGGACAAGTTATTTCCTAAAAAACAATTTACCTGCCATCTGTAAAATGGGTATTCCCAATTGTAAAAGGTAGATGAGTAGCGTGACATTGCATCTGCCACAATATTGGCATTTAGTGTTAGTGTTGCCTTCCTACCCCTCCCTCTCCAACTAGCAAACACAGTGGGAAAGACGTTTGATCTACCAGAACCCTCAGAGGAAATCAGCCTCTTGTCCAGATAAGAGCTGAGGCATAAAACTTGTCAGAGGGTCCTGGAAGAGGCATAGAAGAGCCATGCGGTTCATCCTGCCTGTGGGTCTGATCGCTACCACCCTTGCAATTGCCCCTGTCCGCTTTGACAGGTAACTCACCCCACCCTGCGGTCCAGGCCCAGTACCAGAAAAGGATTAAGGAATGCTTCTTTACAGTTCACGTGTTTCATCTTTTTACATTCTTAAAGGGAGAAAGTGCTCCGCGTGAAGCCCCAGGATGGAAAACAAGCAAACATCATAAAGGAGTTGGCCAAAACCAACCAGGTAAAGCATTTATAGGGTTATTTTATCTTTCCTTTCTGTTCTCTAAAAGCTGCCTCTTTTCTATTTAATTTTTAATGCATGTGGAGCTTCCCAAGACAAAAAGATGAGGGGAAGTGTCAGGAGCTACTTAGATAATTCAGCCAATCGCCACTACTTCATTTGTTTTGTTTATTTTTTCCCCAAATTACCAGTCCTGTTCTCCCTCCCAAAAGCTGTGCAAAGAACAGCTTTTTCTAGGTAAAATTGTAAAATAAGGAGTCAGGTAACTCTGAGACCTTTATGAGGGCCTCTTTTCCCTCACTCCTCTTTCCCACCCTGATCTCCACCAGTGGTATAGTTTCTCTTAAAATTATGATACTGGACAATCAAGGTGCTGGTTAACTGATAACATCAAAGTAATAGTTGATAATATCAAGATGTGACCCTTCCCAACAGTAGGTCCATTTTAAAAGGAAACTCCTAAAGTTCAATCAGTATTTTAAAATCCAAAAAGCTAGGGCCGTCAGGGTGGTTCAGTTGGTTTAGCATCCAACTCCTGATTTCAGCTCATGTCATGGTCTCACAGTTGTGGGATTGAGCCCCATGTTGGGCTCTGCACTAGGCATGGAGCCTGCTTAAGATTCTCCCTCTGCCCCTTCCCAGCTTGTGCTCTCTCTCTCAAAACAAATAAATAAACATTTAAAATAAAATAAAATCCAATGAGCTAACATAATCATTTTATCATTTACTCAGCTGCTCCCATAGATATGGCACACAGTGCCAGTCACCTTATATACATCACTTCAAATTCTCCAACAGATTTTCAGTGACAGTGGCATATATCCACTTCAAATAAAACAAATGACGTTCAAAGACAGTTAATTAAATGACCTAAACAACACAGCAGACTTAAATCAGATTTATTCTAGTCACACATACCCTCATCACCACATCAAACCAATCAAAAGTTCTGCTCTTCTAATCACCAAATGTTTTTCATATCCATACTTTTCTCTTCATTCCCTTGCCTCTGCCAAATTCATGTCTGCCCTACATTTACCAGGACAATTTTAATAGCCTCTTATACAGTGTTCAGGTTCTAGTCCTGTCTCCCACAAAGCCGAGTTTGCACTACAACCTGATTCCTCTAAAACTTGATGATTATACTCCTCCATCTAAAGCAATTTAGTGAGCTATAACTTAGTGTGGAAAGAGCATGGCCTTCAGAGTTTCAAATACTAGCTCTACACTAGTTCTGTGGCCTTAGGTAAGTTTCTTAACCTCTGGATCTCAGTTTCCTCCTCTACTATGTGAGGATAATCAGCATGCCTACTTCCTAAGGTTGTTATAAAGACTAAGTAAGCTGATGATTAATGTGCAGAAGGGCGCCTGGCCATAATAAGCATGGTTAAAGAATTTATTGGTATTGGTGTGGCATTTGAAGTCCTTCATGATCTACCAAACTGCTAGTCTCTACAGTCTCCTGTTCCACCACTTTGTTTCTCACTCGTCAAGCTCCATAAACACCAAAAATGCATTTAAATTATACTTTATCCCTCATATGTCCTATTTATGCTGTAGGAATCTGATCAACATAAACCAATAAATATTGGTTGGTTCATAGCAGCCTCATATCAGCACATAACTCACTGGCCTAGAGGTAGAGTAGGATTCAACTACAAAATAGCCAGATGGACTTAGAGGTGTTTACAAGCTTGGAATGGTGGGTGGAAAATGTACCTTTCCTTCACATTTCTCAAGTTGGGGAATTTTACTTCATTTGTTTTCACAATTGAGTTGTTGTTTTTGTTTTCTTATTTATTTTGGAGACAGCATGAGAGCAAGTGGGGGAGGGGCAGAAAGTGAGGAGGAGAGAGAGAATCCTGAGCAGGCTCCATGCCATCAATGCAGAGACCAATGTGGGGCTCAAACCCACAAACTGTGAGATACTGACTTGAGCTGAAATCAAGAGCCTGATGCTTAACTAACTGAGCCATCCAGGCACTCCTTGAGTATGGTTTTTAAGAACAACAAGAACTGAAATCTTCTAAAATTTATTTTAATCCAAATGCCATCCTTTTGGGCCCATGCACTGAATTTCTGAAATTCTCAGCTAAAGGAAGAGAAAGAGAAGAGGATCAACAGTTGTTAAACGCATGCATGTCCCAGACCTCGTTCCCATTTCACAGTCTTTACAACACTCCCAGTGGAGTCCTCTTAACCCTATTTTCAGGGAAGAGATTTAAAACCCAAGGAGTTTTTTTCTTTAAGTTTTATTTATTTATTTTGATTGAACATGAATGGGGAAGGGGCAGAAAGAGGGAGAGAAAGAATCCCAAACAGGCTCTATGCTGTCAGCACAGATCATAACCTGAGCCAAAATCAAGAGGCTTAACCCACTGGGCCACTCAGGCACCTGTAAAACCAAAGGAGTTACAGTATTTCCCAAGGACTTGCTGCTAGATTATGCCTTCTGTTGGACACAAACCTTCCAGGAATTTCAGAGTTTATTTACAGGGGCAACTGGTTTTGAGGCCTGAGTCAAGGGCAGGATGGGAGAGCCATATTTTTAATCTATATTCCCAATTAGCATCAAATTCTATGGCTAAATCAATTGTGAAACAATTCCAATCAACCCCAAGATGGTAGAAGCAAACATTAACCAAAAGCTCCTGGTTGTTTTGGGTTTTGGGGGGGGTTTTTTGGGTTTTTTTTTTTTTTTTGCATTTTAGATATTATCTATGTCCTGAAAAAGTGATCAATACAAATGGTTTCTTTCCCACTCCCTAATATTCAACAGTATATTTGCAAACTCTCATAAGCTTAAGAGAAAAGTCAATACCATAGCCACATTGAACCCCAGGTTCGTTTTGTAGTGTATGACACATAATTATTTCTTAAGAAATACATGTTGAGTGAACAAGGAACTGTGACTAACATTGAACTCATCTCCGCAGCTTGACTTCTGGTATCCAGATGCCATCCATCACGTAGCTCCTAATATGACAATAGATTTCCGAGTTAGTGAAAAGGAATCCCAGTCCATCCAGTCTTCCTTGGATCAAAATAAAATGCACTATGAGTAAGTCTTATGAAATATTCAAATGTGTTAGATGTTCAAAGTTTGAGGAATCTTGAAATTGAGAGGGAAGTATCACTTTTTAATTGGGCCTAAAAAATGAAAGCTCTATGAGATAAAATTTATAGTTACTTCCAGACTGTTGAGGCCTAATTAAAGAGGGGATGAGATCAAATGGCCACTCAACTTCCGTCTTTTTTGTTCTAATCCGAAAGAAGGGCAATTACCTATGTCTGCCATCTCCAAATCCCTCTCCTAGTAAGGACATCATGCACTTGTGTAGGCATGGATGGTTTAGCCACACTGATCACCTCTGACAGGTAATCAATGCAGAGCTCTGGCACTATGGCAAGCACCTCATTCTTTTCTTTTTTTAAAAAATTTTTTTACTGTTTTATTTATTTCTGAGAGAGAGAGACAGCGTGAGCAGGGGAGGGTCAGAGAGAGAGGGAGATACAGAATCTGAAACAGGCTCCAGGCTCTGAACTAGCTGTCAGCACAGAGCCCGACACAGGGCTCGAACCTACAAACCATGAGATCATGACTTGAGCTGAAGTCAGACACTTAACCAACTGAGCCACCCAGGCATCCCAAGCACCTCATTCTTGAGGATTTGAATTCTTCTGTTAAATAAAAGGAGATCCAGATAATTGTGCTCATCTTTGAGACAGATATGGGAATATAGGATATATAATAAATAATTCTTTGTGAAATAAATTCTTCCTCAGAGAGAGCAAAGCAATGCAATAGAGTAAGACTTAAATCCAACAGGAGCGAATTCTCAAATGACCAAAGATGCAGAAATGAGTCATTGTGGTCCCACAGAGAAATATGGGAAAATTAGAACTCACTGAGCATCAGCCATGGGCCATCCACAGTCTAGGCCCTGGGGCAGTGAACAAGGGAGCCCAGAGAGGAATATCACAGACCCACACATAACATGAAAAACAAAATGTGTTTCATGTAGTGAGGGGTCTTGTTTTCATTCCACCAGCTCCTGTCATCTCAGCAATTCCCTTTTAAAAAAAATTTATTTTATTTATTTTGAGAGAGACAGAGGCAGAGGGTGAGTGAAGGAGGGGCAGAGAGAGCCAGAGAGAGAGAATCCCAAGTAAGTTTCATGCTGTCAGCACAGGACCCAACATGGGGCTCAATCTCAAGAAAAGTGAGATCAGGACCTGAGCTGAAATCAAGAGTTGGACACTTAAACAACTGACCAACCCAGGCTCTCCCCGGCAGTTCCCTTTACTGAGACCTTCACCACTCAAAACAGTGCTAAGCACTAGCTCTTTCTTTTTGAATTGCTATTTATTTCATGCCTCTGCTACCCAACATAGAGCAATAACTAAAAAAGCCTTCTTATTCTAGCTGAAACCTTGCAGAGCAGGATTTACTGCTGCTTATCATGACTGATTGTGTTTATATTGCTAAAATACCCTTAATAAATATAAATGCTATTGAAATTAAGGAAAGACAAATATAAGACAAGTAAAAAAAATTCTTTTTCATGGCTTAATGGATTAAAAAGTTAGCAGGCTATTATTTGTGATTGTCGTTAATTATTGTCTTTGTTTTTGCTGTTGTTTCAAGAAGTTGTGAAACAAATATAGAATAACTGAGGATCACATATTCAAAATTAACTTAGACAAGCATTTAACCCTTTAAAATATATCATATGCACTTTTCTATGTTCTTATACATTGCATCATTAAAATTAGAAATAGACACTTTTAAATTTACCTTGAAGATCTCAGAAATTTGTAGCATATTATAGACTCTCTGCTTATGCTAAGGTTCAGATGGTCTTCATTCTTTCATCTAAAAGAAATCACCCCTCCACCCTATATACCCGATGGTGACCGTGTCTCTTGATTCACTTCACAGCCAGTCTTCTTTAATGTGTGCCTCAATTATTATACTCTTTATTTTACTTCACTAGTATAGACCTGCCCCAAACTCCTGTGATCAACTAATTCTTACTAAGTATCCAGCTCAAGCTAAAATAAATTTCAGCTGGTCAATTTTGTTTAATATGATTTGAAGAGCAGAAGGAAAATAAAGCATTATGTTTTCCTTAATATGCTAGTAATATAGACAAAACGCTAGCTGCCTAACCTAAGTGTGGACAGTGGAATAAATCACTGTGACAGAAGATATCTAGGCAGGTGGCACCTCTCTCTCCTCTTTGGACCCCTAGGTTTCTCCTAGCCTGAAACAATTCTGACTCAAACAGACATCTAAATCCAGATCCTCATGAATACACTGTGTTTTTCACTTTGTCTTATGCCAAAATACATCCTTGTTATCTACATCAAGTACCAAAGTGTTAAACTACCAATAAAAATTAGTTTTATCTAATTAGGACATGATTTCTAGAAATTGGTCCAAATTAGCCACAGTTGTGGGAAAGCCACATAATTAGATAGTTACCTTCCTCAGAAATATAAATATGTAAAGTGATCTGTGGAGACAAGGACTATTTAAATCTTGTCTCCAAGTACTAATTATATAGATAATTTTGTTTGCATATTAATTATATGTGTTACTTGGTGTCAGTCAGTAACAGAAGAGTGTTCTAAGAACAGAAACATCTGGTGGACCCAGGCATCAGTCTGAATAAAACCACATTAAGAGGCTGGTTTGACACAATGATTTACTTAGACACCCTTCAATAGACAGTGCATATAAACCACTATTTAAAGTATCTGTGTGATTTTTTTTAGAAAATTATTAAGACAGATTTGATTTTAAAGTAGCATGTTTGCTTCACTTTTATACTTTTACAAAATCATAAAAAAACCGAGTCCAAAAAACAAACAACCCATACATACCAACCATTCTGAACGGACTGGTGAATAAATGTCTAAAGAAAAGCACACCTATTGGACTGAGTCTAAAGGAGCAGACACCATATTTATTAGATTCAGCAGTTAAAAACCCTAGTGTTTTTACTACTTATTTTACCTTTTAGATATTGGTATTTCAGATACATTTTAGATTACCTGTTCTTTGATTGAAAGTTAAAATTAGAAAAGAATTGTTAATGAAAGATAATTCAGAAAACTATCAATATATAAGATGTAACACAAATATATATAGTATATATAGTATATATATATAGTAAAATATATATATTTAAAACATAAAATATATATAGTAAAAAATATATAGTAAAACTCAAATGATATAATTAAGTGAAATCTTACTAAGATGCACATGAGATTTATAGGAAACGTGAAAGAAATCCACAACAAACTGACTAATCTATACCAAATTGACTCATCAACACTTCAGATTAATGTCCAATTACTTAATAGTTTAGTCAGACACAAACTCATATTCCAAGCATATACACAGTCCTATCAAGTAAGTATTCAATCAAATAAACCATTCTCTTTTTTAATGTTTTGTTGTTGTTGTTGTTTTTCCTGAGAGAGAAAGTGAGCGTGAATAAGCAGGGGAAGGTCAGAGAGAGAGGGAGACACAGAATCCGAAGCAGGCTCCAGGCTCTGAGTTAGCTGTCAGCACAGAGCCTGATGTGGGGCTCGAACCCACAAACCATGAGATCATGACCTGAGCCAAAGTCAGACGCTTAACTGACTGAGCCACCCAGATGCCCCTCAAATAAATCCTTCTAATGTCTTGTCCCACTCATTCTTCCTTCTGTTCTAGTCTTTATATATTACTTGCCCAAGAGCATAGCAGGTAAAATGATACCTGATACAAATGGCAAAGAGATGTTGGTCATCATAGAAAGCAGAAGAGTGTGTTAAATAAGAATTTGGATTCTCTGTGATGCTGTTTGGCTCCATTCCCATTTAAACCACACATTAGGTACTTAAACACTGATGATTTATTTAACTTCTCTTAACCACATTTTCTTCATTTTTAAAATGGTGTTTCATAGAGGGTTCATGAAGATTGACTGGGGCCATAAAATTACTGTTTGCCTGGTTCCTTTACTTCTACTAATGCAAGAGAGGGAAAGACCACTTATACATGTGTTTACATGAGGTCACGCACACACACATGCACATATGCACACTCTACAACAAGGGATAACTAGAGGCTATCACCAGATGCTCCCTTTCCCTCCTAGTGAATAAGTTAGTGCCTTAAAGTTTATTATCCATTTGTGCCTCAAATGTTGAGAAATCCATGTCAGTAAATGCAAAGTTGGATACATGGTAACTCAGGGAGTTACTGGGAACAAACAGGATCTTGTGGAAACATGAAATCATGCTTTTTGAATAGCATGATTCAAAAATTTCTAACCTGCTGGAATATTGGCAGGGGAGAATGAAGGCAAACCAGACCAGTTTATAAGGCACAAAACAATGACCCTGCCTCCCTGGAACATGCTTCTCCACTGCTTGTACACGTACACACACACACACACACACACACACACACACACACACACACACACACCAGAGCCTATGGCAGTCACATACATTGACCTACCATTCTCCACTTCTCTGTTACTCTTTGAAACTAACAGATGGAGGGAGTCTTGAAACTGTCCAAATAGGATTCATCTTGCCTCTTCTCTGAACTTCGTACCTACTTCCTGACCTCGGGATACAGCCTCCCAGGAGAGCTGATCAACTGGGCGAATGCTGCACAATACTCAGTAGACTAAGAAGACCACAGATCTGAGGGCAACATCCAGGGAATTTCACTCCTTGTGCCTGGAGGCACTGTTGTATAATGGATCAGTAATAGTGAAGTCACACATCTCTAGGTTAAAATGCCAACTTCTGCATTTTATCAGTTATGTCAAATTTGTAAACTCCTATCTAGCCTTTGGGAGTGAAAATGGTACCAAATTAATAGTGATGATTTGAAGATTAAACAATAGAATGCAAATACTAGGCTGAGCTGAATGTATGGAACGTAATACAGGTTCAATAAACATTAGCCTTTTATGTCATTAAATCCTCAGTGATATTTACCCTTTCATCTACATTTAGGAATTTCTTTAACACATTAAGCAAATCTTGCAACACTAAAATAATATTTGGGAGAAAGTAATTTGGTTTCATCTGCTTAAGCCTGGCTGCTGGTTAGTGGAAGGGCTCATGAAAATAACATCTGGCCTTGGCTCTTAATTTCCAGCCTCAGGCTTAATTTCTAGTCCCTATCAGGAACAATCTGGCACCATTCTCATGTCCTCCTGCAGCTGCTTTGTGGAAAGGTCGTATTTTAGCTTGTCCGATTTTCTTTTGCTGTTGTTATCACAAAGGCTAAATTGATATGTGTAAGTCTAAAAATATTCTTAGATACGAGCTCCCTGTGACTAATTAATACTGCCTTATGTTGTGAATCAACCTCTGGGACCATAAAATTTCTCTTTTGCCTGGTTCTTCTACTTCTATAAGTGCAGGTAGAACAAAAGCCTCATATCCTCTTTAGAACTTAAAACAATTAATTAAAGGAATTCATTATGTCTACACTGACCACCTTTCCAATGGTTCTCTCAGGCTTCGTAAGTTTTAGTGCAACATGCCACACCTGATTCCAAATCTGTTGTCACCATTTTTCTTCTGAGAAATCCCAGATTCATCATAAGTCAAAAAGCCAAGCATACAGTGAATTAGATATAATGTGCATAATAATGTGTTTGTCAGTAATGTTAATGGGAGTCAATATTCATGAGTAGTACTTCTTGGTGTCATGTGCTAAATAAACCCTAATTAGAAGTATACCGCATTTATCTTCTGTCTCCAAACTCAGATCAGCCAGTCAATCAGCAAGAAGAAACCGACAAGTAGAGTTGGTGCTACAGTGTCACAATTCATTATCATAAGAAATCGAAGTAACAACTACATGCCAGCAATGCCTGGTTAAAGACCTGTTAAGTCTGTGAAGTGATTGTCAATTTTCTGACTCAAGTACACTGGGAACCTATGGCTGGCCAATCACTTCTTACATTTCAATTCATTTCATTCTCACCACAAACCTAGCTGATGTTTGGTTCCATTGTAAAAGTGAGTAAACTGAGGCTCAGAGAGATAGTTAACCACCCCCAATATCACATAAAGTATAAGCCAAAATGAGGTTGGAACCCAAGAAGGACCACAGATCCTCTTCCCACCAGGTCACTACTTCCCTACGTGATAGGATTTATGGAGGTAAAAGGTGCATGATACTCTCCTAAACGACTAGAATGAATATTAAAAAATAGAAAGTACCTTTCTATTTTGGACTTACTGCTAACAGAGGGACAATACACATGCATTTCACCAACAGCAGTAATGCCTTTTTAAATAGTAAGTCAATAGTAAATATGATAATCTACATGAGGAAACTTCAAGTACAACTTCAAAACATCCTTGATTTTAAATATTTCACTGAAATATTTCTATTATAAGCCATTGATCTATGCCCTGTAAAATATAGAGAATGCTATAGTTTAATATGGTTGAGGAATTATTATTACCAACATAAATTTTCATGCTGTGCTGTGAAAGAATGATATCTATAAGGGCTATTTACATTACTAAAATATAGTGGGTCTTTACATTTATGCCAAAGGACCACTGACTTCTGTGTTTGTTAAATCCTTCTGTGTATGTAGTTAATTTTCCTTATTTTTGCTGTTAGCTAACACCAACTGATAGTATGCTTGCTTCCTACCAGTCAATGTATACTTTCTAGATTAAATAAGCTTTTTAATAATTACATCTAAAATAAGATGGGGACACACAGGTGGGCTCAGTCAGTTGAACATCTGACTCCTGATTTCAGCTCAGGCCATGATCTCCTGGTTTCTGAGCCCGGCATTAGGCTCTGCACTGACAGGGTGGAGCCTGCTTAGGATTCTCCTTCTCTCTGCTTTCTCTCTCTCTCTCACTCTCTCTCTCTCTTTTCCTCAAAATAAATAAAGAAGCCTAAAAAATTTTTAAATAAGATGAATGAAGCTTTTTTTGAGGGTGTTTTTTAATTTCTTATGGCTGTAATATATTTAACACACTAAAGAATCTAGTAAAAATTCAATGCAACTATATATCAGTGGACAATAATTTGGCCATATCAATAGATACTGACATATTAATCTCAAATGGCAATCAACATTATATATAGTGGTGAAAGACAGGTTCTCTTGTTAAAACCAGAATAAAAAATAGAATGCCCTCTTTTACCATCATTATTTTCCATTGTTCAAAGAGTTTAGCCATTGCAATAAAGATGGGAAAAAACAGTTACTGGACAAAAGTAGAAAAGTATAATTTTTTGCAGAATAAATAACTACCCTAAAACCCTTAACAAACCCATAAAGACATTAGAAGTAAAATCCTTAGAAGTAAAAAGAGTTTTGTAACTAATAAGGTAGCTAATAGATAAGTATAACCAAAGCAATATGTTTTTTTAATACATGAATAATAATCAGTTCAAATGTTTAGTGAGGAAAAACCACTCACAAGACTAATAAAAATATATAAATAAAATATACAAAATTTTACTGAAAAATAAAAAAGACAGCTATGTTGTGGTCCATTATTAATAAGATTCTCTCAAATTTATTCATAATTTAATATAATTTAATATAATTCTACTGAAAAGTCTATATTTTTCTAATAATTCTAATAATTTCTAAAATGATCCTGAAAAAACATTTATTAAGAACAGGCAGAATTACTCAAAAATTTAGAAACAAGAATAAGGAGATACTACATTAAATATTAAAATTCAATATTAAAACTAGAATTAAATATGGTTTGGCTCTTACACAAGAGCAGGAAAACAAATCACTGGAACACAACAGAAAATCTCAAAACAGACAAAATATACAAAAATATTTGTGTATATATGAGATGACAATGGCATTTTTAAAGTACAAATCAAAGTCAGACATGGTTGCATTCCAACTCCCAACCCCAACATACACAAATTATTGGTATTTAAGCTTTCTGAGCAAATATGTCACCATCTGTAAAATGGTAATAATATTATCAAGATAAAAATAAAATAATGTCTGTAAAGCAGGACCTGGAACATATGAAACAAATGGATAAACAAGTGAAAATGTCATGCATGTAGGCAACTGGATTCATAAGCCCCAGGAGAAGCAGGGGAAGAGCTAGAGCAGTGTAGGTTCAGGGGAGAGTCCAGAACTGGAAATAGAAATGTGAGCAACCATTAGGTCACCATTAGAGCCATGGAATTCAATAAGATGATGAGATGAAATAACTCAGGAATAAGATGAAAACAGAGAAGAGGTAGAGGTATAAGACTTTTGGGTCCCTGATATTAGCCCCCTAACTATTATTTCGGCATCTTATTTCACCCCTTCCAAATCAGCCTAACCATTTTCCAGCTCTATAGCTATGGACAAGTTAAACACTTCATGCCTCAGTCTTCTCATCTGTAAAAAGAGGATAATAATTTCATATGACAATAAAATGAGTTAACGTGTACAGGATGGTTAGAGCAATGACTGGCACATGGTAAGTGCTAGTAAGTGCTTACTATTATTGTTATTCAAGTTTCTCCCAGCTCTCCAAGTGTGAAGTGATAAGGAATGGTCAGTAAATTTGTACATAAGAATATCCACTGTTGCCTGTATTGTGTGTAAGTGAATGTGTGTGTGTATGTCTGAAGAAAGTTAGAGAACAATTACAGATCAAGGCTGACCAACAGTAGTATAATGTAAGTCACATGTGCAATTTTAAAGATTCCAGTAGCCACATGAAAAAAATTAAAAGCAACAGGCAAAATTTATTCAGCAATACATTTTATTTAACCCAATATTATTACTGTATTTATATTCAACATGTAATGAATATAAAACACATTAGTGAGGTATTTTACATAATTTTTATACAAAGTCTTCATAATCTAGTGTATATTTTACATAGCAGCAATCTCTTTTTTGGACAAGCCCCATTTTCAAGTGCTCTAAAGCCACGTGTCCCTAGACTACCACACTGAACAGCACAGCTATAGATAAATGGGAAGATAGGAAGTCACGCAAATGACATTTCCAAAAGAGATGGTTAGAGAATAATGAAGAAACAGGGCAAACTTGATCTAAGATAGAGAAGAAGGAAGGGAAACTTTCTGTAAATGAAAGATAACTGTGGGGTTTTTTCCTCTGGTAAATGTGTATTTTATCATTACCCTGTCAAACAGAATCTTGATCCATGATCTACAAGAAGAGATTGAGAAACAGTTTGATGTTAAAGAAGATATCCCAGGCAGGCACAGCTATGCAAAATACAATAACTGGGACAAGGTATAGTATAAAGTGCCTGTACTTCAAGAAAAAAAAAAAAAAAACCTGTAACCCTCAATATTTGTTTTCATTTCATTTTTTTTTTTAATTCTAATTCCTCAAAATTGTTCTTGCTCTTAAGATTGCTGCTTGGACTGAAAAAATGGTGCATAAACATCCTGAAATGGTCTCTCGTATTAAAATTGGAACCACTGTTGAAGATAATCCACTATATGTTCTCAAGGTAAAAATAATTCAAGAACTACTGATTCTTATTATTGCTGAAAAAACACTAATTTAAAAGTTACTTTGACATAGCTAGTGAATTTTGATATAATAAAGTCTTATTTTTTGAAGAACATATAAGCTCTAAATGTTCGTTCAAACACAGAAGTGACAGATGGTTTTAGGTGAAACCAAGAAAGTCCCTGAGTAAACCACTTGTGAGACACAATGGACAAAATCAGACAAATATCTTATCCCATGTCTTTATTATAAGAGTTTACGATGTGCCTGGTGTATAAAACAGTGCTCCATCCACTAAAATTCAGTGAAACTGATGACTAAGTGTTTAATTCAGAGTGTGTTTAACTTAAGTGTTTAAGTTAAGAGAAGTTAAATATCACAGAATCATAGGATCCCAGAACAGAAAGTGAGGCATTTCAATCCTATGTTAATAGAGAACTCCCTTCCATAAGAGCTGACACTTGCCATTCAGCTGCTGCTCGATGTTTGCAAATCATCCAGAGACACTGCTCCCTGAAGCATCCCCTTAATAAATGAGAAGCCCTTCCTTGCCCTGAATTCCCATCCATTCATTCTCTCCAATTATCCAAAACAAATCTACATTCCCTTCAAAATGACAGCCCTTCAAATATCCAGCCACCATTCCTCTTCCCGACTGCAAACAAGGCAACAAAATCTTTTCCACCCCAGGCTAAACATCCCATTTATGAAGCCAGAAAAACAAAAGGAAATGGCCAAAACAAAATAATGTATAATTTATTTCTCAGACCAAAGGATGTTAACAATAAAATAAGAAAAACAATACATACTGTGATTCTTTCAAACCTGTAAAAGCAACTCTGACACTAGGAAATTTTTTTAAAAAAGATATACTATGTAATCGAGTATGAATTATGTATAGACACTTAAAGGTATGTGCCATAGTCTTCCTTGAAAACAGTATGTGCATATAGTTATTCAACAGAAGGCAGGGGAAAGAATTGCTTTGAGCATAGGAATGAGTTATTGGACAACAAGAGATCAATGTGTGAGTTCATGCAAAATAATATCTCAAGTTTAATTTTAAATAGATTGGGAGAAGGGATGAAAGGAGAAAGGCTATTTTTATGGATTGTGGCATTCATGCACGAGAATGGATCTCCCCAGCATTCTGCCAGTGGTTTGTCTATCAGGTAAGTGAATCGGAACGCTCATACAATTCTCCTTTGATTGTCAAATCTCCAGCACTACACAGAGTGGCAACACCCCTTTCCAAATGAATGCAGTTCCACTTAACTAGACGAGCCCACATTTGGTGCTGTCAGGAAATAAATGCTCTGGATTTTACTCATCGTTGGGGTTTTTATAAAATTGACACCTTCCTTCAAAATTCTTGAATTCCAGCTGACAGTTTATAAAAGTAAAAGAATTTTTTTTTTTTTGGCTTGATATGATTTCTCCTATAGTGGGGTATGGACTATCTAAAACTATCTTCATATTACAATCTATAATCTTGGCCTTTCTTCAGTAAGCTCAAAGCATAGACCTCTTGTTCCTGTTTAGATAATTAATTGGCCGATCATGCACTTGGAATTTTCATACTTAATTTCCTTTCCAAGTGAAATATAACTTTTTTTAAAGGTAAATTCAGTTTATAAGTTGTTGTTCCTCTCATTCTAGCTCTGACTATTCTGACTCCTACCATCTTATAACTTTCTCTTTTCTGCCAGCTTTTGCATACAACATGCTGATGTAATATGAATGATAATTTCTTTCTGGGCATGGATACTTTCACTAGGAATGAATCTGCCAGTAGAACTGATTTATCTCTACACTTGTTTTAGCTCTTCTAGCTGAGGGCCAAGAGCTATAAAGGAATACATGTGATAGGGCTACAAAAAATCTCTTGGCTCTGGAACAGATGTACCTGGGAGAGATTTTCCAAGAATGAGAGAGATTTTGGGTAACAATAGAAAGTAGAGATAATTAGATAAATTTCAATCTGATAAGAGAAAAGGAGTTCACTGGTCAATCTAAATGCTTGAGCCTTTTATTAATGGAATATTTTTCTTTAATCCTATTTATAATTTATGAATTCTCTCCAATATTTACAGATTCCTATGTTTACAAACTCAATCTATATTTACCTAAACATGTAAAGGAAAGAATCCATTTAAAACAATATGTACTGCTGGGGCACCTGGGTGGCTCAGGCGGTTAAGCGTCCAACTTTGGCTCAGGTCATGATCTCACGATTTGTGGGTTTGAGCCCCACGTCGGGTTCTGTGCTGAGAGCTCAGAGCCTGGAGCCTGCTTCAGATTCTGTGTCTCCTCTCTCTCTGATCCTCCCCTGCTCACACTGCCTCTCTCTCTCTCAGAAATAAATAAAACATTAAAAAAAAATTTTTTAATAAATAAAACAATACGTCTGCTAATTTTTCACTTGGCCTCCATTCTTCCTACAAAACATGTATACGTGGAATACTACAATCTTGACAGAATGATCCTTTAAAGAATGTTCAGTTCAATTAATTTCACTAGTCTGAATAATTGACTCTTATATGGGTCACTTATTTTTATGCTATTTAGGGGAAATATGTTTGAAATTATGTGACCTTGGGCAAATGACTTAAGGAATGGTAGTTATTACAATTATAACCACAGCTTTCCACATGGTGTTAAACTTTACACCAACAGTTTAATTTTTTCCTACTTCTACAGGCAGGCAAAACTTATGGAAAAAACAAAATTATGACCAAACTCCTGGACCGAATGAATTTTTATGTTCTTCCTGTATTCAATGTTGATGGATATATTTGGTCATGGACACAGGTAACGTTCTGTGGTCTCTTGTTTGCAACTGGACAATACAGTATTTACTGACTTGAATGCACATTGATTGCTATGCATTAAGTTGGGTAGCCAGTTAATTCTAATTCAGAAAAATGTATTTTTAAGAATTTCAATTTCAGAGTAAGGCAAGCATGATTTCCTAGTTGCAGCAGGTATCCCTGAAATAATACGAAATTTTTGCTGCTGAAGCTAGGGAGGAAAATGAAATAAAGCAATCATTACAAAGGAAATGTATATGATATGGCAAAAGCACATTCTACCTAAAAATAAAAGTCATTTAAAGACATTATGAATACAGTGGGGCACCTGGGTGGCTCAGTCAGTTAAGCGTCTGACTCTTGATTTTGGCTCAGGTCATGATCTTCGTGAGATCAAGACCCACATCAAGCTGTCAGCACAGGGCCTACTTGGGATACTCTCTCTCCCTCTCTCCCTGCCCCTTCCCTACTACCGCTCACATGCTCTCTTTCTCTCTCTCTCTCAAAATAAATAAATAAAACTTTAAAAAAAAAAAGATATTACGAACACTGACCTCAAAGCAAAAGGCACTGTATTCCAATCTATCTGTAACAGAATTTTATGTGAAATAACTGTATCAAAAAATAGAGTGACACAATCAGGATCCTTTATTGACTCACTGCTGTTAAAAACGATTAATACTAAACTTTCAGACAGATACTATCACATCCAGTTAATCTGAAAATTATGCTCCAACAGTCACAATGTGACCTGTCTTATACCTGAAATCTATAAATGGTGAAGAATGTAATGAAGTTACAATTTAAATCATAGGTAATTTCAGAACATTGTTGGTAATTTTCTAGTACCGAGAACTAATCAACAGTTTCTAAAGCTAACTAAATTATCCTATCAAGGACTTAGAATATTAATATAAAAAAACAATGTTGCTGAAAATATTATGAGTTATAAGAAAACAATTTATTTTCTTCATAATAAAGAGCCTCAAGTTAACTAGATATATTTCAAATAAAACTGCAGACACCTGCAGAGAGGATCTGAAATGATCAAACTGAAAAATGCAAACTGATCTGGTGTAAACACTTCCATCATTCAATCCTGCAGAACCGCATGTGGAGAAAAAATCGTTCCAAGAACCAAAACTCCAACTGCATCGGCACTGACCTCAACAGGAACTTTAACGCCTCGTGGAACTGTGAGTAGTATACCTGATCTCCAGGAAAATAGCTTTTAAGAGTGTTCAGACACCAAAATCAGTTAAACAACTTGTTTATTTCAGCAAAAATTATGTATATCCTGAGTGCTAATCTAAAAAAGAAAAGATAATCATCCCTACCTTAAAAATATAAGAATGTTTTACCACACGGGAGAAACTGGTGGGTGGGGTTATCAAACCATCTCTTAATATATCTAGCTTGCTAAAAATCAGACACAATCCAGACACAGAAAAATTCAGATAATCTGAAGAGAGGTCTGAGGTCCTTCCTCTTCCTGGTCTGATAAAAGCTGAGAAATTTACCAGTGGTTAAAACCAACATACAGATAGCTCTTCAGATGTTTAGTAAAAAGAAACTGCTGGGGGAAAGAAAGTGAAAAGGCTTAACAGAAATGCAGTGATAACGAGAAGCCTGCTACATCAGATGACACTACAGTTGCTGTACAAATACGACTTCATCAACACAATCAAGGGAAAATCACCACTACCCCACTTCCTAAATTTTTTTCTTTAACTAATTTTGTTGAAATACCACCTCAGCTCTTAATTCTATTCTACCATAAAAATTACAGGGGTGCCTGGGTGGCTTAGTCGGTTGGGCGTCCGACTTTCGCTTGGGTCATGATCTCGCGGTTCGTGGGTTCGAGCCCCGCGTCGGGCTCTGTGCTGACTGCCAGCTCAGAGCCTGGAGCCTGTTTCAGTCTGTGACTCCCTCTCTCTGACCCTTCCCTGCTCAAGCTGTCTCTCTCTCTCTCTCTCTCCTAGAAATAAATAAAACATTTAAAAAAAAAAAAAAAAAAAGAAGTTACAACCTCTCCTTAAAAAAAAAAATTACAATAGCAGCTATCCCTAAGTGAGAGCTGCCTGCTGAACTAGGATGAAGAAACTCAGGGTCAAAAACTGTCATTCATGCCAGTCCCCACCAAATTCGACTGGGGTTGAACTGGAGCTGGGGTCTATCTGGCTCCAGCCCTGGGCTACCTCTGATGGATGATTCCTGTGACCCTGGGAAACAGGCAAAATAAACAAGACTAAGAATATTCCAGTGGGCTGGGTCTGTCACACTCTGAATTGTATGTACAAAGTTGCTCTGCAATGATATGGCACCAGAGAGATTGAGGCAGCCCTGTAAACCTGGGAACTGAAAATGTTTAAAACATTTTCAAGTCCACATCAGAAGGGACAGGAGCTTTACTGATGGGGAGCAGACTGCGATCTCACCCTCTGTGTCCACTGCAGCTTTTCCAAACACCAACAACCCATGTGCGGAGGTTTATCGGGGCCCAGAACCAGAGTCCGAGAAAGAGACCAAAGCTGTCACTGACTTCATTCGAAGCCACCTGAAATCAATCAAGGCCTATATCACCTTCCATTCCTACTCCCAGATGCTATTGTTTCCCTATGGATATACATCAAAACTACCACCTAACCATGAGGACCTGGTATGTAGAAAAAACCTATGGTTTATGCACTGACAGACACCACCGTTGACTTTCACAAACAACTGTTCTTTATGAACAACTGCATTATGTTAAAAGAACTAAACACTTTCATACCAAAGGAAAGAACTAATAGTTTACTTGGAGTTAAAATCATAATCTATAGATTAATTTTTCATGTGAGAAAAAGATACAGATAAAATCTTTCAATGTGATTCTAAGATAAAGCCAGTAGGAAAAAATGTATAGGTCAGCCAGAGGAGAATTCCATGATTACATAGATTGTTATGTAATGTATGTATGTTATATAAGCATTCACCATGGGCCATACTGTAAAACCACACACAGCAAAAGTCTAACAGAACAGCAAAGATATCTGCTATTCTTGCCCCTGAGATGCTGTATTTAAGAAGATCCCTTGTATTTTATCCTCCTGATCAACTTGGAAATAATATTAATTCTTTTACTATCCAAAGAAAGAACGTTACGAATGTTTATGAAGCCTCCTTACTGAGAATGCACTGTCTTTCAAGAACAAAAATCCACTATGCATCCTTTTCCTCTGCATCAAAACTGATTTGATCATGTCAGCTTTAAAATAAACAAAAACTCTACATATGGGTTCCAATGCACCACAAGAACTGGCAGTATGAAAAGACAAAAATCCATAAAAAGGGATATTAATTGCTGTAAAAGGAAGGAAATAAAGCAGATAAAGCTCAGTGTCCCAGATCCCATGGGGGCTGATAAATATAACACATTTGTTATTGCCTCATATTTTAAAAGTATATTTTCTGAAAAAAGTCACAATTGTCATTTTGACTTCAGTCGATTGTATTCAGCACTACAGCATTTAATTGCAGTTGAAGCAAAGATTTAAACTCGTCATTAAGACCATCTGTATATATACAACAAAGAAAATATACAAGCAATATGTGGTCCATAGTCACTTATTTAACCAATATAGTTGAGAATCTGAACCCATGAGTTTGATTAGTCCATGAAAAGATATGGCAATGCAATTTCAATCTGCCTTTTAAAAATGGTATTATGGATTAAAAATACAAATACACACAACAAACCACTTTGAGTAAAGAGTTCTTACACAGCAACTAAAATGATCAAGGGAAAAAACTATCTTTTGGTTATATACATTACATGTACAGACTAAAAGTAAATCTTCATTTAGGGTACAAATATGTTAGTGACTGTATTCCATTAAAATTCATTCCAATAATGGTTCTCATAGCACAAAACACTAATGTGTGTTAAAGGTCGTGAAATGCATTCACTCTGGAAGAGAAACTAATTTAACAACTATTTTAAAGAGGAAAAAGTCCTACTACAATGTGAAGCCCATAAAGACAAAGGAAACAGGAACACAGGAGAAACTGACTTTGAAAAAGACAAATACCTAAAGCCAAAAAATATCTGAGAGGAAATAGAATATTATTTTTAGAAGAAAGGGCAAAAATCAGAAAGCAAGGAGCAGGGGGTGGGGGGAAGAAGGGAAGAAACAAGGGAGAGAGGAAGGAGAGAGAGAAAAGGCAAGGTAGAAACACAAAATGAGATACGACATGACTGTTTATAACTGATTTCACATTTGTCTTCACATCATGTTCACAATGACAATATAGCTTACCAAAAATAAATGTATCACCTAACCATTGATTTTTTTTTCATCTTCAACTGCCAAATCACCAGTGAAATTTACTTTTTTAAAACCTCAATAAGTTAATAGCATTTACATAGTTTCCTATCATTCCAACACTAACTTCCCTGTTTCTCCAGGCCAAAGTTGCAAAGATCGGCACTGATGTTCTATCAACTCGGTATGAAACCCGCTACATCTATGGTCCAATAGCATCAACTATCTGTAAGTCTTTCCTATTATTTACTGTGCCATTTTCCCCTCCTTCTTTTTTATAAATATTAAAGAAAATTTTAGAATTTGTAAATTAGGATTAGAACATTTAGAATTTCTAATTTAAATCACAGTTTTAACAAGTGACTATGAATTATATGTAAATCTAGGGGACACATTTTTCCCTTTTGGGGGGTAAGATTTTTCTAGAAACAAATTATGCTGAAATTTTACAAGGTTATAAGGTCAATGGAAGTTGTTATATCAAGATGAATTTACAATTTAATTCATCCACCTTCCTGTTCTCAACCAACAACACTTATCCTCACTGGAATTGATGAAAAGTAGGACAAACTTAACAGTTTTCTGTGGCAGTTTGTGTGTGTGTGTGTATGTGTGTAATTGGACTCTTTTTGGCCTTTTCCCTAGGCAAGCACAGTCTTCCCTAGCACCTGGTGGGAAAATGGGCTGGCCAAAAGTTTCAGTCACTTTGATCATGTAAAATCAGTTTATTGTCTCTCTCACTAGTCCCCTATTTTGTTAAACTGAAATCTATATGGTGGATTATGAAAGAGGATGTAAAGGTTCTAGTTCTGTTGCTTTTGTTTTAGTGTCTAAGTACCACTTTCTCAATTTCAGCTTATGCCCACATATCCCGAGCTTAGCTCTTGCTTCAAATAGAACTTTCACCTAGTATTGATATAAAAGTGCAGATCATTATGTTTATGCATGTCAATAATCCTTTTTTTCAGAAGACACATGTTAAGCCACCAGCGTTATGTTATGTAGACTCCTGTGGACTGAAACCAGATTCCTAGTTTGGTTCAGGTTTATTTTGACTTGTTTTGACTGTACTACAGTAAGTTCCTTGTACCTAATGTGCCTTTAAAGAAGTAGAATTTTTTTAATATCAATATATTAGGACAATGTTGTCAACAACAACAAAAATATCTTGTAGAACTCAAAGACGACTTTCAATTGGGAAAACTACAGATTGACATATAGTAGGTGGTACTGTTACACAACGGTTAATAGCAAAAACTCTGAAGACATGCAGCTTGGTTTTGATTCCTTACTCAACCATGTACTAGCTAGTGTCTTTGAGAAAATTGTTCAATCTCTCCTTGCCTAAGCTTCCTCTTCTATGAAACAGCAAATGGTACTTAAATCCTAATGTTGTGATAGGAATTTATGAAATGAGTTAACATGCATAAAACACTTATAGGGTGCCTGATATTTAGCAAGTGGTTGTTATATTCACAAATATATACACATATTTTAGTAAGTATAGGTGTACATAAATAAAAGGTTACGTAGTACATTCAACAGATTAAGTTTTAGAAAAATACATTCTTACAAGTGAAAAGCTTTCAGTGTTGCATTTATTTCATGCCTTATATAGTTTTTGTTTGCAAATTTAAGGTCTTAAAGATACAAAAAGTGGTTTCATAAAAGAACATTAAACTTAATAACATCACATAAATATAAAAAAATCACAAATTCTATATATTCTCAATAACCACTATTAACCTTAATGAGAAATTTCACAAAAATTTGCCAAAGCAGAATAGCCATACTCTTTAACTCTTTTAAATCACAGCAGTTTACTTAACTGCAAATGGAGAGCTAGTATATCTAGAAATTGGCTACATTTATTAAAATGCCTAGCACACTCTAAATCACCATACAAGACACAATTCCTACTTACCCTATCTCCATTGCTACCAAACTCTGATTTTTATATGCCTTTTTCTAATGAACTTAAACCTAACTCTAGCTAAAAATGGCAGCCTTCTTAATCACTAAAGCCACTACAATTAGCTCACATGCTCCACAAACTCCCTACAAAGCTAGACCCTATTGATATCCTTTCTTCTTGCCATCCCTTGCCATCCTTACCAATGAACTCTCCTGGTTTGCCGCCTCCTCCTCTCTACTTGGTCTCTGCTGACTGCCTCTAAAAAAAAAAAAAAATGTACATCTTCTGATGTATGTATCCTTTCTTTTCCACATCACTATCCTGAGTTCCTCTTTCAATTAATAATGTGTGGGTTGTTTTCAGCCACCCAGACTGGAATCTCATCATTTTTATCAGATTTTGTGACTCTTCCATTCCAATATTGGTGACATACAGCCCTCAATGCTGTTCTCAGTGTGGTGACCCTACACAACTTCAGGCTTTCATTTCACAATGCCTCCTAACTGGTTTCTACATTTTCCAGTCCAGATTAACTGTCCTAAGTGTGGCACTAAAATAACTATTACTGCCTCCCAAACAAAACACCTTGTCCTGGTTTATCAGGTTTTGTGAGCTTTGCCCACAAACTCTCACTGCTCCATTTGTTCCAGTCCAGAGACATCTGTCTGGTCATAAAAAAGGCCTCCATGCTTTTCCATCTTCATAGCTCACTGGCCAGAATGCTTTTCTTCCATTTCCATCTGGAAAAATACTAGCCTTTCTTCAAGGCTCTCCATTATAAAGGTGGTATTTAGGAGGCACTGACCATAAAAGGTCATCCTCCTCACCAGACATACACCAGATTTTTTTTAATCTTCATAAGATATTGTACCTTCCTTAGGGAATTTACATATTCTTCCCTGTCTCTGTTGATTTGCATCTTTGACTTCTCTCGCCTAAACCATAAGTTCCCAAAGACACTAATATCATCTATATCTATGTAACCTGAACACACCCACCCTCCACAGTACCAAGTATAGTACACTGTGCATATTAAAGGTTTAATAATATTTGTTTAATAATTTGAGTCAACTCTATTTCTACCAAAATATTTCTTCTTTCTTTATCACAACTTCGAGTTTTCATTCTTTGAACCTAAAACATTAGTATCAGTTACACTCATCACTTGTCCTGGAACATAATTGATTTTATATACAAAAAAGTAGTTTTTCTATAACAAAAGGAAAATATACATAAATGCATTTATACTATATATATAATATGCATTTATATAAATGCATTTATAGTATATATATGCACTTTATAAACCTTATATGTATATAACTTCTACATGTCTGTGTCATTTTTCAAATAATAACATTCTGAGTAAATCTCACAAAAATTTACACTGAAGTTGGATTAGGGGATTAAATGCATACTTAAAATAATTGATTTAAGCATTCTTGGTCTTCTATCTATAAAATAGTTCACCCAAGCAAATGAATAGAAAGGGACCTGAAATATTAGGAGGAACCTAATTTTGCCTAGCTTGGATGTATGACTTTTTTTTTGGTTGGGTTTTCAGTGACCAGTGACCCCCTCCTCATTTGGTTTCCACAGCTGCTTGCACTTGCTTAGTTCACCTCCATCTGCAACACTGTGTGCCCCGCAAACAAGCTCAATTTATTTAGAGTACTGACCCAAGCAAAATGTAATTTTGAAAACGCAGCACATATTTAAAATGTGTGGTAGATCCCAAAACCACAATTATGTTTTACTCTACACTCCATACTATACAGACCAGTACTCTCATTCCTTACTGCAATTAACTATACACATAATTATTTTTTATTGCTAATTTTACACCAGTGAATTTCTATTTCAAGAAAAACATTAGCATTTGTTTCTAATTAAATATTTATTGCTTATGTTTTACAGACCCAACATCAGGTTCTTCTTTAGACTGGGCTTACAACCTGGGCATCAAACACACATTTGCCTTTGAGCTCCGAGATAAAGGCAAATTTGGTTTTCTCCTTCCAGAATCTCAGATAAAGTCTACCTGTAAAGAGACCTTGCTAGCTGTTAAATTTATTGCCAAGTATATCCTCAAGCATACTTCCTGAAGAATTGGCCTCAGTTTGGAATAAGCCAAATAATCCTTCTTTATGCCTTTTGCCAGAAAGTGAATCTTCAATTATCCCTAGATATAGCTTCCACATTACCTGAACAGGTCCGTCTCTTGCTCACTTAAGTTCTATGTTATTTCTTTTTGTTTTTATTTGCTCTCAATAGCACCTTAACAAATACCTTTAAGTGAAAGCTTTCAACAACCTTTCTTTGCTCCAAATAAAGTTTGAAACCACCGAAAAGTATTGAGTATTTTGAAACATGATCTACAGTGGGATATATGTACATCTGTGAAACATGATACACAGAAAAGAAATGAGAACCTTCAGTTTCTCCAGAATCAGACTTTCCATATGGCTTCATCATTTCACGTATTAATATAATAAAATTAAATTGTATTCCAAAATGCATCTGTGTTTTGATAAACTATACTCTCTATATTCCTCTATAAGCACTAATAATCAAGCATTAATATGTCTCATGCAGTCTGTTAATAAGAAATAATATCTTCAATTCAAAAACATATTTTGCCTGCATATATATTTCTTTTTAATAGAAGTAGACATTGTTTATATCTTCACAATAGCAAAAGGATGTCCTAGTAGGAAATAAAGTGGTTCATACTGAGATGAATCTCAGAGCTTCAAACAAACAATCCAGTTCTCATCAACATAATGTACATTAAATTCAAAATAGTTTAGGGGCGCCTGGGTGGTGCAGTCAGTTAAGTGTCCGACTCTTGATTTCTGCTCAGGTCGTGATCTGGCAGTTCGGAGTTTGAGCCCCACATCGCACTCTGTATTGATGGTGCAGAGTGTCTCTCCTTCTCTCTGCCCCTCCCCCAACTGTGCTCTCTCTCCATCAAAATAAATAAACAACTAAAAATTATTTTTAAATTTCAAAATAGTTTAACGGGCCATAATCTGAGGAAACTACCTGCCAAAACATCTCTTGGTAGTAACTGACACAGCCAAGACAGTCTGATTAGCTGTGAGCCCTGCCTCTTAATAATGGATGGAAAAAATTCCTGGAAATGTAGTACAAGTATAAGAGAGAAAGTCATGTTGACCAAGGACAATTAGAGTAATTTATTATTTTTATACTATCTATAGTTCCTATTGTTTAAGATAGAGTTACAAAGTCTTTTCCTTAACCATGATTCTTCAATGCCTTATCATTTGACAACAGTAGTGTCTACGTTCTAGAAATACAGAATACAGATGCCTGACCAGAGTCTGAAAGACAAGTACAGAGTTCCTTGACTTCCTATAAACTCCCTTCTCATAACACTCTCAAAATTGAAGATCCTCAAAGATCTTGAGAAACCAGATAAACAAATAATCTGGGACATCCTGATTAATCCTTTAGGGGTCCATAAAAGAAAGAATGCCATTAAATCTATAAGGTGATGCTATTTCTGATAGTTATGAGGTAGGTAAAAGTTTCCAAAACTGTCTAGAGGAAACCAATATATACTAACAAAATTGATTTACAGGCAGAGGGGTTAAAGGTGACAGAGTCAAGAAAATAAAAGGCAAAACTGTGATTATGAGAATACATTGCCTCTTATAAAAAAATACATCTACATCTAAATATTTAGTAGTCAAACTGACTCAGAAAATGGTGCCTGGTGACTCATTTGGTTGAGCTTCCAATTCTTGATTTTGGATCAGGTCATGATCCCAGGGTTGTGCGACTGAGCCTCACCCTGGGCTCTACACTGAGTGTGGACCCTGCTTAAGCTTTTCTCTCTCTCTCTCTCTATCTGTCCCTTTCCCCTGCTCCCACGCTCACTTGCTCTCTCTCTCAAAAAAAAAAAAAAAAAGAAGAAGAAGAAGAAGAAGAAGAAGAAAAAAAAAATGGGAAGTAAATCTGTTCCATCAAACATACCATATGGAAATCATTCATTCATTCATGCTCAGTTACTCAGGTAAGAAAGGACTGAAAGAAATTCTAACCTTAAAATTCACAGAAATATTTCTAATTCCATTGGGTCTTTAGGTGGAAGAGGTAAGAAAGATAATCCCAATTATTGACTATCTTCTGTGCTCATCCATTATTCAGATTATAAAAGATACAAAAGTTTTATATACCATTCTATTTGAGCTATTATGTAGTTTAATATTTCTTTTCTCAATCAGATAAAAATCATTTGAGTGGCTAAAAAATAAAAAACCTAACAAGGCCATTCTTTATCATACTTTAATAGCTTTGGCATAGGGTCATGTGGGGAATAAGCTTAGGAACTCCTGGGCTTGCACCCATGTGTCAACAAGGCATATAGGAATAGGAAGCCTCAGGATGAAAGCATGCAAGATTATGTACTCAAGAATAGGTAAACAAGGCAAAGCAACCCCAGTATAGGACAAAGGCATAGGAATAGGAAGCCCCAGGATGACAGCATCCAAAATTAGGTAAATAAGATTAGGTATTCAGGGTAGAAAAACCCCCCAATTTAGTACAATAGTACAAAGTTGCTTTCACAGGAAGGAAGGACCAAAATAGGTAAACAGGTAAATAAGGCTATAGACCACAGCAAGGTGAGGTTGCCTAAAGCAGAGCTTATTAGCAAAAGAAAGGTGCCTTGTGGACCCTGAGATACCTTTAATGCTCTTTCTGTCTTCTCCTCTAGGCTAGATAAGATAAAAAGACCATGTCTGCCTTGAGGCGCCCACCATCTTCAAAATCCCCTTTCCCTCACGTCCTTGAATTAATGTTCATGGCTTCACTGTCTCTTTGTGCATATCCATTATGCTTGTAAACCTTCTGATCCTAATAAAAATGGAGCAAGGACCACTCGGGGCTCTTGTCTCCTCCCAGACATTAGCCTCTCGCATTTCAATCCTGTGTCAGCTCTCTTACTGGACAAGAGAGAACTCCAGACCAGAGTCTACTACAGTGTCACAGAGTATTTGCTTCTTTGACTTCATATGAATTGTAAAAATAAATATGTGAAGAAACATACATTAAAATTTTAAAATTAAAATGTCTATTTGTGGGAAAGTTTGAGTAGTCAATGCTGTGATTCTTCTCTTGTAATTTCTCATTTATCAGTAAAAGGACTTTGTATCCAAGTTATAAGTTGTGCTATCTCCTATTCTTGACAATATGTCACACACACACACACACACACACAAAAGCACTTCTAAATCCTCATTTTCTAGTTTTAACTCAAGAGACATTTATTATTATTTAGTATTGAACATTTATTATTTTATGGCATTGGTCTAGTGACAAAGACATACATCTCCATTATATTAGAAAATGAAGCATCTTACTGATTTTCACTAATGCAAATAAATACCCATTCCAGTCGGCATGTGACTCCAATCTGATTTTAAAATGTCATATCAGATGTTCCCTCCCCATATCCTACACAATGAATATCTTCTATAACTATGAAGTGCTCATTGGCTAAATAAATATTGAGTTTATTGACAAGAGTTTCCATTTCTCATCTATGCCTGATTTTCTTTAGATAAAAAATAAATAATTCCCAGAGAAACTTGCAGATTACTGAGAATATACAAGTTCTCTCTGTTCTCTGACTCTCCACTAGCAACTTGTTCTCATAAAAGAATTTAAATGATTTTGGTCTTTCCAAATGGATGCATGTTGGGCTTTCCCAGACATGGGAAAAGATCACAGACAGAGAACTCTCCTTATTCCACCACGTGGTTCTCTCACAACTATAAACTAATCTTTTGCCTTTAATATAGAAAAGGTAAATGGGAGTTTTTATAAAAAAGAATATTCATTGGTTCCAAATCTCCAAGGATACGAATAACACAAAGCAACAGCAGTAAGCAATCTTAGTTGAACACTCATTTATTTGAGCATTTATGAGAAACAATGGAGTCCAGAAACTGCTTGACTTTAAGAGCTTCTAGTTGTCCCCTAAAATTTATTCTTCCTTCTTCCCTAGTAGCAGGTCTCTCAATTCTGAACTGGGCACACGGCCACTCAAAAGTCTCAAATTCAAAACCTCCCTTTCAAAAGAGATGGCTCTTCAACTGTTCTGGCCAGTGAGTTTTAAGAGCAAACAGCATTTGGCAAAGTCTAGGTAGCTAACTTTAAAGATCTCTGGCATATACATTTTGGTCCTTCTCCATTCTTTCTTTCTTTGGAACTGAAATATGATTGTGATGACTGATGCCAAACAATCATCCTGAACCATAAAATGCTCTCAAGAACTGAAGTACAAAATATGACAGTAGAAGCCTGTGCTCATGACAATTAGCAGAACAGTTCCAGTTTGGGTTAGAAACCCGAATCTACCACCAAAGGATGCCCAGTAAGACACAGTCACCATTTCCCACCCTGCCTATGTCCTAGATTTTTTTGTTAGTATTTGAAATAATAAATGCTCACCATGGTAAACCACTAATTTCCATTTTGTCTGTATTTGGGACAAAGCACATTCACCCTAGAGGTAGGCTCAGGTGGTCCCTAACTGAGGTAGGTGTTGAATGGCACAAAAACAATGGCACAACTGCTGCTCTCAAGGGTGGTTCTTCCCCAAAGCTCTGCTACGGTGGGTACAAAGTGACATGTGCATGTACGTATGTACAGTTTCTCCCATGCAAAGCTTTCAACAAATTATTACAGTCAAAGGATTATTGATCCTCAAAAGTTCAAGCACAATAGAAAACAAAATCCATAATATTAAAATATATTTTCATACATCAAAGTAACTATTAACTCCAATAAGGGGATCTGAGAATGTGTGTAGCAATTTGCTTTTTTGTTGTTGTTACCATTAATTTTTTTTCTGTTTGCTTAGCAACATTCAGAAAAAATATATAAAATATCTATTATATTTCCAATTACCAAAAGCAAGAAAAATAAATATCCTAAAATTTAACAAAATGATTAAAGCCTGCCAATGTGTTTATTATGGAAGTCTCGTGGAGAAGCTCCAACACACCACTGGAGCAAACATATCTGCATCTGGACACATCAGAGAGGGCAGGAGGAACAGCTGTACTCTACATCACCTCTCCTGTAAGGGGGCATAGCTCTGCCAAGAGGGCCCTCTGAGCCTGCAGCTTTCCCCACAGAGGAAAGAGAGTGTGTGTGAGCCCCTGGTGTTCACAGCTACGTGAAGTACTGCCAGAGAGACCCATTTATCCCTCTCCTCCAGAGTAAGGAGTCATGAGTTGCATGACTGGGGAGCAATAAGCAGTTGCAAGAATAGCAGACAGGGCTTAGACCATATCTAAGGAACATGGATGCTACTAACCTTATCAGGAACCCCATCATAAGGCCCACCCATGCATCCTTGAGACACCTCACCTGCAAATCCCCCATCCAGCCCACAAGCACCACGGTGCCACGTGCTCATCACATACACAGACCCACAACCCCACGGCAGGCTCCCTGGGTGTGCTCCCAGTCACAGTGAGAACAAGCTTTGGCAGACAGGTAGTGAACTTGTGCAACCAGCTGGCCTGAATCTTCATGCCAAGGAGAAACCACAAACTTAAGCATTTAGCTCTGCCCTTGGAAAAGTAAAAGGGAAGCTGTCAGTACCCAGCCTGGTTCAAGATCAAGACAAGGCATACAAGCTTAAGATTTCTGCCACAAGAGGGAGCAAGATGTGAGGAAAAGGCATACCCACAGGAAGGCTAAAAACCCCTCAGAATCCCTAGCAGGACTGACAGAAGGTATTTCTTCCCCAAGGACAGTCAATAAAGAGTGGAGAAAGTGATTGCCACTTCAAATGTGAAGACAGCAACATAAGACTTCAAGAAACATGAAAAATCAAACAAACATGACACTACCGAAGGGTAACAATAATTTTCCAGTAACTGATCCCAAAGACATGGAGACCTGCAACTTACCAGCTAAATCAAAATAGCTATTTTAAGGAAGATCAGTGAGCTATAAGAAAATGCAGAAAGATCATTCCTGCCCTCCCCCCAAAAAGACAGGAAAACACGACATAAACAAAATGACAAGGAGAACAAAGAGACGGAAATCAGAAAACAGAACCTAGCAGAAATTCTGGAGCTAAAGCAAACAATGAATGAAATGAAAAATGCAATAGAGAGCATCAATAGAATGGATCCAGCAGAAGAAAGAATTCATGAAATAAAAGACAAGAACTTTGAATTTATCCAACTAGAGGATTAAAATATTTTAATGGATGAAAAGAGTAAAGAGGGACTCATGGGTGGCTCAGTGAGCTAAGCATCTAACTTCAGCTCAGGTCATCATCTCAAGGTTCATGGGTTCAAGCCCCACATCAGGCCATCAGGCTGACATCAGCCTCACATCTGCACTGACAGCTCAGAGCCTGGAGCCTGGAGCCTTCTTCAGGTTCTGTGTCTCCTGCTCTCTCTCCCTCTCTCTCTGCAGCCTCCCCCCCCCCCCCCACTCTGCACTCATATGCTTGCTCTCACTCTCTTTCTCTCTCTCAAAAATATACATTTTTTAAAAAGAGTGAAGAAAACCTACATGGACTATGGAATACCATCAAGAGAAACAAATGCAAACTACTGGAGTCACAGAAGAGATGGAGAAAGAGCCAAAAAGAAAAAAATGGCTGAGAACATCCCAAATCTGGTGAGAGATTTGCTCACCAAATTCATGAAGCTCATAGGTCCCCAAAAAAATTCAACTCAAAAGATCTTATCCAAGACACATTATAATAAAACTGGCAAATATAGAAAACAAATTTAGAATCTAAAAAGTAAAATGAAGCTTATCATTTACAAAAGAATCCCCATAAGTCAATCAGATTTTTCCACAGAAAACTTATAGGCCGGGAGAGAATATGATGATATATTAAAAAATGCTGAAAGAAAAAAAAAAAACTGCCAGCCAACTTTATCTAACAAAGTTTTCCTTCAGAAATGAAGAAGAGATAAAAACTTTTCCCAAACAAAAGCTGAGGGAGTTCATCATCACTAGTCCTGTCTTATAAGAAATACTTAGGGCGCCTGGGTGACTCCATTGGTTAAACGTGGCTCAAGTCAAGATCTCACAGTTCATGAGTTCAAGTCCCGCATTGGGCTCTGTGCTGACAGCTCAGAGGCTACAGCCTGCTTCAGATTCTTTGTCTCCCTCTCTCTGCCCCTCCCTCCTCTCAAAAATAAATAAACATTTAAAAAAATTTTTTTAAAGGTGCATCTGGGTGGCTCAGTTGGTTAAGCAGCCAACTTCAGCTCAGGACACAATCTCACGGTTCATGAGTTTGAGCTCTGTGCTGACAGCTCGAAGACTGGAGGCCGCTTTGAATTCTGTCTCCCTCTCTCTCTGCCCCTCCCCAGCTTGCACTCTGTCTCTCTGTCTCTCTCTCAAAAAGAAAAAATAAAAACATTTAAAAATTTTTTTAATTAAAAAAGAAATACTGAAAGTTCTTCAAGATGAAATGAAAGGACTCTAACAGTAACACGAAAACATATAAAAATATACAACACACTGGTAAAAGTAATTATATAATCAAATCCATAATACTCTAATATGTTGTTATATTAACCACTTAACTATAGTTGTTTTTTTTTTTACAAATAGTTTATTGTCAAATTAGTTTCCACATAACCCCCAGTGCTCATCCCCGCAAGTGCCCTCCTCCATGCCCATCCCCCCTCCCCCCCCCCATCCCTCAGTCCTCAGTTTTCCACTTAACTATAGTTTTAAAGAAAACAGTTAAAGGACAAAAGTATCAAAAATAACTACAGCTACAATAATTTGGTAATGAATACACAATATAAAAAGGGGTAAATTGTGACATCAAAAACATATAAGGTGGGGAGTAAGAAAGAAGAGTTTTCATATGTTATTGAATTTACAGTCTTATCACTGTAAAATGCACTACTATATTATCTAGAAGATATCTTATGTAAGCTTCTGGAAACCACAACACAAAATCCTTTAGCATACACAAAAGATAAAGACAAGGAACCAAAGCACACCACTATGGGAAGTCATGAACTTGCAAAGGAAAACAGCAAGAGAGGATGAAAGGAACAAGATAACTATAATACAGCCAGAAAACATAAGATGGCATCAGTAAGTACTCACCTATCAATAATTACTATAAATGTAAAAGGAATAAATAAGACATAAAATGGATAAAAAAGAAAAAACTAACCATATGCTGCCTATAAGAGGCTCACTTCAGCTTTAAGGACACACACAGGTTCAAAGTGAAGAATGGAAAAAGATATTCCATGCAATTGGAAACCATTTACACCAAAGTGGATTAAAGATTTAAACATAAGACCTGAAACCATAAAATTCCTGGAAGAAAACATAGGGTAAAGGCTCCTTGACATTGGTCTTGGCAATGAGTTTTTGGATATGACACAGCCACAAAAGCAAAATAAAAGCCACAAAAGTGGGACTACATCAAGCTAAAAAACCCAGAGGGGCACCTGGGTGGTTCAGTCATTTAAGCGTCCAACTTTAGCTCAGGTCATGATCTCGTTGTCTATGAGTTCAAGCTCCGCGTCGGGCTCTGTGCTGACAGCCCAGAGCCTGGAGCCTGCTTCAGATTCTGTTTCCCCCTCTCTCTCTCTGCCCCTCCACAGCTTGTGCTCTGTTTCTCTCTGTCTCTCAAAAATAAAAAAATGTTTAAAAATATTTTTTAAAAAAACTTCTGTAGAGCAAAAGGAATAATCAACAAACTGGAAAAGCAATCTATAGACTGGGGGAAAATATTTTCAAGCCACCTACTTGATAAGGTGTTAATAACCAAATATATAAAGAAGTCATACAACTCAATATCAAAAAAAAAAGCAATCCAATTAGGCTGACAACCTGAATAGAAATTTTCCAAAGACATACAAAAGGCTAACTGCTACATGAAAAGATGCTCAGTATCACCAATCATTAAGGAAATGCAAATTGAAACCACAATGACATATAACCTCATACCTGTTACAATGTCTATTATCAAAAAGACAAGGTTGATAAGGATATGCAAAAAAGGAAACACTTGGGCACTACTTGTGCGAATGCAAATTTGGTGCAGCCACTATAGAAAATAGTATGGAGTCCTCAAAAAATTTAAAACTGAACTGCCAGAACTACCATATGATCCAGTAATTCCACTTCATGGTATATGTCCAAAGGAAATGAAACCAAGATCTCAAAGATATATCTGCACTCCCATGTTTACTGCAGCATTATTCAGAATAGCTAAGACATGTAAACAACTTAAGTGTCCATGTACGGATGAACAGGTAAAGAAGATGTGAAATAGATATAGTGTGTGTATAATATACATATGTATGTAACATATGTATATGTATGTGTGTGTATATATGTACATATACATATACATTGGAATATCAGTTAGCCTTAAGAAAGAAGGCAATTCTGCCATTTGTGACAACATAGATGATCCTTGAGGGCATTATGCTAAGTGAAATAAGTCAGAAAGAGAAAGACAAATACTATATGATAACACTTAACATGCGGAATCTAAAAAAGCCAAACTCCTAGAAACAGCAGAACAGTGGTTGTCAGGTGCTGGGGTGGGGAAAATGGGGAGATGTTGGTCAAAAGATACAAACTTCCAGCTATAAGATGAGCAAGTTCTAAGGACCTAATACAGAGCATGGTGACTATAGTTAACAACACTGTATCATATACTTGAAAGCTGTTAAGAGAGTAAGACTTAAATCTTCTAGCCACACACACACACAAAAAAGGTAATTATGTGAGGTGATGGAGGTGTAACTAACTCCACTGTGGTAGTCATTTCACAAAATATACATGTATCAAATCAGCAGGTCATACATCTTAAACTTACACAATGTTTATGTTACTATATCTCAATAAAACTGAGGGAGGAAAAAAAGAAAAAATATGTGGCTGTTACAGATGCTGTGATATTTTCAACTGCATGTGTTACAATATTTTGAAGCAACTTTATATTCTCTCCCTCAAAAAACTGAACCCACTGAAATGGGAGAATAAGCAGTATTCTACCACTCAGGGAAGAAAGAATTTGCAGGAAATTATATGAAGTTCAGATTACATGTAATTACAGAGGACACCTCCTTTCATTCAACTAATGACATGCAGAAAATTATGATTGGAAGTCACACTAGGAATAGCAAATATATGCAATATGCAACTTTTCAAATTAAAAACCATCTTAAAAGAACAACATTTACTAAATTGTGCAGCTAGTATAAATACATGACAATATTTCAAAGATTATGTCTTTACACTTTACACTTCTTTCTCCTTTTCTACACAACTGTATTTTATGATTAAAATACCAAGCCATTTTTCTGTAATGAGTAGAAATGAGTCATAATAGCATCTTGAAAATTTTGGCAGAATATAGGCTACTGTCAGAAATTCCTTAGGCAAAGCTTTTGGGAGATTCTCTTGCATTTCACTGTCACAAAATCCATTATATCAGGACAGATCTCAGCCTGCCTGAAGTAACATCAATTCTGAGGGTTATAATTTTGTCATAAAAATTTATTCTCACATGAACTTAGCATAAAAGGTCTCTGTCCAGAAAACAGGAATTGAAATAGATATATTATCACTTGAACTCCTTTTCGCTCACTTATCCTTCAATTACAAGCCTTAAGTTCACTGGTGTCGAGAGGTTAAACCAGAAAAAAATGTAAAACAATTTTTGAAATATGTGAGGGAAATGTGACACTTAACGTTCCAAATGCATTATTATTGCCATGGTATCACTGAAGTGTGCTATTGATTCATTTTACATTGTGGATTAAAGGCTTAAAAGACTATTCATGAAACAAAGAAAAAATCCACACGTATCATTTCATATATAAAAGAAATTGCAAGAACTCTGGTTTCTTCATTTAAAAAGTCTCCAATTTCTTTTTTTTAAATATCTGCTTTGCAAAATGTAAATTTCAAGAGGTAATTAAATTTTATGGGGCCAGGACAGTGGAGGTGAGAAGGGTAAGTTTTGAGACTTGTAATCCTGACAGTAATAATCATATGAAAAATAACATCTGCACAGGACTGGATAATTTAAAAATTGTCCTCACATGCATGTCTGCATTCAATCACAGCAACTCTAAGAGAGTGAGCTGTGGGGAGGCTATCATTATCCCCATTTTATATACTAGAAACCATGGTTCAAAGTACTTAAGTGACTTGCATATACAAAGTTGCAAACTGAAACCAGATCTTGACACTTGAAAGTTCAAATTCTTTTCAGTACATCACAATGCCCAATGGCAATACTTCTCTCAAAGGCAAAGAGAAAAAAGAGGTTATCTAATTCATGAATCATCAATTTAAATTCTAATCTTAAATCTTGCTATGAAGGTATATCATCCTAATGACCCATTGGACACTCTTCCAGATGGTCTAGACCAGAGATTCTCACACTTGAACATGCACAGGAATCACCTGGGAAGATTAAAGTACAGACTGCTGGGCCTCTCTACCAGAGTTTCTGAAACCATAGGTCTGGAGTGGAGCACAAGAATCTTCTTTTTTAACTGCCGATGCTGCTGGTTCAGAAGCCATACTTTGAGAACCACTGATAGAGAATAATTCTAAATTTGCCTTCTATTTTTCAATGATTGGGGGTTTTTTTCAATAATTTTAGTGACCTTTATTAAACTGTGCAGTTTATCTGCAAAAGTAATTTACTCATGGGTTTTATCTTCAGTTAAAATTTTAGACAAAACAAATAGATGAAACAGGGATAATATTTCCATTTCAATTCCCATCTTCTATAAAAACTATTTGTAAATAACAAAACCAAGCATTTGAACAGTTACATATTTCAAATATGCTACACATTAAAATTGTGTAAAAATATACATAAATAAATAAATATACCAAAGGGTCCCTGCTTTGAAATTTTGTTGATTCTACAGATTTTAAGATAACTGACATTAATTTTTTTATTTATATTTATATTTTATATCAGTTTATTGACTTTTTAAATGGTTTCAGCTTTTATGTTAAATGTCCTATTCAAATCCATTTTTAGAACATAAAAAAATGTGACTTCCAAGGTGCCTGGGTGGTCAGTAGGTTAAGCATCTGGCTTCTGGCTTCAGCTCAGGTCATGAGCTCACAGGTTCAGGTTCATGAATTACAACCCAGCATTGGGCTTAGCGAGCTGTAAAGGGAGATTCTCTCTCTTTCTGCTTGGAATTCTCTCTCCCAATCTTTCTGCCCCTCCCCCACTTGAGTGCACACTCTCGTACGTGTGCGCGCTCTCTCTCTCTCCCCCCCTCAAAATAAATAAATAAACTTAAAAAAACAAAAAAACAAAAAAAAAAAAAAAAAACCCTGTGACTTCCCCTGAGGCCCAGGATCATTAGGACTTCATCCAGCTAAGGAAACTGGTTTGGAAACCACTGTAAGAATTCCTTTGGCAATAAGCAGTAGCTTTCTTAAATAATAAAACGGCAAATTCTGAGAAGTATCTGCAGAAGAGTTTCTGGAGTTCAGAGCATTTGTTCAATGAAGACGAAGGGAAGGATTCCAGCTGATATGATTCTCTGGCTGTCACATAAAAAGTTTAGACAGGGTAATGGATAATCTAAGGAATTTCTTATGTTCAGGAATCCCTTGATGTTGCCACTTGACAAAGCTCACTTATGTCCAGTCCAATTAAATTTTTACAAAGGCAGAGAAATGAAGAAAGGTAAAGAATATGTGTCTGGTTGCTTTAGTAGAAAACTAGAAAGAAAAGTGTCAAGAAGAAAAAAGTAATAAAATTAGACTTTCCTTAGTCCCTACCACAAACTCCCATCCTCTCCCAGAATTATTTAAATATTCTGTCTCTAACTTTCATCTTAATCCACTGTCCATTGCATTCTGTCTACAAAAAGTAGATCCTGAGGGGAGAAAGCAAATCTTTGAGATGAGTCCCCTTTTCTCAGACCTTAGTCCGGGGCAGCCTCATGATTCTTGCATGTCCAGTATATTCTTATTCACCTATTTTTCATGAATTTTTTGGAAGTTAAATATCTGTTATTACTTTATCTTACTCTAAACCAGATATGCTTCTGATATACATTTTGAAAGACTACATAGGAATACAGCAACATTTGACTGTACAACAGATGTAATGGAGCATTCACATACCATGATGAAGTCACTCACTGGCAGGTTTGAACAGAGGCTTCACCACTTCCTACCATGGCCTATCATGGAAATTCAGTGAATGATACCTCTGTCACAAGACTATTGTGAAGACTTAAAAGAACTATATAAAACATAAGGGTTTTCTAAGGGTTCTAGTTGGCTCAGAACTGAGGGGTTTCCCAGGACAAGAGACTTTCAGCGCTGAAACCAAGATGGTCCTGGGAAAACCAGGACAATTGGTCACTGACTTGCAATGAAATATTTCTCAAGCAAAGATAAATAAATATTAGGACTCCCCCTATCCCCTTCCAATTTTCTAAAAATTATTTTCATCAGATGAAGTATATATATTAATATTTATTACCAGTTATCACTGGCTATTAGGTGTTAAATACTTTATGTGGGTTATATCAGGTAAATGATATATTTAAATGATATATTTAAATGAACTCTTAGAGCTAAATGCCATTTTAATCACTTCTATCTTGGCAGATGCCAAAATGGAGGCACAGAGCCGCTAAATGTCCTACTCAAGGTCATAGAGCTAACGAATAGTAGAGCAGCCATTCAAACCCACGCAGTCAGATTTTCAAATGTGCACACTGAACTTTTTCTACTCAGTGTGGTCCTTGGACCAGCAGCAGCACCACCTTAACTTCATGAAGGAATCTGAAGTTCAACTAAAGTAGAATTTGCATCCCTAGAAGTAAATTTAAATACACTAAGTAAACTTGAAACTGAAACAATGCTTTCTTATAGCACAGAGTTTGGGGGTGGGGGGATTTCCTCAAAATATACCTACTTAGAACATGACCAAGACTATATCTTCTTTCTAATACAAATGCATCACGAAGAGGGAAAGGCAGAGACCAAAACATCAAAGCATTCTGAAAAGGAAACTTTGAGCTGATCTACTTTTTGTGCTGTTCAAGTTCCCGGCTTTCAAATAAAACTGAAAATAGGAGGGAAATTCATAATTAGAAGACTTACTTATGTTTAGCACAGATTTAGAGTTTTGAATACAAACATAAATTAACAAGTATTTAATGTTCTTTTCAAAAACAGGATCTTAGCAGTGATAGTCTATCAAGCACTCTTACCGAAAGCTGAAAGCACAGCAATAAAATCTCATTCCCGGCTGAAACCAGACACACAAAGTCAGAAGTGATGAAGTCATTATCGTTTGCTAGATTAAAAACACTCAGTCTCAATAACAACTGAGACCCAGTTCAAAATAACAGCTTCAGTCTATCAGAGTAAATATTTTATGTGCCAAAATATGTTGGGTACACAGTCTGTACCAAATTATGTGTTTAATTAGCTGCATTTCATCAGATGCCTTTATACCAAGGCTATCTCTTCTATATGCCATAATTTTTTCCATATAAAGTGAATAAAATAGTCACTGGAAACAAATGCAGCTAGGAAATAAGACTATAATTCTACCTTCAAAATTCCTCAGTTTAAATCTAAAGGTTTTTCTCATTGTGTTTTTTTAATAATGCATAAATACCTAATTTTTTCATTAAATTTAAATTGAATTTTTAAGGCTTTAGCTTCAGGTATCACAACTGACATATTAGGCTATATTAGAAGGAAACTACATTTCTGGAGCTCCATGCCAGGAACTTTAATCATTATTTTATTTAATCGCCCAACAATGCCATAAAACAAGTATAATTAACCACCATATAAAGGAGGAAACTAACACTCAAAGAATCTAAGAGAATTACCCATGGTTTTCACCAGAGGGGCTGCATCAGGATTTGAACCCAGGTCTGAGACCCAAACACACTGAATTCCAAAAATGACCATAAGTCCTTGTGGTACACCATTCAAGGCCCTAGAACTGAAAGTGAACAGTTCCCTGTCCAACAAGTGACAGTTTAAGGACAAAATAGACTCGCAAGAAATGAATAAATAATAGAAAGGTTTAATGTTCCACCCAGCCACCTTAGCCCCCTGCCTCTGACACAACAGCGCAGGGTAAAGTAAATAGTTACAACTCTTCCCTAGTGATGAAAGGTGCTAGAATAGATATGCAATGGCTCTACAAAGTACAACTCCACCCAGGAGCTGGCCAGCATCATCCAACAAGCCAGGGAGAGCAATTCCCCTAGCAATTCCCCAGCACAAGTGACACAACAGCATGGACCCAAGTGCACGGACCTAAGTTTGCCTGGCTGCCCCAAAGAACAAGCCACCACGCTCTCCTCTTTATGGAGGAGATGCCAGGCATTCCAGAAACTGAGTTTCCCATTCACAAGTAAGCCACCAAGCCTCTCCAAGGACACGGCTAAATGTCAGTCACCCACCTCTCTGGCAAACATATGAACCTACGTTCAACCTCCATCCCACAATTAAGTGGCCTGCTCTTTAAGGTTTACAGATTTTAACTTCTCAGACATTTGATGACCAAGGAGGAATAAGATCACATTTTTAAGTGGCATTTACCTGGGAAGTGCAGTCTCCAAAAAGAACATGTCCTAGGAACCCTTATCAAAATTGCTCCCCCAATTCAAATTCATTACTTGGACCTGGCCCCTTATTGGGGCCTTTCCAAAAGGTGCCAGTCCACACGAACTCTCCTCTCTCTCAACTGCTCTGACTTTGAGTTACTGCCTTGGTAAAAGTCCCCTTGTGGAGGGTTGTCCCTGAGCATACATCAATATTCCCAAACATCAGCCACTATTGCATAGACTTCCTGCTGATTCCCCCACGGCACCTAATACATTAAGGACATATAAAAGGACAAGACCAATCCTGGCAGGCTGCTTCAGCACAGCCTCCTGCGACAGCAACGCCTAGGCGGGGTAACCAAAGTCCAGAATCTGATGCGTAGAAATGTGACGAGACCTGAACAAGTGCTGCTAAATCAACACAGGTCAGCCAGATTCACTAGGCTCTGACTTGCTTCCACATAAGATCACTGACTTGTTCATCTGCTATGGGCTGATAGGAGTTTGGAGGGAAATGGAGAAAGCAGAGTAGATACAGTTGGGGTACACAGACAGCATCCATCCCAAGCAGTAAAGAGGCAGAAATGCAAACAGATCGGGAAAATACATGTCGAAAGATCATGATAAGTCTCCACTTTATGCACTTGGGACTATTAAGTAACATGGAAGAAAAAAAATTGGCAATAAGCTCCCAACAGCCACTCTCAGTTTCATCACTGCTCTTTCCCTTTATTCAAAACAATAAGATGTCTCAGGTCTTCTACCTCAGAGAAACTTGGCATTTGGGGAGAGGGGGATAGGGGCAGTAAAAGGCCTAAGGGTGAAGTTAATGGCCCTAGAGGGTCAGGTGCTTTTAGGGAGCACTTTCTAATACATATGCATCCACATCCTTGTCTCAGGCTCTGACTTTAGGGGAACCCAAACTAAGAGGGAAACCAAGACAGGAGAGATTGCCAAATCACCCAGAAGAACTGAAAAAGTGGCTTTTGTGAATAATTTATTTACCATCTAAGATTATCCTTCAGGCCATAAGTATCTAATTTCCAGAAACCTTTTGCAGATTGTGAACAGAAGTTACCTAATCACCAGTAACCTGTGATTCGACTGAGGAAACTAATACAATCATTCCTTTAGTCAAACAGAAAATGCTCAAGAACTCCAGTACTGATTCAATCACTATTAAAGATGCTAAAGATGATGACATCATGACACAGGTTCTAAAAAGCAGCCAAAACCTATAAAGCTATGCATAGTTACCAATAACAAGATTATCGTTATATTTAATATTTGAATAGACTTGTTTAGATTTTTTAGAATGATTTTGGGTTCACAGCAAAACTGAACAGAAAATACAGAGTTTCCATAGACCCCCTGCCCCACACATGCACAGCCTGCCCCACCAATACCTCACACTAGGGCTGTCTATTTATTACAATCAATTAATCAGCAATGACAACTGTAGATCATTCAAAGTCCCTATATACATTAAGTTTCACTCTTGTTGTTGTACATTCCATGGGTGTTAAATTTAGTTTTAAATGGCAAAATGGTATGAAAAATGAGCTCTTCCCCAAGAAGTCATAGTATGCACTCAAAAAAAAAAAAAAGAGTGCATACCCATGAAGCTAGTTAAAAGTCCTCAAAATAGAGACCCAGGAACCTTACACAACCCACCAATTAGTTCTTGATACATGGCAGAAACATGGATCAAGGCAGATAAAGAATAAGCTCATTGAAAAGTGCAAAATCTCATGGTCATTCCCAGTAGCACAACTGACCCACTGTAAATCCTCACACACTGAATCCACAAACTATTTAAGTACTCTTTGTGAATGGAATATGAGTTGACATAAAATTAACACAACTGCACCGGGCTGGCAGAATGGCTGTGAGCAGCCTGGAAGAAAAGACAGTAGATAATGATGGAGTACTCTTTTAAGAAATGATCCATTACCATTACTCCCAATGCCTCCTGACAAGTGGAAAAACACACATTCAGGACTCTATGTGGAAAAAATGATTCAGAAGAGCAAAATTCCAGGGGCACCTGGGTGGCTCATTGGGCTAAGTATCTGACTCTTGATCTTGGCTCAGGTCATGATCTTGTGGTTCATAAGATCAGGCCCCATGTTGGGCTCTGCACTGACAGTGTGGAGCCTTCTTGGAATTCTCTCTCTCCCTCCCTCTCTCTCTCTGCCCTTCTCATGCTTGGACAAGTACATGCTCTCTTTTTCAAAATAAATATACTTAAAAAAAGGAAAAACAAAAATCTGAATATGAAGTTATTTCAAGAATAACATGTACAATTTTACATACGTACAATTGTTATGTGCAGGTGTTTTAAAACCTATCTAAGTCTAAAAGAGCCTTTTTAAAAATATGAAATTAAAATCTTAGGGATAACAAATTTTAATCTAATTAGTAGCTTTTTTTCTTTTTTAGTGACACAATTGATGGCATCTTAAATTCAATAAAATATGACAAGGGTTTACAAAATTATGGGAAGTTCTGGGAAAGCAAAGGTAAGGGAAAACCACCACTGGCTTTCAGAGGTCAGAAGGTTTAAGGAATCAGAAAAACTCCACTGATGATCTCAGCTATAGTCAGCAGCAACGTAAGTGATTGTAGAAAGAATGCCCAGAAATCCAAATAAAACCTCGTGCCTGCCATTGTCCTTTACTTGTCCTTCTGCTGACAGGTAGAGTAGACCCCCATGACAGAATGTGCTCTTATAAGAAGACACCAGAGGGATGCCTAGGTGACTTATTCGTTTAAGTATCCAATTCTTTATGTCAGCTCAGGTCTTCACCTTAAAGTTTGTGGGTTCGCTGTCAATGCAGAATCTGCTTAGGATTCTCTCTCTCCTCTCTCTGCCCCTCCCACGCTCATGCTTCTTGGATGCTCTCGCTCTCAAAATAAATAAACATTTTTTAAAAAAAGACACTGGAGAGCTTGTACCTTCTCTCTGCCTACCCCATGAAGGCACAGTGAGAAGGTGGCAAGACAGGCAATGAGCCTTCACCAGAACCTAATCGTGCTGGCATGCTAGTCTCAGGCTCCCAGCCTCTACAACTGCGAGAAATAAATTCCTATTGTTTAAGCCACGCAGTCTATGATATTTTGTTATGGTAGCCCAAGCTAACTAATACACTAGGCTTCTTCCCTAAAATGCAGTGCCATCAGCACCTTTAATATCATATAGATGAAGAGGATGATAGTGAATTAATAATAAACAATCTGCACAATTGTTTTGAGAATTATGATACATAGGACTATTCTCAATTCTTCACTCACTCCTTAATAAAGTTATACATCCGCACTCTTTCCCACATGACTCTGCAGTGCACCCTACTGCAGTTGCATTCAGCCACATCGGACAATGGAATTTAGTAGATGTGAGGCAAGCAGTAGTTTTAAGTGTTTTTTTTTCTTTTAACTTTATTTATTTTTGAAAGAAAGACAGAGTGTGAGCAGGGGAGGGGCAGAGAGAGAGAGAGAGACAATCTGAAACAAGCTCCAGGCTCTGAGTTTTCAGCACAGAGCCAGATGGGGGCTCGAACTCACGAACCATGAGATCATGACCTGAGCCGCAGTCAGATGTTTAACCGACTGAGCCATTCAGGTGCCTCGCAAGCAGGAGTTCTAAATATATTTGTGTGGTTTCGCCTGCCTACTTATACTTCTGTTGTCTGCAATAAGAAGGGCATGCCTCCAGACAGCCACTGGCCCTGGGGAAGCAGACAGGAACCCAGCCCACAGCCCAGAGCCAAGGCCAGGCAATCTTGGAAACCAGCTGAGCCACAGACAACCCACAGACCTATGAGAGAGAAAATGAGTGTTTGTTATTGTAAACACTCAAGATTTTGATATTGTTTATTATGCCGCAAAAAATACTGCAAGGATTAAATATACAGCCAAAACAGTGCTTGGCACATAGTAACCATAATTATTTCAGGAATCTTGTAAATGACATAGCATGATGTAAGCAATCTATATATATAAGCAGTATATTCAGAGTTTTTGTTTAAAGATAATATCAGTTATGAATAGCAGGCCTTCAATATGTAAAAAAAAAGAAAGTTACATTTTACATTTTCTATATCAAAGAATATCTAATTTGAGCACCAGATGTTAGGGTTAGCAAGAAGTCTAAGAGCTGTCCTTTTTCCATGCCCATCCCCTTCTTGCCTGATACAAAACCCCCGACTTACATGGTCGCAGAGGAGGAAGGCCATACTTTTAGACAACTTGTGGAAATAAACAGATTTCAAAAAATATTTTGTACCTTTCTGGGACACCTAAGACCCCAAACTATATAAGTAATACATGCTCTCTGTATTGCTGGAATCTGAGAGAGTAAATGTCACCCATTGTCTTAATTTATACTTATATTCCTAATTACTTAAATTAGAATTAGAATTAAGAGGATTTTACAGGGCTATTTGGAAGTAATAGTGGTTTTAAAAAAAAAGGAGATGGTCTATCACCATTTTAATTTAATGTATCCTTAAAAAATGTAATCAGAGTAGTGTAAAAAGACAGAAGAGGATTTGTCTGAAGTGATATACACCAAGTTTGTGCATATGCAATTAAGTATACATCAGAATAAGTATATAGAAAACCATTCAAAGAATAGCATCATTCTTTGAAGGGCAATTTGGCAACACTTATCAAGAGCCATAAAGTTTTTATGTCCATGGACCTTGTAATCTCATTCTTAAAACAATCTAAATTAATAAATCAAAAGACAAAAGATATATTTATAAAGATGTTATATTCATTTCTAATTATGAAAAGTAAAAATAACCTAAACATAAGTGAGCTTTGGTAATATAATTTGGTATGTAATTTTTAAGATTATACAATGTATTAAAAATAAACACTGCAGAATCATAATAATCAACAAAAAGAATTAAAATAAGTACACTCAAAATAAATGTGTGGTTAAAAAAAAAAAAAACCCACAGCATAAAAATAATGTGATTGCGTGTGGCAGATGATTGGAAATGGAACACAGAGAGTTTGTGTGTAATATTTTACATGCTACATTTATATTTATATTCTAAACACGTTTTGTAATAATAAAACCAAGAGAAAAATTATATGTTACTTTGTGCTAAAAATGATAGTCCCTAAAAACAGTACCAAAAGCTGGGTGGATCCATTTCCAGATCCTACTAGAAGGTGAACAGACAATTGTTATTGACTCTCACCTCCAAGACCAACCAAAGATACCAAGAAAGGGATAAGAAATCCCTGAGATGAAGACAGAGGGCTGTTTTGAACTGATGTGAGAAGCAAAGAGGGAAAGACTGGCTTCATCAAGCACAAGAGGTGGCCCAGTATAGAAAGGATAGAAAACAGAATAAAATATAAAATGTACTGTTGGGGGTTGCCTAGGTAGCTCAGTCGGTTAAGCGTCTGACTCTTGATCTCAGCTCAGATCATGATCTCCCGGGGTCAGGAGTTCCAGCCCCGCATCAGGCTCTGTACTATCAGTGCTGAGTCTGCTTGAGATTCTCTCTCTCCCTCTCTCTCTGTCCCTCCCCTGCTCACACACTTTTTCAGAATAAATAAACTTAAAAAAAAAAAAAAAAAAAAAAAAAAAAAAAAAAAAAAAAAAAAAAAAAAAAAAAAAAAAAAAAAAAAAAAAAAAAAAAGGAGGAAAAGCTACTGTTGGGATAAAGAATACCCACCCTACATCTATAGCAAATCAGATTTGGTCCAAGTGATCTCAAAAACAAAGGCATATGACAGGCAGAAGCTACTGTGATGTGGTGTGAGAAGGAAGTAATGACTCTGGTTAAGTTGCTAGGCTTAAGGAAGGTTCCCACCTAAAGCTGCTCATTCCTAAGGGACAAGGAGCAAAGCCCCACATTAAGTTCTTTTGTTAGGGTGAGGAGAGATTTACCTCAGTTTTTCACTGCCTGGGTCTCTCCACACCAAGGCTCGTGCATATACCCCATTGCTCACCCCCTGAGCTAATTGAGGTAACAGAAACAGGGGTCTGACTTTCCCCTATATGTTTTGCTTGACAGAATACCCCCAGGAAAAACAAGCCCATGAATCAAAAAGATAAGATATTTGAGGAGTACAACTATCTGGATTTTAGATTCCACCAGAAGCAAAAACATACACACAAATAAATTTAAATCAGCTTAATGAAATATTTTTAAGGGAAAGAATGTATCAATATGATTAAAACTTTATTAAAAGAGTGAGGCAGAGGGGAGCCTGGGTGACTCCGTCAGTTAAGCATCTGACTCTTGATTTCGGCTCAGGTCACAATTTCACAGTTCATGGGTTTGAGTCCCACATCAAGCTCCATGGTGACAGTGAACAGTCTGCTTGGGATTTTCTCTCTCTCTCTCTCTCTCTCCTTCTCTCCCTCTCTCTACCACTCCCCTTCTCTCTCTCTCTCTCCAGATTTCTCTCAAAATAAATAAACAAGTCACAGAAAGAGAAGAAATTTTAAAAGAGGAGTAAATATTTGAAGATGTAGATAAATGTTCGATTTTCTTAAAGATAATAGGCCTAAGATGGAAAGTGCCTACAGAGTGGCAAGAAGGAGAAAGAAAGAAAAATCCACACCACGTTATATTAATAATTAAAAATAAGAAAGACAAGGGCCCCTGAGTGGCTCAGTCAGTTAAGTATCCAACTATTGATATCCACTCAGGTCATGATCTTGCAGCCATGAGATCGAGCCTCAAGTTAAGCTCAGCACTGAGCAAGGAGCCTGCTTGGGACTCTCTCTCCCTCTCTGCCCCTCCTCCACTCACTCTCTGTCTCAAAATAAATAACCATTTTTTAAAAAAATAAAGGATAAAAGAGGCACCTGGGTGGCTCCGTCAGTTAAGCATCCAACTTCAGCTCAGGTCATGATATCGCAGTCTAGGGGTTCAAGTCCCATGGCAGGCTCTTGTGCTGACAGCTCAGAGCCTGGATCCTGCTTTGGATTCTGTGTCTCCTTCTCTCCCTCTGCCCCTCCCTTGCTCATGCTCTCTCTCTCTCTCTCTAAAAAAACTAAATAAACATTTTAAAAAATAAATTAAAAAAAAAGAATAAGAAAGATAAAGGAAAAACCTTAAAGGCTATCCAAAAGAAAAAGCATATCACATCAAAGAAATACAAATCAAGTTATTCAGAAGCAACACTGCCCTTTACATAAAGTCTTTACATAAAGACTATGTAAACAGAATTTCCAAAGTATTGAAGAAAAAACCTTAGAATTTAGAATTTTATTATCCAGCCCCAAATTAAATCAAATCTAAAGTCTTGATAAATACATTCTCAGGAATATAAGGCCTCAAAAGGTTTGCTATGGGAAGGCCCATGATGAAAACAGGGTGGGGACACACTTAAATAAGAGGACAAATACAAGAGATGCTGTAAGTGATATGTGAATAAGAGATCAAATATCTTGGTTGCTACCCTAAAGTTGGTTGTTAATATTAAAGAGAGGGCGAGAAAGAAATCTGTGATCAAAATAGAAGAAGAAACATTCTAATAAAACCCGTTTCAAAAGCTTAGATGCTATCAGTGTGTTGAGAGTTAGGTTCTCACAAGGGATGTAAAGGATTTAAACTGTGGTTCACCAACCTAGCTGGTCTGTGAAACGTTTGTCAGTTCTTGACAAGAGAAGTTTGTTGCGCCAAAGTGTGTATCAATCACATCACTAAATATACTGCTTAGGTCAGGTAGCATGATTTTTACATAAAGATATTCTCAATGAAAGGAGGGGTGCTTTATTTTTACATTCTCTAGCATGAGGTCCTTATCTCATTATGGATCAGTAACAATTCCCAGATGAGCATTTTGAGTAGATATAGCTATTAATTTAAAGGAGAGAAGGAGATGATGTGGGTGAAAAGAAACGAATCGAGAAAAAAAACAGAAATAATGAGATATTTCGAACAGGTCCAAATATATTAATAATTAATTAGCATAAATAAATATTAACTAAATTTTAAAAGATAAAGTCACAGTTTGGATTTTATAAAATCTAAAATATGCTGTTTATAAAAGATATTCCTAAAGCATAAGAACACATAAAAGTTTAAAGTAAAAGGACAGAAAATTGAATATGAAGCAAATTTAACCAAAAGAAAGTTGCCTACAGCCATTAATAACAACATACAAAATAAATGTCAAAGTAAAACATGTTATTAAGGACAGAGAATTCAACTCACTATTTAATGTAATTATCCAAGAAGATAAAGTAGTTTTAAATATGTAGTTACTAATAAAATTGCCTGAAAGTATATGAAGTAAATTTTAGTGGAGCTGCAGGAATAGAGCAATAAATCCACTATTATAGTGAGGAATTTCAGCACACTACTCTCAATTACTGAAAAGTCAAAGAGAAAAGAAAATGACAGATATACAGGATCTGAATTACACAACTAAAAAACAATCTAACGACCATATGACACTTAGAATAAAAATATTATTCTCAAGTACAGATGACTATAAAAATTTATCATGAATTAGGACATATAGGAAGTCTCAAGAATATTATAAAAATAAGTATGCAATTAGACATTAATATACAAATATAAATTTTTAATTCCCATTTACTAGACATTTATTTTTCAAAATCCTGATAAATGACTTGTGAATTAAAATGACATCATAATGGAAATTTTTAAATATCTAGAACTGAGGGCTGCCTGATGGTTCAGTCAGTTAAGCATCTTGAACTCTTGGTTTTGGCTCAGGTCATGAGCTCACTCACTGTTTGTGAATTCAAGCCCCACATCAGGCTCTGTGCTAACAGTGCAGAGCCTGCTTGGGATTCTCTCTCCCTCTCTCTCTCTGCCCCTCCTCTGCACATTTGTGCGCTCTCTCTCTCTCTCTCAAAACAAATAAACTTAAAAAAAATAAAATAACATATCTAGAACTGATTTAAATTTTTTTAATTCTATATCAAAATTTATGTGATACAAAAAAAGCAGTGATCTGAGGGAAATGTATAGCCTTAAACATTACTATTGATGAAAAAAATTGAAAGCCTCAAAATCAATGAATTAATTACCCATCTTAAGAGATTAGAAAAGGAGCAACAGGATAAAACTAAAAAAAAAAAAAAAAAACACAAGCTAAGAGATGAATGAAAACAAAGAATGGAGAAGATTAACAAAGCTAAAATGCCAAAATATGGCTATTTGGAAAAACTAACAAAATAAATAAGCTTTGGCAAAATTAATCAGGATGAATAAAGACACAAATGTTTTTATAAATAAAAACAATTATTATAGGAAAAATAGGAGTTAAAATGATTTTAAAAGACTTCTAAACAAGATGGAAAACCAGAAACCAGATTGACTCAACTGTCAGAAACAGCTAAAAAAACTAAAAAAAAAAAAGGGCAAAAAAAATATGGAACAGTAGTTTTTAGATATTAGTCATTACACAACAATTGACAGCAAATGATGCCTGAGAGAAGGGAAATTTGAGGGGAGCCCCACAATCACCCCATCAGCTTACTGCCTGGGAGAGTTTTCAGACTTCCACTTAGTAAGGATCTGTAGCATACTGCTAGTGGGAATGTATATTAGTGCAACCACTTTGTTACAGGATTTGGCATTGTATTCTATAGCTGAAGATTTACATAGCCAGTAGCCTAGCAATTCATTCCACTCTTAGGTGTATATCAATAGAAATTCTAGCACCTGTAGGACAGAATAGATGTAAAAGACTGTTAATACCAGCACTGTTCACAATAGCAAAAACCTGAAAACATCACAAATATTTATTCACAGGAAAACTGTATGAATGAACCATGCTATACATACATAGCAGTCAGAACTAATTAACTACACGGGAACTTGTTGGCATAAGGATAACTCCTAACAATAAGATATTAATGTGGAAAAATAAAGTCCCTAAAGAATAAGTTGAGCATGATTCTCTTTCTGGAAAGTTAAAAATAACTAAAATAAAGGATACATAAAAATCAGTAAAAATACAATTTATCTATGTGAAAAGGAAAGTAACTTCCACTTCTAGGAGCATAGATGTATTTTGCCTTGTTCTTCCCACTAAGTATAAGTAAAAACTCTGCATATAATATATAAGACAAACATCATCCTGTACATTACATACCCATGACTTTTTGATTTTATAACTATTACTTTGTAGTTTTGACCCCCTTTACCTATTTCACCTTCCAGGATATGCCTGGAGTATTGGTGATCCCAGTCAACAAAACAACACCCAGTCGCCTCCACCCGCTGGTTCTTTAGAGGTCGTCATAGAATTTTCTCCTCACCACTCAATCATATCTACTTACATGAGCCATCACCAAAAGAAGAAATTTTTCCGGAGACCAAGAGATATTTCACACTGTATAGTTTTGCGGGCTGCAGTTTCTTTGTTCATTTCATCCAGTCGCTAAACACAGGAAGTCAGGATGGTACCCAAATGGGGAGACAGTGGTAGAAGTTAAGAATGAAGCTCAGATTCAGGGGTTTCCTCGGGCCTGTCGGCTAGAGGGACGCGACCTCCTCCTGCCTGCAAGGAGCTTAAACACGGACATGACAATTGAAAACACAGCTGCTCCCGTTCATCAGGAAAACAGCAGTCAGCATGCTAATCCCTCACTTCTAGGTTATGGAGGTTTTCCAAACTCTGTACCTCTGTAAATAACGTGCCATGTCATGGAATTTCTGGCAACTGACCACTTCGGAATGGAGATATGATCAACAGGTGTCAGGGTCTATTACAACCGCTGCCCCAGAGACACCTCTGAAACATTTTTGGTAGGCAGCGGTGGATGAATGCCATTAACAACCTGGGGGAGGCTGCCAAGAGGTGTAGACATGAAGCAACTGTGGCTTACAGGGCCGTCTCCCTTCTCTGTCACTGGAAACACAATCAGACGGAACTCATCGGAACAGTTTGCACAGAACGGTCCACAATCTCTGGGTCGGGGGGCAAGGGAGGTTTATCTTCACTTCTGCAGAAAGGATAGGGCAGGGGCTTCGCATGCAGCTGCCGGACGGGTCCCATGGAGGCAGCGGACAGAGATGGCAGAGGCCACTGCGGACACCGCGGTCCAGGTCCTGGTTCGCATGGGTAATCCCTGCCCCGCCGTGCTTCCTCAGGCCAAGCGGTGCCGCCGCATCTGCTGGGGCAGGAAAAACGCGGGCTGCGGCTTCTTCCACCGGCAGCCATACTCCACACCTCCGGCCACGGACTTCCTGCGCACCACGTGGCTGGGTCCGCCGGAAGCTCTTCCGGTGCAAAGTTCCTGCTGGCGCCGCACTCTGATAACAGGACCCAGCTGGGATCGCTTTTCCGGTTAAACCGCCTCAGGCAAGAGCGGGAGCGCCGCCGTGGCAGAGCTGCCTCCGTGTGGAAATTGCTTTTCAAGAGCACAAACAGCACTGCTTTTCATGGATCCTTCTTCCCTCAGTTGACACCTGGGAATCTCGTGCCACCGCTGCCTCACAGCCTGCTGCAGGAACCCCTCTACTTCCCTCGCCAGGAGGATGTTGGCGTTCCAGAGAGGCCGGTCGTCCATCGCAAAAACTGTCACATTCTAGCAGGTGTGAGGTGATCTCTATTGTGGCTTTTATTTGCATTTCCTCGAGGATGAGTGATATTGATCATCTTTTCATGTGTCTGTTGGTCACCTGTATATCTTCTTTGGAGAAACGACTGTTCATGTCTTCTGCCCATCTTTTCATGAATTATTTGTTTTCTGGATGTTGAGTTGTAAAATTTCTTTATATATTTTGGATAATAACTCTTTATCAGATATGTCACTTGCAAATATCTTCTCCCGTTCAGCGGTTCCTTTAGTTTTGTTGGTTGTTTCCTGTGCTGTGCAGAAACTTTTTATTTTCATGTAGTCCCAATAGTTTAATTTTGCTTTTGTTTCCCTGAGCTCAGGCGACATATCTAGAAAGACGTTGCTATATCCAGTGTCTGAGAGATTACTGCCTGTGCTCTCCTCTAAGATTTTTATGGTTTCAGGTCTCACATTTAGATCCTTAATCCATTTTGAGTTTATTTTCGTGTATGATAGAAGAAAGTGGTATGCTAAGTGCACAGGAATTAAAACTTAAATAAATAGATAAGTAGATATATAAATAAATAAATAGTTCTTCATAGACTGAAACTTTAAAAAAAAATTCTCACCGTGCAGTTCAAGTCCAGGTGCTGAGGTCAGCTTATATAGCATGGTGTACACCATGGTGACTATAGTCAATAATACTTTATTGCATATTTTAAAGTTGCCAAGACAGGAGTAGATCTTAAAAGTTCTCACAAGAAAAACAAATGTTTTGCAACTATATATGGTGACAGATGTTCATTAGACTTATTGTGATCATTTCACAATATACATAGAATTATCATGTCGTATACCTGAAACTAATATAATGTTATATACATCAAATTTATAAATAAATTAAAAAAAAAAAAAGCAAATATCAGAAGACCTGAAAAGTGGAGCCATCTAGGGATGTTGGGACCCAGTGAAGGATGGCAAAGGATGTTGAAGCTGGTGAGCTTTCTGTATTTTCTTTTTGCTTTATATATGCCAGATGTAAAGCTGAAGAAGCTAGCAACATAGAAACACCCATGGACACAGAGGAAGAAAAAAGCCCCAACAAAACCTACTCTCCCTAGTCAAAGAACCAGGAAAAAGACAGCCTAGCAGGCAGAGAACCTGTAGGCAAAAACTGCTCTATTCCAGCAAACACCACTGAAAAAATTGCGTCCTAACCCCTGCCAGCAAAGACTGAGTGAACAGACTAGACTTCCAACCCCACCACCACCACAATCCCACCACCACCACAACAGGCTATAACAAAGAACTCCAAACCACCAACAGGGGTGATGTGAAAGACAGTAGAGCCAAGACTTTGATGTCCACCACACAGTACTGAGGTCTTCCATGGGTTCAGGGGGGACAAGGTGGGGAACCTAGATTTCCCTCCAACCTGGCAGTAACCTTTCGTTCCACTGTGGCAGTATGAGAGGAAGCTTTGGGGAGATTCAGGACCTTCCTCACCACCCAGAAGTAATAAGGCTACAGGGAGACCACATGAGGAGCAGCAATGAGGGGCACCTAGGTGGCTCAGTCAGTTAAGTGTCCAACTTCAGCTCAGGTCATAATCTCACAGTTGATGAGTTTGAGCCCCACGTCGGGCTCTGTGATGACACCTCAGAGCCTGGAGCCTAATTTAGCTTTTGTGTCTCCTTTCTCTGCCCCTACCCTGCTCATGTTCTGTCTTTCTCTCTCTCTCTCTCTTTCTCTCTCTCTCTCAAAAATAAATGAACTTTTTTTAAAAAAGATAATTATCTTTTTTAAAAAGACAGAGATGATAGTAATGTTAATGTTATCTGATAAAGATTTTAAAGCAGCCATGATATGAAATGCATGTGCACAATTATAAGCACATTTGAAACAAATGAAAAAATTAAAAGTCTCAGTAAAAAAATAAATAAATAAAACAGTATCAGGAAAGAAGGTAAAAATAAGAAATAATGGAAATTTTAGAACTCAAAAAAAATTTTTTTTTTTTTAAATTTTTATTTATTTCTAGGAGAGAGAGAGAGAGACAGCATGAGCAGGGGAGGGTCAGAGAGAGAGGGAGTCACAGACTGAAACAGGCTCCAGGCTCTGAGCTGGCAGTCAGCACAGAGCCCGACGCGGGGCTCGAACCCACGAACCGCGAGATCATGACCTAAGCGAAAGTCGGACGCTCAACCGACTAAGCCACCCAGGCACCCCAGAACTCAAAAAAAATTTCTAATTAAATAAAAACCTCACTGGATAGGATCAATAGCAGAATGGATGCACAAACAAAAAGTAGAATAAAATAAGTAAAAATTAGCGAATCTAAACAATAGAAAAAAATTCGACCAAAAATATTAACAGAACTTTAGATACCAATTCTACAAAATCTCTTCTAACAAGAAAGTATAAAATAGAAAGGAAAAGGATACTTCCCGATTCATTTATGAAGCCAGTTTTAGCCTGATACCAAAACACAGACAGTACTAAAATAGAAATCTACAGGCCAACATCCCTAAAGAACATAGACGCAAAAATCCTTAAAATATTTTAATAAAATCCTTAAAATAAAAATAAAATGTCAGCAACTAGAATTAAACAGTATATGAAAAGAATTTTATGCTATGACCAAATGGAGCCTTACAAATTCCCAGAAGAAAAATCCCAGGATTATATCAATAGATGCAGAAAAGTATTGACAAAATTCAATACTCATTTATTTAAAAAACTCTCAGCAATGTGGATGAAACTGGAGAGTATCATGCTAAGTGGCATAAGTCAGGCAAAGAAAGATAGATACCATATGTTTTCACTCATATGTGTATCTTGAGAAACTTAACAGACCATGAGGGAGGCAAAGGGGAGGAAAAAAGTTACAGAGAGGGAGGGAGGCAAACCATAAGATACTCAAATACTGAGAATAAACTGAGGGTTGATGGGGGGTGGGGGAGAGGGGAAAGTGAGTGATGGGCATTGAAGAGGGTACTTGTTGGGATGAGCACTGGGTGTGGTACGGAAACCAATTTGACAATAAGTTATCTTTAAAAAAAAAAAAAAAGGAAAAAAAAAAGCAAGAATAAAGAGCCCTAATAAAGAACATCTTTAAAAACCTTCCAACAGCTGTTATATTTATGGTGAAATACTGATGCTTTCCCCTGAAGATTAGGAATAAGATAAGGGTATCCACTTTCACGACTTTTATTCCAGAAGGTCTAGCCAATGCAATAATGCAAGAAAATGATATAAAAGCATACAGATCAGAAAGGAGGGTATAAAAGTGTCCCTGGTGCAGAGGACTGATTGTCTACATAGAAGATCCCAAGGTGCTCTCTTTGGCAGCACATATACTAAAAGTAGAAAGAAGATCCCAAGGAATTTCCAAAGAAAACCTCCTACGACTTATAAGTTAATTCAGTAAGGTTGCAGGATACAAATAAACAAAAATATCAATTATATTTCTATACCCTAGCAATAAATACATGTGGACACCAAAATTTAAAATATATCATTAAAAATTGCATAAAAATAGGTGTAAATCAAACACCGCATGTACAGGATTTGTACTACAAACTATAGAACATTAATAAAGATTTAAATAAAAGAAGAGCCAAAGCACATTCATGAATTAATAGATTCAACATGGGAAAGCTCTCAGTTCTCCCCAAATTGATACATGGGTTTAACACAATTCTACCAAAGTCCCAGCAAGGGATGTAGACAAAGTTATTCTAGAGTTTATATGGAAAGGCAAAGGAACAATAAAAATTCACCAAGTATACTCCTGAGCATTTATCCTAGAGAAGTGAAGACTTATGTTTAAAAAAAAAAAAAAAAAACTCTTCACAAATATTCATAGCAACTTTATCTGTATAGCTCAAAACTGAAACAATCCAATTATCATGTGTTGGGTAATGGTTAAAACTGCAGTACATCCATACCATGGAATACTACTTGCCAATTAAAAGGAATGAAATTGGTACATGCAACAGTCTGTATGAGTTTCCAGAGAATTATGCTGAGAGGGAAAAAAAATCCCAAAATGAATCAGATCCATTTGTAAAACATGCTTGAAATGACAAAACTGTAAAAGTGGGGAACGATTTAGAAGTTACTAGGGCTAAGGAGAGATTGAGGGCCAGGGAGAAGCTGATATGACTACGACATAACTGATCCTTTTTGTGATGGAAATATTTTCTTTAGTGTTTACTTATTTGTTTTGAGAGAGGGGGAGGGAGAGCATGCCTGAGTAAGAGAGGATCCTGTACAGGCTCTGACTGTCAGCACAGAGCAGGACGCAGGGCTCCATCTCAACACTGTGAGATCTTGACACGAGCTGAAGTCAAAGGTCGGATGGACGCTTAATGGACTGAGCCATGCAGGCGCCCCTCAGTGATGGAAATATTTTATGTCTTGACTGTATCAGTGTTAACATTCTGATTATAATGTTATACTATAGTTTTTCAAGATGTTGCCACTGGGGGAATTTGGGTAAAGGGTACACAGAATCTTTCTGTTATTACTTAAAAGGTGTGTGAATCTCAAATTATTTCAGGATAATGGCTGATATTTTTACAGATAGGAAAACAATGAAACGAGCAATACAGTTTCAGAATGATGGTAATCTTGTGTAGAGAGTCAGGAGATAGAGGAAGGGAAGACCATTTAGTTGTAGGATTTTATCAAGGTCCTTGCTCATATTTAGGGTGATGAGTTTTCAGAGTTTATCATATGATTAATGATACCTAAGTAGATAATTAAAAGTGAAAGTTTAAAAATGAAACATGACAGTTTTAAATTCGGTCTCAGAATCTTATATCCTCAATAAAATATGGTGGCTGGACAATGCTATAAATTCACCTAACTCATTTATTTTCCTCTCAGGTTCAGAGAAAGGCTGCTTGGAGAACCACCCCAGAGAGCCTCCTGACTATGGATATCTGCATTGGCTACTGCAGGAGCTAGAAAGAAACCTGGTTTAAGCCACTGTGATTTGCATGTTTATTTATTATTACATTGCCATCTAGCCTACTCTAATACACGTGCTTAAAAAGAGCCCTGATACATGATGAGAACTCACAGCAATGAAAACTAGCACTAGCATTTTATTGCTAAAATCTGGAGAAATGGCCACTATTTGTAAAGTCCTTAGAATTGGATTGAGAAATATGACTGGTGATCCATGAATGTGTTGGCACTGGGTTGCAGAAAACCTGATGGCTGAAAAGAAGGTAGAAAGATGCTTTGCCCTCCCCACTGTCTGCCCTGGCACAGAAATGCAAAGACACTGCCAACCAAACAATGGAGCCACCACTCCTCGACTACAGTGAAGCTTCCAACAAATGCTGGCTCCCTCCTCTTCCACTTCTAGCCCATCCTCGCCAGATTCATTGTAAGTAAAAGGACATTATAGGTGTATTTAAAACTCCCTTGTGACCTTCTCAAATTCTCCGTTCTTCCTTATTTATCTGCTCTGAATATGATGTCTGTCATTTCTGTCTATATTTTTATACTTTTACTATGTGTGTATTTGTCCCAAAGTAATATAGCTTGAGCTATTTTTTTTAATGTCATTTATTCTTGAGAGAGAGAGAGAGAGAGAGAGAGAGAGCATGAGCAGGGGAGGGGTAGAGAGAGAGGGAGACACAGAATCTGAAGCAGGCTCCAGGCTCTGACCTGTCAGTACAGAGCCCCACATGAGACTTGAACTCACAAACTGTGAGATCATGACCTGAGCCGAAGTCAGAGGCTTAACCGAATGAGCCACCCAGGCACCCCTAGCATGGGCTATTTTAAAAGATTTATTTCGGGGCGCCTGGGTGGCTTAGTCGGTTGAGCGTCCGACTTTCGCTCGGGTCATGATCTCGCGGTTCGTGGGTTCGAGCCCCGCGTCGGGCTCTGTGCTGACTGCCAGCTCAGAGCCTGGAGCCTGTTTCAGTCTGTGACTCCCTCTCACTCTGACCCTCCCCTGCTCACGCTGTCTCTCTCTCTCCTAGAAATAAATAAAACATTAAGAAAAAAAATTTTTTTAATAAAAAAAAATAAAAGATTTATTTCAACACTAGTCTAGCCTATGAATCCTTCAGCAACTTGCATTGTCATTTAATGCCATGTTTTCTATATTTATTCAAATCTGTAACAGTTTGTTCATGTTAACTGCTACATATATTCAATATTCCACAATTTTTGTTCATACTTCTATTAGTATGTTGCATATACATTTTGGCTATTAGAATTTATATTCCAAAGAGCATTTTTGTGTGTCTCATTATGCATATTTGTAAGCATTCTCTCAGGCATCTATGTAAGAGTATAGAAATCTATGACTATTCTGGATGTAGTCAAGTTACTGTCACTGTAGTATACCAGTTTATGCTGCCATCAGTAGAGTATGGATTTCTATTTCTCCTCATATTCAATAATAATTAATATTTTCAGACTTCTAATGAGTATAAAATGCTCATTTTGAGTAATCTCATTTTTAAATCTTCAGTTTCCTGATTATCAGTGAACTTGAGCATTTTTCATATGCTTATTGGCCACTTAGGGTGTAATTCTATTCATCACTTGTTCATATCTCCTGTCCATTTTCCAACTACGCTTTCTTTTTTCTTATTGATTTATAGAATTTTCTGCATGGGGCACTTGAATGGCTCAGTTGGTTGAGCGTCTGACTTCAGCTCAGGTTGTGATCTCACAGTTGGTGAGTTTGAGCCCTGCATCAGGCTCTCTGCTGTCAGCATGAGGCCTGCTTCAGATTCTCTGTCCCCCTCTCTCTCTGCACCTCCCCCAGTCACTCACTCTCTTTCTCTCCCTCTCTCTCTCAAAAATAAATAACATTTAAAAAATTTTTCAATGTATTCAACATATTAATTATTACTCACTTATATGCTTTGAAAATAATTTCTCACGGTCTATGGCTTTTCTGTTCACCTCACTAATGAAATCTTCTGCCATGTAAACCTTACATACAAAATTTACCAGCCAAAAATCTTTTCCTTTATGATTTAAGGTTTGTGGGTCTATCCCACCACTTTATAATGTCAACTCTTTCACTTACCAAACATTTATATATACATGACAATATTTCTGGTTCTCTATTCTGTTGTATTGATCTGTTGGTTTATTCCTATATCAATTATTACTGCAGCTTCACTAAAAGTTCTGATGTCTGCTAAACCACATTCCCCAGCCCATTTTCTTAAATTGTTTTTGCTATTCCTGTCCTATTACTCTTTAAATAAATAAAGTTTAGGATTGACTTGCAAGTTTGCCTTTAAAAAAGACTTTTTAATATTTAGAGAACAAACAAAACTTTCTTTTATGTAATTATCTTTTCAGAATCAATAATAGAGAGGATGCTAACAATTAATGCATGTCAAAAAAAATTTTTAAGATAATGATTTATGTTACTAAACAAATGCGTGCAGGTATCATAAAAACTTTATGTATTTTTTCTATGTGAAGTTCTTGGTAGAGGGCATGAGGGACTGCTGGGCTGGGAAGACTAGATATGACTTCACTTTTTTGAATCCCAGAGACTAGCAACCTCTGAAGATCACATAATAATTAAAACTGTCAATCCAGTGTGTTTCATTTAAGAAACTTTTAATGGAGAAAAGAGTTAAGATACTTAATTCCACTGAGATGCCGTAGACAACACTTTGATATTGCACTCCATTGATCAGAATTATTTTTTTTCTGAGCCAAGTGCATTTTCAATTGCAAAATAGAATAAAATAAATTTCCTTTAATTCTTTGCTGTTCAAAGAATTTGTGTATTGTATTAGTCAGGATTCTCTAGAGAAACAGAACCAGTAGAATGTGTGCATGTATAGAGAGAGAGATTATTTTAAGGAAATGGCTCATATAATTATTGAGGCTGGCAAGTCCAAAATCTCTAGGGTAGGCAGGCAGGCTGAATACTCATGGAAGAAATAATGCTGTAATTTGAGTTCAAAGGCAAAATTCATCAGCTGGCAAAATTCCCTCTTCTTTGGAGAGGTCAGTTTTTTTCTTAAGACCCTCAACTTATTGGATGAGGCCCACCAACATCATGGAAAGTCATCTTCTATACTCGAAGTCAACTAATTTAAATGTTGATCTCATCCAAAAAATACATTTACAGAATCCATTAATGTTTAGCCAACCATCTGAGTACCATGATCTGGCCAAATTCACACATAAAATTAACTGTCACAGGTATTCGAAATGAATTTCATAAAATATATGAAACTAGATATTTCAGGAAACACTTTCTGCAAGGAAAAAGAAATGTGACAGTGTTACAGGATAAATCCTTTTTTTTTTTTTTTTTTTTTTTGAGAGAAAGAGCAAGGGAGAGGGGCAAAGGGAGAGAGAGAGAGAATCTTAAGCAGCACAGAGCCCAATACAGGGCTCAACCCCACAACCCTGGGATCATGACCTGAGCCTAAATCAGTCACTCAAATGACTGAACCACTCAGGTGCCTCAAGATAAATTCTACGCTATGGGCTAGTAAAGAAAAACTTGCTTTTGCCAATAAATGTGTTTTCTGAACATTCTAAATTAAATACAAAAAGGGAGAAACTGATGAAGTTTCATATTTCATACTGTTCTAGAGTCTCCACATAGAGTTAGGGTTTTGTCTCCTGAGTTTTCAGGGATAGGAGAATTGACTTTTCTAATTTTGCTAAGAGGTTAACGAGGTCATTCATACCAATATTTTTCCCAGTATTTTTTTTCAGTTTGAACTAAATTCTTTTTTATCTGAATCTCAACTTAAAAATGTTGGTCATGTAAAAATGCTGTAAAGATTTTTTATCAAGTTGGACATAAAATAGCTTTTTTATTCTAGTATTTCAGGAATTGAATGACTTTTGAACACAAAGCTAAAATCCGCCATCTCGTGTAAACTCGGAATCATAGTTGCATTGGTGTTTGGCAGTTATAGCTGGGCTATTTTATTGCCGTCATATTCTCCATATATTTCTTCTTTAAAAGGAAATTGCTTGAAAAAAAAATCCAGTGACTCCCAGCTTTTCCTGCCAATTGTCTAATTGACTGTAACTAGGCTCTATGGGCTGTCTATATGCATAATATGCCAGATTTTCAGACAACAAAGAATTGGACAAGCACCTATTGTGTGTGTGCTGGTGGAGGGAGGTGAGTAAAACTTTTCAAGTTGCCCAAGGATGAGAAGGCTAGGACGCCCCCCCACCCCCCCACCCCCGTCCACACACACACACACACACACACACACACACACACACACACTGTTTTGCTCTGTGTCAGTAACTAGCAGACATCCTTATGTACTTACAGGTAACTGCTCAAGCTAAGAGCTTTCTGCTTTCTTGGCTCTTTGCCCCCCGGAAGACATCCCATCAACAGAATTTTTTTCAAAGACCACCTTGAACTTTGTGTGCAGCTCTTGCTGATTGACTTTGGACTCGGTTTTGTTTTGGGTTATTTTTTTTCCCTCTCTTTCTCTAATCTTCTATATTTGGGTTTCTTTTAATATTTCTTTATTATTTTTCATTTATTGTCTAAACCTTTAAGCTCTTCTACTTTTATATTCTAAACTTTTATATCAAGCATCAAGTTAAAGCCAACAGCTACATTTTGTAAGCTCCAGTAGACTCCTTTGAGTGTGCTCCTCAACAGCAAAGATTCCTTCTAAAATAAGGCAGATGCCTGCAGCTTTTATTATTTATAGTACCATTTTATAGTTTTACCTCCTTTTATCTCTTCAAATATCAGGGAAAGAACTGAGGCAGGCACTAGTGTGGATGTGTTACATTTACTGCATCAGTCCAATATCCAGTTTTGCACCTCACTTCATCAGAACTCCTTTCTTCCTGGCCCAAGTCAGTTCCAGGAAGATGATATGGTTATCATCCTACTCTCAAGCCAATTTTTGTGATGATTTTACAATTTTTATCCACTCAACACATCCGAGAATTAATCATGTAGAGGGAAATGAACGATACATGCATATACTTAATCCAGGTGTTGACTCAAGTGACCCCTCTCTCTTTTCTTCCTATTTTGCTGGAATCCTTTCCTGATATTTTGGGGGTGACTTCTATTACTGCAATGGACGTGTGAAGAATTAGAGCAAATGTCACTCACCAAATCATTGTGCATCGCCTCTTGACTTAACGCCTTTCACAATTATATGAATCCCAAACCCCAAGGTTCTGCCTGGAGCCAAAAACATGCCACATCTACATGACACAAAGGAGGTTAACCTTGAAGTGCATCATACCAAATGGAACCCCATTCCTTGCCAAAAGCTTTGCAGGCATCTGTCACAACATTTATCTCCCTGCAAGCCAGCAGCAGCGATCACACTGGTTTCTAACATTCCAGTCTCTTCCCCTCCATCTTCTTCAGACCTTGCTCCAAATGCATCGACTAGGTTTCCTCCTCCCGCCCAGCACACCTCACTTTCTTTGCATTATGAGCTTCCCTGGCACACCATACAACAATTATTGTTCCCAGTGCCAAGAAATTCCTTTAACATACACAGAATTGGCATGTACCTTTCAGGGCTGTTTCTGAACTCAGTCTTCTGCTCATTAATACCATACAATTTCAACTCTTTTAGTTTGTAATTGTTTGAGGTTTCTTAAGTAATACATGTACATAATATTTATTTCAAAAGTTCCAAAGGGCATAGAGTGAAAAGTACATTTTCTTCTCATAGCAGCCTTCATCATGAGCTCCCCTTCCCGAGATAACTACTAAAAATAGTTTGGTTGTGTTTTCCAAGACACGCTTCTTTATTTATACAGAGAGATAGCAATCCAGTTTATGGAGAAATATCAGACAGTGCAGTTTAAATTGTGAGAGCCTTATTTTTTTAAGCACTAAATTCAGCTGAGCTCTGAAGAATCTCCTTTCTTGTCCTGGGTGACCTCTTTGGCAGATCCTGGAACTTTCTTGCCACTGTCAGTTAAATTTCATTTTAATTTGTTTAAAATTCCCACCTCATATCCACTTTAAATTTCCTCTCCTCTCCTCTCCTCTTCTCACTGAGAGCACTACCTCAATGGGCTTAGAGTTGGGAAGGTGCTCTTTTCATTGTGTTGATGAAGAAGGAGAGGGTCTGGTTCCTTTTCTGGATCAGGCATTTGGGATGGGGGTGGGGAGGACTAGAAGCAGAGACCTTCTTACATCACTGGCAGCCTATCGATCTTCGGGAGGCTCAGCTTGTCTTTCTCTGGCTCCGTCTAGTCCCACCTGCTTCTGGGAGCTTCTGCTGGTACAGAGGTGTCTCCAGAGGTGGGATGATTCTCCTGAGGCCCAGCGGTACCACACCTTCCTTTGTTGTTGAGAGCCACCTCAGAAAGTGGCATCTATGTCTCCTTTCAGCTTTTTTTCATAAGAAAAAAAAAAACTATGCCCCTCTTATGAGCTGAACTGTCACCCCCAAAATTCATTTATTGAAGTACTCAGAATGTGACTGGAGATAGGGCTTTTAAAGAGAGACAAAGTTACAATGAAGCTGTTAGGGTGGACCTTAATCCAATCTGAGTGGTATCCCTTTTAAGAAAAATTTAGACACACAAAGAGATATCAGGGCTGCACACACACAGGGAAGATCATGTGAGGACACAGCAAGAAGGCAGCCATCCACAAGCCAAGGAGAGAGGCCTGGGAAGAAACTGAAGTTGCTAACACCTTGATCTTGGATTTCTAGCCTCCATAACTATGAGAAAGTAAGTTCCTGTTGTTTAAGCCTCCCAATCTATGGTATTTTGTTCTGGCAACCCCAGCCAATGAATACAGTCTCCAAATCCTATACATCCACTTGGACCAGAGGCTGCCTGGACAACCTCATGGCCTGTATCTCAACTCTCTGCTTCATGCTCTTTCACCTGGAGATCCAGTACCCTGTAAATCCAGCTTCATTTTTCCAAAGGACATGGAGAACTGCAGGTGGAGCTGCTCACTTCCTCTTCCCATGCAAACTAGCCCCCCTCACTTTTTACTGATCTGCAATGGCCCCTGCAAGCCTCCTTGCAAAAATCTCCATATAAGAAAGCTTATATGAGTTCAGATTGCCTCCAAACCACCTGAGCACCTGTTAGGCTCTTCCAAGAAGTAAATTCAGTTCCAGTGATAACAGCACAGTGAGCCTCCACATGGAATTGTATCCAGCCAGGAGAGGAAATGTCAGCCACCCTCAGCACATTCTTACAATAGACTTGGTGAATTATGGTGAATAAGGCTTCTGGAGCCCCTCCGTATCTTGGGAGAAAGAACCTTAACTACTGGATTTATTCCTTAATCTTTTTAATAAGTTATGTGGGAACAGAGGTGATGGTTGAGGTGAAAGTACTAATTCAGCACCTCTTTGTAAACCCAAAGGGAAGTGTCTGCTCATAATTGTTGGCAACTCTCTTCAGCATGTGGGAATTGAAACCTCTTTGTTCTCAACTCTGAACCTTATTCATCACTTTGAGAGAAATACGAAAAGTATAATACCACATACATGTACACATTCTAAGGTTTTACTCAGTGGTGTAGTTTGTTTTCACTATAAATGATCTGGTCTTCAACATCAGCCCCCAACTTCTGAGGGGTGGTGGAACATGAATCAACTTAAACCCAACTAGTTTGACACTTTATCCAATCCCTTCAATAACCCCCTTCAGAAAATATTCAGTCTCTTGGGAGAACTGTTCAGTCTTTGCTACAAAAAAACCTATGTTCAATGACAATCAATGTTTATTTTGCTTTGTGTACATTAAGTGTTACATAGGATAAATTCCTAGAAGTAGAATTGCTGGATTTCAAAAATATTCAATAAATATTTAAAATATATTTATAGGAGCACCTGGATGGCTCAGTCAAGTGAGCATCTGACTTTGGCTCAGGTCACGGCCTCACAGTTTGTGGGTTTGAGCCCCACATCAGGTTCTGTGCAGACAGATCAGAGCCTGGAGCCTTTTTCAGATTGTGTCTCCCTCTCTCTCTGCCCCTTCCCTGCACATTCTCTCTCTCTCTCTCTCTCTCTCTCTCTCTCTCTCTCTCTCTCTCTCTTAAAAATAAACATTAAAAAATTTTAAATATATATGTTTATAAATATTAACAGTTGTGAGGTACTGTCAATGAATAAAACAAAAAACTAATTTCTGCCTTTGTGGACCTTACATTCTCACAGAAAAAAAAAAAAAAAAGACAGACAAAACCACAATAAATAAGTTAGTCCTATAATATGCTAGAAGATGGTAATAGCTACAAAAATAAGTAAAGAAGAGCAAGAGGGAATAGGATCAGGAGGTTGCAATTTTAGGTCAGTAGAGGCCTCATTGAGAAGGTGCTATTTCAGCAAAGACCTGAAGGAGGTGAGCGATTTGGCCTTGCATATATGTAGGAAAGATTATTCAAGGCAGAAGGAATGTGCCCACAAAGGCTCTAGAATGGAAAGATCACTGACATATTCAAGAAAAAACAAATACATCAGTGCTGAGGAAGCAAGAAGGACAAAAAAAGATAAGATCAAAGAGATTATAGGGCCACATTATGTACAGCTGTGTAGCCCATTATGGGAGTTTTTTGCTTTTCCTCTTAATGAAATGGGATGCCAGTAGAGGGATTTGAGCAAGACATGTGACCTGATCTGGCTTTTGTTTTAAAATACTTGCTCTGACTGTGTGCTAAGAACAAACTTCAGGGGCGCCTGGGTGGCTCAGTGGGTTGAGTGTCTGACTTTGGCTCAGGTCATGATCTCATGGTTCATGGGTTTGAGCATGGACTTTTCACTGACAGCTCAGAGCCTGCTTCTGATTCTGTCTCCCTCTCTTTCTGCCTCTCCCCTCCCTGAAAAATAAACATAAAAAAAGAATACAGGGAGCAAGAGTAGAAGCAGGAGGCTATTGCACTCCAGATGAGAGATGTGGTGCTTCAGATATGGATGGCAGTAGTGGAGGTGCTAAAATGTGGTCAGAGTTTAGCTATATATTGACTGTTGTGACAGAAGTTGCCAAACTGCCCATCCAAATGTTTGCAGCAACTTATCTTCCCACCAACAAAGGAGACTTCCTGTTTCCCCACACCCTGGCCAATGCAACAGAATAAACTCCTGAGGTTTTGCCACACTGGTAAGTAAAAAACAGCAGCTCTTTTTTGTTTTTTTAATTGAATTTGCGTTTTTCCATTTGTGAGCAAGGATAAATATTTTTCACATGTTTATATTTTTTTCCTTTTACCTGTTGATGCCCTTTGCCCATTTTTCTAGTGGGTTTGTATTCTTATACATTGATTTGTCACAACTCTTTATATATTAAGGAAATTAGCTTTTTATCTGTCATCCTTTCTCAGTTTGTCATTTTCCCTTGGCTTCTTCTATAATGTTTTTCCAGTGTGGATATTGTTAATTTTTATATACTAAAAGTATACAAAATTACTGAAAATTACTTAAAATTACTGATCACTTATTTTAAAATAACTCCTCCAGGAAAGCATTTCTTGTCCACCAATATTCCCTTCCCCAAAGTCTAAGTACATTCCAAAAAAATGATCCCTGTAGTCAAAAACTCTAGAAATAACTGCAACCCTACTACCTTCCTTACCATATCTCTGAGCATAGTAAGAAAAACCTTTCAGTAGAAAAATGTATTTACAGAGGCACCTGGGTGGCTCAGTCAGTTAAGTGTCCAGCTTTGGCTTAGATTATGATCTTGCAGTTCATGGGTTCGTGCCCCACGTGCCCCTGGAGTCTACTTTGGATTCTGTGTGTGTCTCTCTCACTGCCCCTCCCCCATGCTCACTCTCTCAAAAATAAATAAACATTTTTAAAAATGTATTTACTTTGCTAACCCTGTGTTTTCCATATCAAAACCCACAGCCATCACCCCACTTTCCTTTTAATTTAATAAGGGTATTAAATTCCATGGAACTGGTTTTACATAGAACATGTATTGGGGGGTAGCTGGGTGGCTCAATCAGTTTACCATTGGATTCTGGATTTAGGCTCAGGTCATGATCTCATCATGGTGCTGAGCTCGAGCCCTGTATTGGGCTCTGCACTTGAGGGCATTGAGAGCACGCAGATCCTGTTTGGGATTCTCTGTCTCCCTTTCTCTCCCCCTCCCTTCTCTCTCTCTGTCTCAAAAATAAGTAAGTGAATAAGCATTTTTTAAAAAGAACATGGTTTTTAAAATGCTGCATTAAACATTCTAAAATCTATACCAGTGTCAAGCCAGCCGAGAGCAGTGATCCGGGATTGCATTGTTTTGCCTCCTCTCTTCCTCTCTCCACATTGCCCTGCCTGTCCCACTCAGCCACCTGCCCAAACCCTGTCACCAGTGAATGTGCAGGCCCTTACAGCACATGTATTGTGTACCAGCCTTACTCATGGTTCTATCTGACCCTTCCAAAGCCTCTCACTTTCCTTCTGTCCCACTCTCCTTATCCATTTATTTTATTTATCTCATTATTTTGCATTTATACATGCATATACTTTACACCTCTCTTAAATCCTTTCTGGAATAAGGCAGGGAATAAGTGAATGTAAAGTAAGAAAATTCTATCTATGTAGCAGAGATATTGGGGCTGGCATGTAAAGTACTGAGGCTATAAAGATACGTCCCTTAAAAAGGAGGAAACTGCCACAGTGAGTCTGAAGGTTGGAGGAGAGTGAAAGGATTCCTGACTTCAGCAGCACATCAGGGCTCAGGAAATGCACCATCCTCAATAGCAATTGCCCCCTCCTGTCTTCATCTGTCACAAGGTGGGCAGGGGTTGGGGGAGCCCCCCAGAAGGCATGCTGGGACCTCAGCTGTGGGTCAGCAGAAAACAGGAGAAAATTGAAATTAGAAAGGACCAATTGGACCAATTGCAAATCAGTCCAAATTGGGGCTGGTCTTCAATGAGGTCTAGCAAGGTGCCATATGACATTGCCCAGCAGAGATCTAATTGAGCGGCACAGACAGGGCATTGGGACTGTCTGGCAGTGCATGGCCAGAGCAGTTTAAGTAGGACTACAGGCAGAGAGCACAGGTTTCAGGGAAAAGACCAACCCAGGAGATGCAGAAGAGTAGAGTAGTTAACAGCAACATTGGTGCCACGTTGCCTGGGTTCAAATCCTAGTTCAGCCACTGACAGGTTATGTGGCCAAAGGAAGATAACCAGTTTCCTCATCCTTAAAAAAAAGGGGGGGTAGGGGGGTGAGGGCTTAACAGCATAAGACTCAAGCATAGAGACATAAAGTAAGGACTAAGGGGAAGAGCCCAGCAAGAAGCAGTTTAGGCTCAGGAGAAAGCTAATGGAAGCCAGGGGACCTGAAGAATGCAAATACCCCATGCTTTGTTTTTGGTTTGCTTGTTTTGGAATGATCAGCAAGTTGGGAGGAAGGTCCTAAGTTTAAGCACAGCAGGATTAACCAATCGAGAGTAATCATTTCAATTCAGTTACAGGCCTAGGACCAAAGGAGCAAAAATAAACCATTCACATATCAACTCAGCATCAGGGCCACTGTGATTTCCTAGATGGCACCTTTTTGCAAATTGGAGGGTGTGGTTGGGGGAGGGGTCACTTGCCAGAGACATTTCCAAGCGTGTGAATTCGTGTAATAAATATACCAATGTACAACGGCTCTGATGTGAACAGAATCGCCAGCATTGTGCAGTGTGCATTCTACACAACCACATGCAGCCTCCCGGCTCCCACTGAACATTTGTTTCCTTGTCTTCGTACAGTATGTTGCATATTCTTTATCATACAAAGTTTTAAACACCAAGAAAAAGGAGAATAGTAGGAACCATGTTTATCCTTCCTCCTGTATGGTACACTGGAATATTTTAATCCCTTTGAAAATCTGTTTCACTTGAGATGTGACTACTTCCAAATAAAATTTTTGAAAAAAGAACTTCGTTCAAAAGTTCAAGTCGTTTAAAAGTTAAAAATGTTGAATACGATCTCATGTTAGAAAAGCTGTGTTAGTAACTCCTTTATTTTGAAATAAACTTCTGGAGAGGTTTAACAAAAGCTGAAAGGCTTTAAAAACATTTCTGCAACAATTGAGGTCCATGGAAGTATGTGACAGAGCTTGAAGCAGTTTGGTTGAAGCAAACACAAACTCCACTTCTGGTTTGGGTAGAGTTTCCCCCCCTCCCCCGCCAAATTATTTTCCTTTCATCACAAGCTAGAAAACCTCTTTGTTTCACGTATCCAGCTGTGCAACCATGGGCATTCATTCTGGTTTGGTCTCAGCTAAATGCAGAGAAACACTGTGGACCTGTTTCAAGTCTACGCTGCCAAGTCGTCATGAATTCATCACTATACTGTCACAAATGTCCTCCCACGGTGTTTTTCATTGCCTGTGGTACCAAAAGAAAGGAGCCAGTATTGTTTATGAAATGGCTGTGAAACAGATATTTGATTCTTTTCTTCCCTTAGAATCTGTTATAAGCCACAGAAGCAAAGGAAGGAGGAAGAAAAAAAAAAAGAAGGGCAGTCACTTCAGTAGTGTCAAACAGAGAAGAAGGAAAAGGTGAGAAAGAAATAGAAGGAAAGAGTTGAAAGAGAAAAGAAGAAAGCTAGAGGAAAAGAAGGAAAGGAAAGAGGAAAAAAAATCTCAGCTCTCCAGCCATGTACCTGGAACATAAACAGACCCCAATTTGGAAGATTTTTTTACTTTCTTTTTTTTTTTTACCTTAAGTGACAAATGTCTACATCTTGTTAGGCTGTAATCTCTATCTTTACTACAGTATAAACCTCATAATGATCTGAGACTTTCCTTCCCAAAGGTGTCCTATTGTAAAAACTCCCTTGGGCCAAAAGGTGAAGGGCTTGCAAATGAGGATACCAACCATTGTTTTATCTCAAACTCTATTCGGGTGAAAGCTTAGGGGTTGAGCAACCTAGCTCCTCCTGGCTGCAGCAAGTCCCTGAGATGTAAATCTTTAATGAACATTGTGATTAGAACGGTCAAACATGTTCTTCAAGCAACTGTTAAGCAACCCCCACCTCTAACCGCAAAATTCTCACTTGGGTACACAGGCTTTTGGTGGGGCGCTCTTCCGAGGGGTGCTCCGGAGGGGCCATCTGGCAGGACTAAAATAAACCTGAATAACCAACTCCTTTTGTGTTTTGTGGGCTTTGTCCCCAGTGATTCTCCTTTGGAAAGGGAGGTCTAACACTATTTAGATTTTTTATCTGAACCTCTGGGTAACCGAAATAGGAGTTAAGGTTGAAACTGTGTTGGAGGAACCAGAATGTCCCTCCATCCCAGGCTGCTGGAGGACTCTGAGCTAGGATGAGCAAGCCCAGCCCCCACCCAGGATGAAAATTTAAGGAGGCGCTCACTCTCAGGCTGTGGCCCTGTACCCGCACGAACCTGACAGTGGGCGCCTCCTTAAATGTAGTGCCCCAGGTGCCTCACTCACCCTAGCTCTGACCTGCTTCCACAAGTGTTCCTCAGCCCTGGCAGTCATCTCAGGGCTGTTTTCTTCTACCTGAAAGCCAATTGCTTTGGCTCCTCTCCCATCAGAATCTCATCTTTTGGCCCAACTCCCTCCCACACCATCCCAAGCCTCGCTCTCAGCCAAGCTGCCCTGGCGTCAGGAATCTAAGGCTGAGTTTAGGACAAGGCTCCAAGAATTGTAGAGGTGAATAAACAGTTCTGGACCTCGCTTCAAGATGAAAGAAAATCAGTCTAAGAAATTTCCTTTGGTTAGGCTGTGAAACTATGAAACCACAACGAGCGACATTGTGCCTTACAAAGCATCCAGAGTTCTATGTAAACCAGATTTTTATCTAAGGAGAAGATAAAGTCTAACAAGATGGGCCTTTCTAGTTAGTTATTGATTGGATTACTCTATTATTAGTTTAATGCTTTATAAACCATCCAGAGTTCTATCCGAAACAGATTTTCATCTAAGGAGACCATAAAATCTAACAAGACAGGCCTTTCTAGTTAGTTATTGATTGGATTACTGTATTATTAGTTTAGACTCTTGACAGATTTTCTAGAGGAAATTGTGAGATCACAGAGGCTTGCTTCAGAGCAAGCCCTCAGCAGATACTCCTTCTCTCCACTCTACTTCCTTCCTCCCCTATGAACAACTGCACTCTACTGAGCCTCTCAAAGAAAGGAATGCAGGGGCCCCTGGGTGGCCCAGTCATTTAAGCACTGAAATCCAGCTTCCACTAGTAGGTCATGATCTCCCGACAACTCATGAGTTCAAACCCCATATCATGCTCTGTGCTGACAGCTCAGAGCCTGGAGCCTGCTTCGGATTATGTGTCTTCCTCTCTCTCTACCCTCCCTCCCTTGTGCTCTGTCTCTTCCACTCAAAAATAAATAAACCTTAAAAACAAATTTTTTTAAAGGGAGGAGTGCATATATCCCTAAGGTAGACTGAAAAGCATGGCTTTTGCTGGAGATAATCAAATGACTCTGGGGAGAACAAGACAACCTATGTCAAAGCCACAAGGCCCTAGTAAAAACCCGCAGGCCTCACCGGCAAGGAGACAGAGCCGTGTCTTGGTCAGAGGCTCTTCTTCAACACCCACCGCATCACCACAGTGGGCAGCCAGCGCTTTCCCCACTTCTTCTAGAAGCAGCCTCTGGATCCTTAATACAATTCTTCCTTTGATTCTTTTGATGACAGAGCAACAGGAAAAATGCTGTGGCAATCAAAACTGCCTGAAAACAGCATATTAACCATTCCGAGTTTTAATTGAGTTAATCAAGGAACGTCAGCACATATGGTCTCTGCAGTTCTTCTCATATAGATGAACTCTTGATGCTGCATCCTTTAGACTTTGCTCCTTCTCACTTAAAGTCCCTATCCCAGACAGGAGTCTGGGATTCACAGGAATGACTTGCAATTGGGATGGGGTTAGAAATGAAGATGTGCCAGACATTTACAAATACCGTCTCATTTATGTTCCCAAAGAACCCGGCCAGACACATCTCAGTATCACCATTTGGCAAATGAAACTGATGCTAAGAGAAGTTCAGTACCTTCCCTAAGGTCACTCAGGAAAAGGTAGATTTAGAATTGGAACCCATATCTAATCTTGTTACACTTTACCCTCTTTGTCCCTCTTGACCCCTCCCTGCCACTGTCTCCTCCCATTATGTAATGCTACCAATACTTTCCAGAGCACAGTGCTTGGTTGATAGCTCAGTTTATTTTTGAGAGCTGGGTCTTGGCCTTTCTTATGTGAGCTTCAATCATCAGAAACTTAACGCTGAACAAATATTCTGAGGCTGCCTCACGCAATCCTTTTAAATTATGATGCTCCATACCTGGAGCGGGACCAGCACTGACTCCATTCCTGTGTGTTGGCAACTCACAGTGCTGTCTAGATCTGGCAAGGACAAACCCATGTCCTAGATGTGGGGAGCTGACCCTCTAAAGCCCCCAGCTGTTCTGGAAACACACAGGAAAGTGGTGAGGTCTGGTGTGATGGTAAATGGCCACATCCATACACATCAGTCATGTTCGACTCTGGAGTTCACGGTTTCTCTTCAGCAGAGCAGTTCTAGTCAGCAAAACCTGTAGGGAAACATGTATCAGAGTGAACAGGAAACAGATTCTCCACCACTTTTGCATCTTCTTTCTAGGACTCCTTGATTCCCCCATTCTCAAGCACTTAAGAACTCCCCACAGTAGTACCACAACTAAACTATTCATCAAGTTACCACCACCCTCAACTCCTTGCAATCTATTTTCCAACATGGCCCCTTGATCGGAGTCAGTCCTGCCTATGTATGCCGGCCCCAGGAGCACATATCCTCCACACAATTGCCCTGTTCCCGGTTCTGGCCCAATATTCATGCCTCAGCTCCTGGATGTCTTTCCCCAGTTCCTCTAAGACGGGGTTGCAATCACAACTGTCTTTGCTGGCCAGGAAGGTAAGGGAAATGTGTGCAGTGCTAGGTGCACAATGACGGGAATGGTGGGAAGTGCAGCAAATTAAAAAGTGCATGCCCCACATAAATAAATTCAAATCTTAAGAAATTTATAGTGTTTGGTTGCTCAAAGTACTTCTACAGCCTGGAATCAGCAGGCACCAGTTTTCAACCCCTGCCTGCACTCTCATCTGTAGGCACTGCTTTCTTCAAATCCTAACTCAGAGTCAATTGCATTTCTTTAGTATTTTCTTTACTAATCACCATCCCTTTACATCCCCTTAATTGTATGTAGATTTTGGACCCCATTATCTGGATTTTGCATTCTATGCACCAGAAGGGCAAGAAGGTTCACCTTTGTTTCATACCTCAACTTTAGATCAGCCCTGCCTCAAATTTAGTTAAGCAGAACCTCCAACAATACATAGTGTACAGAGCATAGTGTAAGATACAGTATATCTTATCTAAAAACAAAACAAACCCTTATGTGGTCCAAGTCCTGTTCCTAAGTGTGCAGATTCATGTGGTTGGTATCTTCAGAAACTCCTAACAATGGGGCAGAAGTTAATTTTGTGCATCTCCATAGTTCAGGGGAGATGGAAACATTCTGTTGTTAATTTGCACTAATACAAATAAACCATATGGCTTTCTGAATGACAGAGTCACTGTGACACCCAGCCAACTATGCCTGGGCCATTTCTCACTTGTCTCTCAGAAAGCTGTCAACACAAGCAAACCTTAATGGTCCATGAGTCCTTCTGTCATCTGCTTCCCTCTAGTGGACACAAGGGAAATAGCAGACAGTGTGGTCCAGAATCTGGACCTCCCTGAGGCCTATCTCCAAAGACGATTAACAGTCACAGAAAAATCATCTCTTCCTCTGTGGTGTAGAGGTGGAGTGATTATAATAAAAATGGAAAAAATTTACAGAAGCATAAAGCTATGTTTTTTTATTGTGGAAGGGCTGAAGTAAAATAAGTAGGAATCAATAATTCATTGGTGAGATATTAAAGCAATTAGGCTGAGAGGAAACCACGGTGTGGTCTTCACACCATGCAACAAACACCAGTTTAAAAAAAATTGGTAGTGATTTTCTATAATATAAAAGTATATAAACTTTATCGTACACATTTTTCTTTGTTAGACAAGTAGGTATTCATCTTAGTAAGTATGGATGTGCAACAAAATCCAAATGAAATCACTCAGAAACCACCTTCCATTAAAAGATTACCACTGGTTGGGTGCCTAGGTGGCTCAGTTGATTAAGCATCTGACTTTGGCTCAGGTCATGATCTCATGGTTTGTGAGTTCTATCCCTATGTCAGGTTCTGTACTGACAGCCCAGAGCCTGGAGCCTGCTTCAGATTCTGTGTCTCCCTCTTTCTCTGCTCCACGCCTCCTCACATTCTGTCTCTCTCTCTCTCTCTCAAAACTAAACATTAAAAATTTAATAAAAAAGAATACCACTGGCAATATTGTGAGAATATCATTCTAGAAATTATTGAATGCATGTATAAACATACAACTTTGCTTTAACAAATGTAGGATCACATTTTACATCCAGTTTCACAACCTGTTTCATCACTGCCATATTCTGATGTCATCAAAGGTGTGTGTTTTCTGAAGTTATTCCTTACCTGTGTTGTGGTGTGCAGGCCACTCGGAGTGTGGGCTCATGAGTGTGCTATAGCAGGCAAAATTACCTGCATTTCTCACCGAAAGCCCCCCTCCTCCATCTTTTCCAGCTACCTTAAACAAGTAACTAATCACAGCATATCATTTTATGTTCCAGATTGTAGTTAAAATAATAGGCATATAGAAAATAACTTAGTACTATGTAATGTAACTGTATTTATCATGGACTTAAACTATGTGGATATAACATTCTATTCCTGCTTTAATAAATATATTTTTAAGGGGTACCTGGGTAGCTTAGTCAGTTAAGCATCTGACTTCAGCTCAGGTCATGAGTTCAAGCCCTGCATGGGGCTCTGTGCTGACAGCTCAGAGCCTGGAGCCTGCTTCAGATTCTGTGTATGTGTCTGTCTCTGCCCCTCCTCAGTTCAAACTCTGTCTATCTCTCTCTCTCAAAAATAAACATTAAAAAATATTTTTTAAAAATATTTTTAAGAAATATATATTTAAAATTGCATCTGTGAAAGATTGTTTTTCCCAAAATTACGGGAGATTTTTAATGCTCCTGAGAAAGAATTTCAAATGTAACCAATCTGTTCTTATCTTCGAAGTGAAATATGATCATTGTTTCTGCAGGCATGCGTAGCTTGCCCCCCATGTGATAAACACAACGGGGAAAAGAACGGCATCTTAAGAGAAAATCCTGATGGTGGGGATGAAAGACAGCATGGCCAGATTTAATGTTAAAGCAAAACTAAAAACTCCAGGATGGCACTTAAGTGAGCGTGATGGGAACGTATTGTTTCCTTATAATGATTTTAAATGGAAATTACAATTCAATCACAAATAAAAGTAAATTGTAGACAGTGAGGCGAACAAATCTGTTTCACTCGGATTCACGGTGATTATCAAATTAGCAGCTACTCATTCACCACTAACCATTTGCAGTCTTCTTGGTCTCTCTAACAGCCCTGAACTGCAGCTTCGTGCTGATTGCAATGGTGGCGGCTCATCAGGCCTGTATTTTAGCTGTGCTTTTATCTTCTCTGTTTTTCCTTTTCATTGCTCAGCAAGGTAAGAGAAAAAAAAAAAAAAAAAGATCATTAGAGAAGGGAAAACTTGTGCTTGCACCTGTTTTTAAAAGTCGTGCAACACCAGTTAAAGGCCTAACATCTGGCTTCAGGCTGTCTCCCAGCCAGTCCCTGGCACTCTCCCTAATTAACTCCATTCCAGCTACTTGGTCTCCTTGCTCTTTCTTCACATACCAACCGCACTCCTGCCTCAGGGCCTTTGCACTGGCATTCTCACTGCTAGAACATCCTTCCCAGCTACATCTGCAAAGTTTACTGCCCCACTCATTCAAGCCAGAGTTCAGATGTCCCCTCCTTGGAGAGATGGGGTTTCCCCAACTGATCCTTCCTAAAATAGCACCCTTGTCACTCTCTACCTCCTCAGTCTGCTTTGTTTTTTCTTCCCAACACATCTATCATTACCTAGTGTAACATTTATTTTACGCCTATTTTGTGTTTCATTATTAAATGAACACAATATCAGGGAATTCTGACAATGTTCAGCATGGATCTGGGAGTACATATATTGGAAAGTTCACCAGGACATTTTGATGTAAACCTTACTTAAGAATCTGGCTTAAGGGACTTCATAGCTTTTGGAATCAGGTGGTCTGGATTAAAATTCCAGCTTGGCAAGCATGGGACACCACAGCTGTAGGCCCAGTCAGAAACACAGTAATAATACTCAACTCCCATGGTTATGCTAAAGGTAACACAGGTAATGGATTTGAGACAACCTCATAAATCAGAGAGTGTTACATAAATATTAGTTTTTAGTGCCTATTTCTTCTCAGAAACAGATCTCCTTGTATATTGAAGAATAAAATTTTTTAAAATAAGAGTAAGATCTATTTTTAATTAAAACCCCAGACAGTCTCTCTGAATCAGATCGTTGCTATTCCTATCCCTAAAGGCAATGCAAACGTGAAATCAATCGAACTTGGCCAATACTCCTAACCAATCCAATAATTCCATAGTCTGAAATTAAAAGTTGCTAGCAGTGATTTTACCAGCACAGCCCCGGAGCGGTGCGGTCGCGGTTAGAGCCGACCTCCCGGGGCCCAGTGTCCCTGAACGTTGCCATGCTCTAGGTCCGGCTCCCTGCGGAGGGTGGACACGGCGGGTGGGATCGCGCGGGGATGGAGGACACGGGCCCGCGAAGGTACCGCCCCGGAGAGACCCGCAGACACCACTTCTGGAGCAGCAACCGGATATGTGGCGTTCTGGAAGCATGAGCTCTAATCACAGGAGATTCCAACGCGATCCCAAAGGGGCAGTGGTCCTGTGACCAAAACAACAACAACAACCAGAGAATTAAGCTCCGACTTTCAGAGGCCCGCCTGCATTGCCAGAGAGGTCCCACCACAAAGTGGCTGTGATGGGAATTAGTCCTCCAGAGAACTGATGTATGGTTGCCTTTTATGACAGAGATCACCGGGAAAGGACTTCAGAACACAAGGTGGGGACATTTTGTTATTCATGTTTACGTAACCAAGGAAATTAATGTTTTAGAGATATACTTCTATTTATAAACACCGCTAGCGGGTTTAATTGGATCAAGAGTGACACCTAGTGGAGAAACTTTGCTAAGCTCTGTGTTCTATCTCCGCCAACAAAAAGTCAAATTCATTTATAAAATTATTCCACAGTATAACCAAGGTGTCATAATGCCCATGTCTTTGAAAATTGCATCCTAAATCCTGTAACATAAAAAGGGGACTGAAAGACTGGAACTAGTTTTAAAACTATGTATGTATGAAGAAGCTGATAAGAGAAGGCAACAGTAATAGAAATAAGACAAATCTTTGTCCCTAGTTTCTTTGGCATGGTATGAAAATTTTCCATCAGACAAAGAGAACAACTTGAATTTGACTAGGAATCTGCAAGTAGGACATTGTGGATTGGAAACAGGTGAAAAACAGTGGCTACTACCTCTGGAAACCCTGAGTTTGCCCCTGGCAATTGACCCCTTTTCTTGGGTGGTCCAGGAACCCACCCTTACCCCTAGTCTATGAGCTTCGGCAATCCACATGTCCCAGCTTACACTGGAGCAGGGCCATCTGAATGCCATCTTGGGCTTCTAACCCCAGATCCTTTTCCCATTTTTTCTGACCCTAAAATCAGGGCATATTACATAACACCCAGTAGGACCCTAAAACAGAGCCATTGAACCAGGGACTGCCACAGGAGATTCAAGATAGTCACTTGCTGGAACTACCTAGATGTGTATTTGCTCTTAATGATTTCCTTAAGGAATTCTTCCTGCTCCCTAAGTGTCCTCTGGGATAATATTTTGCACCCCTTCCTCCAAGAGCAACTACTTGCTAGTTGAGGACTTCACCAGCCCTTCGGTAAAGTCTCGGTGCCCTCTAGTGCTACCAGCTTTCCTGGGGGGGGGGGGCGGTCGTTGTCTTTCATCTCCTTCCCCTCCCCCCAACCTGGTGGGGATCAGCTTTCCAGCTTCTGACGCCTCCTCTTCTGCACTCCTGTCTATCACCTTCTCACAGGACTCTGGGCCCCCAGTGCAGGGTCTCCATCCCAGAGTGTCCTGCCCAGCGCCTCCCTCCCAGCTGCCTCACAATGAGGCCCCTGGAACTCACTGAGTAAACATCAATTTGCCGTGAAATAGCTCCCACTGGAGCACCTCCTTTCCACGAGAAACATGCACTTTACGACTCCCATGCCTGGTCTGCACCATGCTGTCAGTTTGCTCTGGCGGCCCTGTGGAGCCTAATGGCATAATTCACTCCTGTTTGTTTAATTGGTTAAATCAGATTGAAATGTGTTTTTGGCAGGAGTGGAGTGTGCTCACTTGTGTGTATTTTAATTTTCACACACACTCTCAATGCTGAGACCCAGAGGCGCAGTTTAAAAATTAAAAGTTTACAAAGCCGTGCTGATGACAGTCAACAGCAGTGAATAGGCTTCACAGCCAGCACATGCTTAAAATAAGTATAATTATCTTCAAGAACTATTATTCCTCTTCCAGGCCCAAAGAGGTATCGCTCCCTTCTCTAAGGTTCCAAAAGCGGGCTGCACCAGCACCACCAGGAAAGCTTCATGAAAAGACACGGTCCTGGGCCCCATCCCAGGTCTCCTGAACTAAAATCTTTGGGCAGAGACCTGGAACCTCTTTTTCCACAAGCTCTCAGCCAGCCCCACATATTTTCAGTCCAACGTTTGGAAGCACTGCTCTGAATCACTGCCCAAAGCTCACCCCTTTGGAAAGGTCTGGTAAAGCAACTTCTGCCCAGTCTAGACATGTGTATACCATCTTGATTTTTGCCATATCCAGGTACCACCTGCCCTGCAATTGACCTAACTTATCTGTAATTTCTTACGTCATTTGGCTTGCATTTTTGTATAAATGGATTTCATTTTTTAAAGTTTCTATCATTATTATGAAATCATGACTTTGATGTATATTTTTTCTAATACACAATATAACAGCATTAAAAACTGTTTTGAAATGCTTTTCCCTGTAGAAATACACAAAGTTTGTGTACCAGTGGGGTACACCTACCAGACCTGAGAAAACACTGATGGAAAGAAAGAATCTCTGGCCCCAGCTTTCCTTTCAAAGATGGCCCTAGAGGAAATTATGAATAGGAGAACTTTGTGTTGAGGGCTCCATTCTTCACCCATCCTCTGCTTCCTTTAATCAGTAAGCAACTAAATCACTAGAGCTGAGGCCCAGGTATCAATAACTCTAATAAAAAAAACAGGGACGGGGCGCCTGGGTGGCTCAGTCGATTAAGTGTCCAACTTTGGCTCAGGTTATGATCTCAGGGTTCATGGGTTCAAGCCCCGCGTCCGGCTCTGTGCTGACAGCTCAAAGCCTGGAGACTGTTTCAGATTCTGTATCTCCCTCTCTCTCTGACTCTCCCCTGTTCATGTGCGCGCTCTCTCTCTCTCTCTCTCTCTCTCTCTCTCTCCTCTCTCAGAAAAAAAAAAACAAAAAAAAACAGGGATGCCATTTCCTTTCAAAAGACATTTTCTCCCCAGTTAGGAACTCCCATTACCCGCTAGCACCTCCGTGGGGCTACCTTGTATTGATTGATAAATAGAGGGCGAAAAAGCCTCTTAAATATTCTCACAAGTACAAATCAGAGCCAAAAAGCTGGTGTCTTTCCTCCAGAATTCCAGGGAATCCCAACCTCTAGGACTGTCCTGTACTCACGCTGCACTGACACACCTCTACTAGACCCACCATGGAAGCCCTCGCTTCTTCCTTTCACCCTCCGTCTCTTCTTATTCTCTGCTTTTCCCTTTCATTAGTTAAAAATAAATGACATACTTTTTTTCTTACTTTGAAAGCAAATATTCGATGAAAGAAAAAGTAAGTAACTCACAGAAACATTTTTAAAGGTCCACAATAAAACGGTAGAGACACTTATTTTAACCCTTCAGGACATATATTCAGAACCCTTTCCAGAATATGTGCCAGGATATCAATCACAGCTGATGTGTGCTTAACTCACTCCTAGAAAAGAATGAGAGGTATTTTATTCTTCATTTCTGAGCCAGCTCTGCGTCCTGAGCCTGCGCTTCCTCAGCTGATACACTTCACTTGCAGAGCTAGAAATGGAAGCTAGGGGGCGCTAGAAGGCTAAGGCCTCACTCACCCAGAAGGAGGCTGGTGCTAAATAGAGAAGGTATGAACCAGGAGGAAAGAAGGTTCACTAGGGAGGAGGCCAGTGGCAGTGGGTTCAGTGAAAGGGGAAGACCCAGGCCCCACCCCCACAGAAACTTCAAGTAGTAACTTGGCTTCTGTGGACGGGGGATTGAGTCCAAAATTTTTGGCCTTATCCTATAGCATAAGATTCTTGTACCCAGTTTGGCTGAGGAAATGAAGCCATTTTAGAAAACGGATACTGAGCTCCTGGGTGGCTCCCAATAGCTGTAGCCCTTCTCTTTGCTGTCCACTATGTAAAATTCATCTGAGATGGGATTTCCAGCCAGTTCTGGTGTGTGGGAGGGCACCAAACTTACCTCATCTAGAACTATTAAGCCTATTGACAAAAGCCACCGAAAACGGAGTTGAGAGGGGCTTCTTAGGGCATTGGAGCTTTACATGGATACTTTTAAGGAGACATTAGGGAAGCAGGGACCAAATCTGGATTGGATTCTGTCAAAAAGAAAGGGAATTTGGTGATGACTATTCTTCATTTTCACCCTGAAAGGGAAAAACTGAAGTGAGAGAGAGATATCATTGGTTTAAAAAGGTGGAGCACCTGGGTGGCTCAGTCCGTTAAGTGTCCAGCTCTTGATTTTGGTTCAGGTCACTATCTCAAGGTTCATGAAATCTGTACTGACTTGGACTTCTCTCTGCCTCTTCCCTGTTTGCTATCTCTCTCTCTCCCTCTCTCTCTCTCTCAAAATAAAGTTTTAAAAATGTTTAATAAAAAAGTAAAAAGAAAAAAGTAGCAGTCATCAGTGTTAGAGAAGGTATTTAGATATCTTTGTGGTTGTAGAGTGGCTTTGTCTTTATCTTGTTCCAAACATGGTCAGAATGGCATTGTATGAGCGGTATTTATATTCTGTAAACATTGTTAATTTCCACTTGGCAACACCATGATCCAACTGCCAGCAGAGCCGCTTTTTACTTCTTGGAGCAAAAGAATGTATTTTCTCTTAGACCTAATTAATATCCCTTATATATGTACACATATGGATTTTTTTTTACAAATATAGAAGTATACTATACATAGTGTTTGATAATCTATTTTACCTAATAACATATCAGCAAGAGTTTTTCATCACAGTATTCATCTGCATCATTTTAAATGGGATAAATGGGGTTCCATTGTGTGGATGAGCCATACATATGTAACTAGTCCCAGACTGCTCGACATTACATGCTTGTGTGTGTGTGCATGCATGTGCGTGCGTGCAGTGGTCTGCCTGGGCAGCTGTAACAAAGTACCACAGACTGATGGCTAAAGCAATAGAAATTAATCTTCTCAAGGTTCTAGAGGCCAGGGGGAGCCTGGGTGGCTCAGTCGGTTAGGCATCTGACTTCGGCTCAGGTCATGATCTTACGGTTCATGGGTTCGAGCCCCACGTCGGGCTCTGTGCTGACAGCTCAGAGCCTGGAGCCTGCTTCAGATTCTGTGTCTCCCTCTGTCTCTGACCCTCCCCTGCTGTCTCTCTCTCAGAAATAAATAAAACATTTAAAAAATTAAAAAAAAATTCTAGAGGCCAGAAGTGTAAGATCAAGGTATCAGTCTCTTTCCTTGGCTGCCTTCCTCTGGTGTCTTCTATGATCTTCCCTCTGTGTTTGTCTGTGTTCTAATCACCTCTTTTTATAAGGACACTAGTCATATTGGATTAGAGCCTAATTATATGACCTTACTTTTATTTTAATTTCCTCTTCAAAGGCTAGATCTATCTCCAAATACAGTCACATTCTGAAGTACTGAAGCTTAGGATTTTAGCATATGCATTTGGGGTAGGGGACACAGTTCTACCCATTACAGTGTGTGTGTGTGTGTGTGTGTGTGTGTGTGTGTGTGTGTGTGCACGCACTTTTGTAATCAAGGTAGTAATGGGCATCTCCATATCTAAGATTTTGTGTACATCCACAGTTCTTAGGATACACTTCTAGAAGTGGGATCGCTAAATCCAAGTGGGACCACAGTTCCAAGGCTTTTGGTAATATTGTCAAATTGCCCTAAAACACTTGGTATAATGTACATTCTCCAAAAGATGCACAGGAGAGATTTTAGCCCTGTTTCCTTCAATGTGCTTTGTAGTGTTGCAATTATCTACTTTTATTGGTTTCACATTTGGTAGATTTATCTGCCTCCATATGAGTTCAGATGGTCTCAACATGTTAGTGAGACCAAAACTATCCATTTAATTGCTTCAGAAGTAAGAGTTTTTATCGCTAGCTAATTAAACAAGTCAAGGGGAATGTCCTATTGGTAGTAAATCAGGACTGATTTCCCTACACAAAGGTCAGCATGTTGAAGTTAAGTTTTTGATGACAGAAATAGTTCCTTGATCTGTATCTCAAGCATTTATTATTTGATACTCTATGGCATTGCAGTAAACATTTATTGACTATCTTTTAAACACTATCTGATCCAATTAGAATCCTTTCATTGCAAGTGACAGAAAAACTCAATTCTAAATGGCTTAAGCAAAAAGGGAGGAAAGACATGGAATTTTTTTACTCCTGTAACCGAAATCTCTGAAAGACGGTAGAGCCACAGGTGAGTTCATCCTGAAATTAAAGTTTACCACCAGGATCCACCTCTGCTTGGCTGCCTTGGGACTGGCTTGATGCCTAAGCTCTCTGTGCTGGCCTCTGGCAGCCTCGGGCTTTGCCATAATAGTCACAAGATGACTGCAGGAAAATCAGAAGGAAGTCATCATTGATACTGGGCAGGAAAACAATGAATACCACCATTCTACTCTCCTGGAATTCTAGGGCTAATAGGAAATTTGGAAACCGTTAAGTCTAATGATTTTCAAAAGGTATTTGTTTTGTTTTGCTTTGCTTTCTTCACACAAGGTCTTATAATGAAGGAAAATACATAAAACAGAATGAAATTGAGCTGCTCAGGTTGGAACAGGGTGGAGACCAGGGTGGAGACCCTAAGACTCAAATATTTCACCCCCTCATCCTAATTTTCCTCTCCTTTTCCTTTTCCTCGATCAGAAGCCCTGGCCACTCCAGCATAGGGAAAACGAGGCCCTAACACATGCATGGCTTGCTCTAGGACAATAATGCATGAGTGACAGAGTTAATGGAACTCGAGTGCCCTGATTCTGTTCCCTGTCTTGCTGTTTCCCTCACCTCTGTTTACTTCTCACTGCCATTTTGAATATTGTGTTTCACTTCTATTTTTGATTTAGCACCTCTGCTCCCACCAAAAAAAAAAAGTAAACAGAATCCAAAGGCTCAGTTGTTCACCACAGGTGTAGACACACAGCCTTCGTACCTCCACCCGTAGTGAATCGCATAGACAGACTAAGGACCAAGCAGGTTCTTCTGTGCTCTCCAAGTCCACTTGAGGTTTTTATTTTAAATCACCAAGACAATGCCCAAAATCAGTGTTTCTCCGGGTATAACTTAAGGACTTTGTGGCTACTGCTCTAAGATCCTCTGAGGAATTCCTGAGTTTAGAAGATATTTTTGGACAGGGTGCAGGATGAGCAACAGAAGCAAAAAGAAGCAAGCCAAGTGTCCTAGGGATAGCTATCCTATGAGAAAGGAAGCTCTTTGGTTCCACTTTAAGGCAAAGAAATGTTTTCTTTAGCACACAATTGAGAGTTAAAGCCATTACTGAGAAAGAAATTAAAAAGACGACCAAATTTATGCGGATGCAAAAGGAATCCTGTGATTAAAATAAAATAAATACTTTAAATAAATAAAATAAAATAAAATAATAAACAACACCATCTATGTCTGGTGAAAGTATATCCCCAAAATACCACCAATGTGTTTTACTTGCATTTATAGCCAAGGGATAGATATGAGGGACTAATGTAATTTGCCAGTGTACTCACTCTCTCTCCCAGTTTTAACTAAAGCTTTTCTTATGCAGAAGATTAGTGGCATAGAAAAAACTTAGAACACTGCATTAATACATTTTCCAAATAAAACAACATAAAAGGTTAAGGGTCACTGAGATACTAGATAACTTTCGGAACTCCATAGATACAAGGTTGTGGGTTAAAGCCAATGGATGAATGTTGCAAGAGACCAGGAGAGGATCAAGCCTCTCCTTTGTAAAGAACAAATTTTGGAGGGCCACATAACTCTTCCTTTATATGGAGGAAAACAATTTCAAAGCAATGCTTTCTATCAAAACCCACACATAACCTTTTTCATTGTACACTGGTATTCTACAATTAAAAGCAACATTTAATTTGTTGAAGCTAGAGATGTAGAGTGTCTCCAGATATTCAAGTTATAAAAGGAAAAATTTTCCCTTGAACACAGAAGAAAAAAATTAGAAGAAAACTGAGTATATATTTATATATCCCTTTCAGATCCAAACTCACTTTGTGATGCTAGCCACAAAGAAATATATTAAACGTATCATGATTTGTGAGCAGAATCTTGAGATCTAGTACACAGAGAAATATGACTATCAGGAGAAGTAATTCAGGACAGGGAGGCATACCTTTTTTTTTTCACCTTTGGGTTTGAATAACCAAAGAAATTAATCCCCATCCCCCTGTGACCACCCACTTCATAGTTCACACCTGTTTTTTGTCACTTGCTGTTTTAATTATGTATTTACTTATCCATCTTTCCCAGCACCAAATTCAGCAAAGGTGAGAACTGTATCTTACTCATTTAGGATCCCGAAGGTCCTAGGAAAATGCTTGCCCCTGAAGCACTCAACAAACTGAGTAGGCACTCAATAAATAACAAAGGCAGAAAAGCAATCAAATGAATTATATCAACACCACTTCCACATTTTGATTTACTGCCATTTTTACCTTTTTTTTTTTTTTTTTAATTAATACAAGGTTACCTGTAAATTCCAAAGAAAGATTGGGTCAGAAGATTCAGAGACTATGGCTAAATAAAGATTGAGACTGTGGAAGAAAGTTCTAGAAACAGTGGGTAAAATTAATTTATTCCCAACAATGACTTTTGCTTTTCTCCCTTGTCAATTTAATTAAAAAAAAAAAAAAAAAGATAATTAAGCCTAAAAATGCAGCATTGTCAGGGAAACAGCAACTGAAGATAAATAGGGTATGCCAGAAGAGGGCGCTCTTATCACAGATATTTACAGTTAACTTTTTTTTTTTTTTTTTTTTTTTTTTACTGTTTGCCCCACATCAGGGCCAACGGAGAAAGCACAGCATTCTTTCCAAAGGAGCTCATAATTCTCCCAGCCAAGCAAGGAAAAGGAAAAACACCAAGGGTAAAAAAACTAGAGAACAATGCCAAAGGTGATGACCATGCTCCCTGGCCATTGCATTCTAGAAGCGGAGCCATTTCTATGGCTCTCAAAGGATGATTTACCTCCTCCTCACTAAAGCTCAAAAACAAAATGCCCAAGAGAAACCGTATCAAGCCAACCCACATTCTGGCCTGCATTGACCCCTTCCTCTTTATTGCCTTTCAACTCTTTTTATTTCCATTTAAGAGAACAAGTCATTTCATTCTAGGACCAGACCAAACCAAAAGGTTTGGGGACATTTGCCAGAAGTCTAATATTAAGTGATAGTGTTGTGCTTTATAGGGGAAGGAGAACCACATTCTCCCTGATGCCCATAGAGAGTGCCTGGGCTTCTGAGCTGTGGAAATCGAAGAACCCTAACCTCTGCCTTCACCCTTCTTTGGGACAGTTGCAGACTGTAGAACTGATCCTCTTCCTCTGACACAGCTGTCATTGCATGTGATTGATCCAGAGATTGGGAGGTCAGTACCCCATCTCATCCTGGGGCCAAAGTCCCGTCTTCCCCAAGGCCAGCTCTGTTTGGGGATTTCATGTGTGTACTGGTCCAAAATATGTCCTTCTCTTAGACTAAGTGTGACTCTACAATTCCAACTCAATTGCCTACGCTGATCTAGGCCCTCTTCATTCCTATGGGCTCCTAGGGGTGCCTCCCTGCTCTAGTCCTGGTCCTCGATCGGTCCTCCCCATTGCACTGGAGTTCCCTTCCTAGATAAAGATCTGATCCTTGACTACTTCAGCTTCACTGCCCATCATTCTTCCCATTGTTTACTCCAGCCAGATTGGCCTCTGTGTTGTTCCATGAATATGACTGTGCTCCTGCCTCAGGGCCTTTGTACCTACTATTCTTCTCTCTGTCTAGAATTATGTTCTACATTACCCACATGGTTCATTTTCTCACTCCATTCAGGCTGTGCCCACATCATGCCTTCCCTGATCATGGGCATCCAAAGCAGCACCTGCCATATTACACTCTACCCTCTTACTCCTCTTGCACTGCTTTATTTTTCTTCATAGCATTCATCACTCCCTGACCTCATGTTATTAGCTGGTTGTTTATTTCTGCCAGCTCCATGAGGGCAGAGACTTCATCCCACCTTGCCCAGGGCTGTTTTTGCAAGTGCCTGGCACTTTGGATGTTCCCAATAAATATGTGCTTAATTAATTAATTAAACCATACCTTTCATCCACTCAGTTCTCTCCTCCATCCCCTCAGGTATTCCTCATTCATTCCAGAATTAACCCAAACCCTATGGTGTGGCATTCATGGTTCATAACCTGACTGTCTCCTCCTTTTCTGACCTCATCTCTTATCACACCTTCCCCACCTGCAATGGACCCTGAACTCTAGTCTAACCTAGTAATATACCCTCCACTCTCCTGCCTGCATGCCTTTGCTGCTGCCTTATGTTATATCATCATTTGTTGAACTCCTCCTAACCTCTCAAAACCTTCTGACATGCTATCTCCCCTCTATCCTCCTTCCCATCCCAGCCATTGACAGTTTTGTCCTTTGACATCAGCTTGTACATCTCTTACCTTATATCCTGTGTTACAGATTATTTCTCCATTTAACCTTCTCTACCAGTAGACAAAACATCACGACCGGATATTCACCCTTTTAACCCCCAAGCGCATAGAGCAGGACTCTTGAACTCAAATGCCCCCAGAAGCTAGGCACAAAGTGAGGCACATGGGTGTATTTGTCTGCTCGGGCCGCCCTAACAAAATACCACAGAGCAGGGGCTCCAACAACAGTAGCGTACTTTCTCACAGCTCTGGGGTTTGAAAGGCCAAGATCTAGCTGCCCTCAGCACTGGTTTCTGGTGAGAGCTCTCTTCCTGGCTAATAGATGGCTGCCTTCTCCCTGTACACAGGTCCTTTCCTTCTCCTCTGTACACTCATGGTAAGAGAGAGAAAGCTCTCTGGTGTCTCTTCCTCTTCTTATAATGACACTAGCCCTAATTGTCACCTTTTTTTTTTTTTAAGTTTGTTTTTTGAGAGAAACAGAGACAGCACAAGTAGGGGAGGAGCAGAGAGGAAAGAATCCCAAGGAGCCTCTGCACTAGTAGCACAGAGCCCAACGCAGGGCTTGAACTCATGAACTAAGCCAAAACCAAGAGCTAGATGCTTAACCAAGTGAGCCATCCAGGCACCACCACCACCACCATCACCCCCCCCCCCATTGCCTTCTTAAAGGCTTTATCTCTATATACAGACACACTGGGATTAGGGCTTCAAAACATGAATTTAGGGGGACACAGTTCAGTCCATAACAACGGGCCAGACTGGATTTAGGAAAACTGGAGGCAGTTCCCCAATCATATGGGGGAGCTGCTACTTAGTTCTAGCACACGATCCCAGGCCTGACACACAAGCCTCATATTCTCCAACCTTCAGGATTTGAAAGAAATTGAAAATTATAGGTGAAATTATAGGTGAAATCTCTTAACTTTAAAATATCAGTAACTAATTTAAAAAATATTTATGAAAGCAAAACATATACTGCCCACAGACCTGGGGACCAAGAATTGACAGTGTTCTGGATTCTGGTGGAAGTGCCTGGCCTATAGCAATGCCTTGTTAACTGTTTTGTGAGCAAATGGTTCACTGATGGATATGTGTGCCATTGTTTGGAAAGCTCTGAAATGAAAATGATGCAGTGGCAAAGTCTCACTTCTAACTTCTAGAAAGACTGCCTACTCCTCCCCCATTTCCCGCTGTGTTTGTCCACTAACAAGTTCTGCTGTCACTTCCCGCCTCTCCATTCCCATCTCCCCCGCTCAGCCACACAAACCGGGGCAGACCCTTCCTCAGGGCTGCAATTAATGGGAAAGAGTGAGAAACTGGAGTCAGTTCACAGAAAGCCGCAGAAGAGATGAGAGGTCTGAGGAATAAAGATCAGGAGAGGTTAAAGGAGCCAAGGTAATTCCGTTCAGAGGCGAGAGGGTTACAGGGTTAGCCAGCAATGGTTTTCAAGTATATAAAAGGCTCATGCCCAGGACAGTAATGAGCTGTTCGCCCTACTGAGAACAGAACAAACAGAAAACAGACTCCAAATGCAGCATGGGGATTTGAATGTTTTCCCCCTAACATAGACATTTGTAAGGACTTTTGTGTTTGAATGGACCTTCACAGTGAAAAAGTTCTTTTTTTCATTCATTATCTCCCTTCTGGTTGTAACATTCTGTGATTCTAAGGAAGTCCTGTTAGAAAAGGTTGTTCATAGTGAAAGAAAAAGCTATAAGGTGAAAGACTTTCCTCTATTCTAAGAAATAGAATGGATGTGATGTGATGTTGCTCAATGAAGATTATAATATTTCTGTATTTACCTATGAGATTCACTTCATAGAGGAAGCAACAGAAATCCAAATGACTCTGGTAATATGCCCAAGGCCACAGATGGCTATAAACACCCACATTTTCCCCCATCATGTGCTTTCCAATTACATACTGAGAAAGCCAGGTTTTCTCCAGTAAATGAGGAGGGGCAATGAAGATATATAAATAAATAGATACACATGAGCAAACAAACAGCCTGTTCCTTCAGAAGTGCAGAGTCATGATCCTCCAGGACAGAGATGAGCTGCCCTCACAGGACAGCTGGACATTTCCTAGGAGCCTCCATGGTGACTTGCATTTTCTTAACTTGCTAAGTGAAAGGGAGAGCAGGGGACAGCTTTTGTCTTTGGAAACTCTGGCAAACCTGGAGCTACAGGCAACTGGCCTCCAAGGAATCCCTCAGCAGAACAACACTGACAAAGTCCTGGATGTTTCCTCTGTGCTTCCTTTCCCCTCTGTGGCCCAAAGCCCCCCACCCACCCCCATCTCTGGACACCTCTACCGTAAAGGGTTCTTTTTGTCAGGTGCACCCACGGAGAAGGCTAATCAGACCTGGAAGCCAGCCTGTTCTCTTTCCTCACACACTCTCTGACTAGGAATTCCAACCAAAGTGATATGGCCTTACTCCTTTCAACGGCGGCCCATTGTCACATAGCTCACAGGACTGAATCTGGAGGGTTTCCAGGGTTTCAGATAAGCACATGCCCTCACACGTTCTGTGCAGGTAAAACCTGCTCGATTAGTCTGTGACATTCACTCGTCTTGAACTCTTCTTTCCTCCTCTTTCTGCCACTTCCCGAGATTCCTTTCTTTACCCTGATAGCACCTAATTATATTGCTCTTCTTGGTGGACTTGTAAAGGCACTCAGTATCATATTTTAATATGACTGGATATTAATTAATAGAGCAAGAATGACTATCAACATTAAATCCAAGAGAAGTGTTTTGTGTTGCTGTGTTTCGGGTGGTAGGACTCTATCTGAAGGGTTTGATAAGGAGAGGGGATTCTATTTACTTATAGGTCATAAAACTGTTGCTGGACATCTGGAATCAAGGAGACTACAGCAGGAATGTGGAAGTCTGACAAACATGACAAAGGCACTTAAGACCATGAATTTAGAAAAAGCTGAAGGGGCAGCTTATCATATTGCTGGTTGTTTCCTGCAATGCAGTTATGCTCAGTACTGTTGTACTCTGCACTGGCTTAAATAGCATAAAAATGGGGAGATGAGGACATTGAATCTACTTTTTTAAATGTTTTATTTATTTATTTTTGAGACAGAGAGAGAGAGAGAGAGAGGGAAAGAGAGAGAGAGTGTATGTGTGTGTGTGTGTGTGTGTGTGTGTGTGTGTGTGTGCATGTGTGGAAGCAGGGGAGGGTCAGAGAGCTAGGGAGACACAGAATCTGAAACAGGCTCCAGGCTCTGAGCCGTCAGCACAGAGCCTGACACGGGGCTCCAACTCACAAACCTCAAGATCATGACCTGAGCCAAAGTTGGATGCTTAACCAACTGAGCCACCCAGGTGCCCTTTGAATCTACTTCTAATGAGTAGAGATTAAATTACTCATTTGAAATTCTGTCACATAAATTTGGAGCCAGACAAATCTGGGTTCAAATCCCAGATCTGCCATTTGCTATGAGAATCTGGCCATGAAATGTCACTCCTAAAATAAGGACAAAAATACCAACCTCCAAGGTGATTGTAAAAATGAATTTAAATAAGATACATCGCATACATAGCAGTCGTTAGCACATATCTTTTGAGAGGTGGAACACACCTCTCTAGATTCCAACCAAATTTACCTTGAAAGCACACATCAGCAACCTGGAATATTGTAGCAAAGGCAGTCCTGGTATTGGCTCAGAGATTGTACTTCCAGTGTCTCCCACTGAGGTAAGAAGTGTGCTCAGTGTATCCTGGGCAACCTCCCTCTATCACCACCCTGCCTCCACCTTCCAGCAAACCCATCCACCTCTGCTGTGCCCCAAGGCTACTCCTCTTGTTATCCTCTCCTCTTTATTTATTTTCATTTAATTTTATTTATTTTGAGAGAAAGAGAGAAAATGAGCAGAGTAGAGGCAGAGAGAGGGGAAGACAGAATCCCAAGCAGGCTCCGCGCCATCAGCACAGTGCCTAATGCAGGGCTAGAACTCACACACTGTGTGACCATGACCTGAACCAAGATCAAGAGTTGGACACTTGACTCACTAAGCCACCCAGGTGTCCCTCTCCTCCCCTCTTTAATCACGACTCCTCTTCCTTCAGGACTGTGATGTTCTGTACATGCTCATGCAATGGTATCATCAGTTTCCTCATCAGCCAACTGAAAGAGTAAATGAAAAGCTCCTAACTGCACTAGACACTCAAGAGGTCTTGATAAATGTGAGTTCTCAACCCTTATGTATGAAATGAGAGATCTTGACAAGGTTACCTCTAAATTCCTGGGATTCCACAGAAATTCATAGCCAAGTATAAAGCCAGGGTATATTTGCATGCTGGCCGGAGAATTTTTCTAACCACCCACACTCCATCTAATTGGGACTAATCTCCAGTTGGTACGTTAAGTGATATTTAAAGATACCAAGAGAAACTGGATTACCCCCAGCCCCCACACGAAGGCCAGGACAGTATTAAGCTCCTCACCACCCCACTTCTGAAAGGTGACAGGCCCTTGCCCTGAACACAAATATGATTAAGCAATTAAAATTAGGGTTACCACCTGTCAAGAATATTTCTGAACAGTCCAAGGAAACACAGGTCAACTTCATCCGAGAGGGACCCTTTGATCAGAAGCTGTGTCCTTAGGTTATCAGAAACATGACGGGCTTTTTGAGCAGACTCTAAGAACAGCCCAGGCACCCTAGGCTTCTGTAGCATCTCCTGGATTCAGGCTGGGGTGACCTGACCTGAATATGGCACTTGACATTAAGTCACGTTTGGACTTCTATGGCTGGTCTGTCAGGCAGAGGACCATCCACGGAACTGATGACTCCGTAACAGCCCAGTAATGAAATCATGTGACTAGGATATACAGCTGGCAATTACATTCTCGATGGATCACTTCGGGAAGCAAAAAAGATAAAGTGCTTTATAATGTATTCATTCATTTCAATATAGTCAGTGGTAATGTTAGAGAGTGGTTCATATCAAGAAAAGACTGAACTGCATTTGAAAGGGAAAAATGTGTTTTCTTAAAGGGAGTATTTTGGAGAACCAAATGCATGTACGTGAGATGCTTCATTAAATCATCAGTCAGTTTGGCAGGTAATCCTAACATGCTCCTGGCAAAAGTGGGAATTGGAGCAATCGAAAGAGTGGAAACAAATGAGCTACAGGTGTACCTTGTTTTTGTTCTGGGTCTCACTTGGATTATTACGGGCTATATCAAATATATTTCAAAAAGTTTGTAGTAGATCATTCCAATAAACAGATTTCAGATTTCTAGGAAGCATCAGATATTTATTTGACGGGCACACAAAGGCGAAAACGTGGCTTCCAGGTTGTCCTCTTGGGGACTCAATGGCTTCTGGGTAAATACCCAGTTCTCAAGCTGTTCTCTCCCCCCCCTCTCTCCCAGGGGACAGCTAGGTCACACAGGGGAAGGACTGGACTCTTACAGTAAGGTGGAAAACACAGATAACCACCCAGAGAAGGGGACTATCTTAGAAGACGTTGTTCTGATGCTTTTAAAGAAGGTAAACCTAGAGAGTGCCAAGCAGGTCCCCAGCCTTGTCAATCCTGCCAATCACCATCTAAAGTATTGTTTCCTCCAAGCTAATCCATGTTTATTTTTTTAATTTTTTTAAGTTGGGTTTAGGGGCAGGTTGTCTGTTTATTTGTTTAGAGAGGGGGGAGTGGGAAGAGGGGCAGAGGGGGAGGGAAAGAGAATCTTAAGCAGGCTCCATGCTCAGTGGGGGGCCTGACAAGTGACTCAGTCCCACGGCTGTGGGATCATGACCTGAGCCGAGTCAGATGCTCAACTGACTGAGCCACCCAGCCACTAAGCTAATCTATGTTTAAAGCTAACTCATCATCTTCTTTTTCTTCCTCTCCCCAAATTAACCCTCATTTTTAACTTTCCTATATCATTTACTCAATTTACCTAACTGTTGAGAACCTATGTGTCAGGTACTGTGTTAAGGGCAGAGTTGAAAATGAGGCATAGTCTTTGTCCATTTGCCCTCACATCCTGGTAATGAACAAACTAAACAGAGAACAACCATACAAATGACTAACTAGATAATATATTGTTAGGTGAGGAAACATACTAAGAAAAATCAAGCAGGGTAAGGGGAAATAGAGGGATGGAGTAGTCAGAGAAGATCTCTCTAATGAGGGTACATCTTAGCAGCATCTGTGAACCTGCAAGAACTTTGGGGGAGAGTAATGTTTTCATGTTTAGTGTATTGGTAGAAAATTCCAGTTTTCAAATTACAAAGGTAAAATAGATGAGGGGAGAGGCAAGGTAGGGACTGAGAGTAAGGAAGCAAGTCAGGTCAATAGCTGGGGGAAGAAAGTTCAGGATGGAGAAACTGGCAAGTGGAAAGGCCTTGAAGTAGAATTTTGCTGGCCTTGTTCAAGGAACAGCAAGGATCTCTGTGTGGCTGGAGAAAGTGAGCAAACAGGATGAGGGGCAGGGCATGGCTCTCGGTTCTTATTCCACGTCAGCATGGAAACTACAGATGCACTCCTCCCACCTTTTCCTTGATCCGTCCAGCTAGACTTGGTTATCTTTTCTGAAGGACGATTCTCTAGAATCACCCTCTCCCTGCGTCTCCCCACTCTCCCACCTGAATGCAGGCCCCACTCACTTTATGCCTGGATTACTGAAGAGCCTCCTAACTGGCCTTCCAAACTCGTGCAGCAGCAGCACCTATTGCTCTAATCACTTTACTCTAAGCTTCCAGATTAATCCTCCTAGAGCATTGCCTTCATCATGTCTTTTCCTCCCTTGCATAAATATGGCTTAGCATTACCTATAGGATAAAGCAGAAGCTCCTTAGCGTGCCCCTTCTCCATTCCTGCCTCAATCTGGCCTCAGTGACATCACTCAGGATCTCTGTTCCCACCTTCCCAACTCCAGCGACCTCCCCCCATCATGCCATACACTGGGTGTCCTCATTCTCAAGCCTTGAAGCCCAGCCTAAGACCCACTTGAGCCCACTCTGAGCAGCCCATCCCAAAAAGATTGTCGCCTCTCTTTAACAGCTGGCACACTAAGTCATAAACGTATCTCTACTGCCTAATGTACAGCAGTCCATAGGGCTCGGAGCTCACCAGTTATACTAAATTTATTGAGGGCGGGACCCATGTCTCTACATCCTGTACATCATTTGAGTGACATGTATCCACAAGCCATACTTTATATTGTATGTGGACAATAAATACTAACAAAGAAAAAGTTCTAGGTTGTTAGGCATTGATTTGGGGAAGAAAAATGAAATAAAATGATCATATTATGTCAATGAAGCCATTCTTTTTCTGCAGACAAAAGGGGCTATTCGATTCAAGGTCATCTTCCCTGTCATACGGAGGAAGGTAGCCCAGCAGCATGGTCTCAAACATCTTATTTTGTTCACCTCTGTATTCAGTAACTAACTATCTAAGTACTCAGATATCTTACATATTTATACTAAGCACTGAGTATATGTAACTACAAATTCTCTAGGGATATGCTATCAATGCGATTGAATAAAATGTAGAAACTGTGCCTCCCCCATGTGGACTCCTAGTAGGGAATGCTAACAGATCTGAAGAGCTTTATGAAAGTGAGAAGATACATTTCTTCAGTCTTCAGTACCAATAACAACAGGTGGGCAACAACATATTTTTTTGCTACACAGAAAGCTCACATGGGTGCCAGTAAAAACATAGGCAAAGTTTATAAATCTTGCATTGTTATGGAGAAAATATAAAATCTCATTCTTAAGTAGAACGGTTTCTAACAAGAAGCCAAAGTAAAAATTCCTTTCACCTTTGAATGCCGGATGGCCTTGCACAGAGTTGCCCGACAGAACTGAACTGTCTGGACAATATTTTATGTGTGTTCTTTGAAATTAGCACCTGCTAGAGTCTTTGAAGTCCTAGCTTTCAAAATGATAATAATCATAATTAAGTTTAAAATAAAATTTTAATTCTGTATTTAATTCATAGTTCACCTGTTTCCAGCAAGATGAAGCACCTGAGGGAAGGGTGAGTGTGTAGGTGGATATGCGGGGTTGGATGGCAAATCATTAACTTTCCCCTTTCTCTTACCTTTATTCCTGGAGAGCCAGGCCTCCGTGGTTACATCATGCATATGAATGCTCAGGACAAGACTCAATCATAATGACAGTAGGCAGCGGCCTTTCCCAACATGAGATGCAGGAGCCCATGTACCCTCCAGGCCTTCCCACTAGCTAAAGCCTGGAACCCCTTCATTATTGGATTATTTGTCCAGCTTTCTTCCTTCTCCATGAGCCTGTAGGAATTTTAAGGAAAGGGACTACTTGAAGCTGTCATGTATATCTTAGGGCAAAGGTTAAAATTCTAGGTTTACGAGGCCAGGCAGGGCTAGGAGGGGACTGAAGCGAACAGCTCCGGTGAGCCCAGGCTAGAGGGAGCCGTGCACCATGGGCCCACCGCTGCCAAGCCTCTGACCTTTCAGAAGAAGCCAAAAAGCCACATTTTTAAATGAAATCCACCCCCTCTCTTTTTCTAATGTTGACAACTCTGGCTTGTCAAAATACTGTATAGATCAGGGGCATGTGGGCGGCTCAGTCATTTAAGCATCCGACTCTGAAACTCGGCTCAGGCCATTATCTCACAGTGCATAGGTTTGATCCCTGTGTCGGACTCTGTGCTGACAGCGTGGAATCTGCTTGGGATTCTCTGTCTCCTCTCTCTCTTTCCGCCCCTCCCCTGCTCGCATGCTCTGTTTCTCTCTCAAAATAAATAAACATTAAAAAAAAAAAAAAAACTGTACAGACCAGACCGAATCCAACTGCAGGCCAGCAGTGAAACATGTTAGCAAGCTTGTCTCAGTACAGTGTGTGGGAGAAGTGTGGGTAACAGCCAGTATCCACCTGGTGGACAAAGGCAGGAAGGGAAGGAGAGGCAGCGCTTCAGAGAGAATCCAAAGGTCTGGGTGAGTTAAGCAGCTTTGCCAAAGGTGTGCCCTGCAGCAGTTTGCCTGGGCACCAACCTGCCCAGGGAGGGAAGAGGTCACACAAGGAGCCTCCGGCGGCAGCCCTTTTGTCCACAGCCTCTCTACCTCTACTCTACCCTTGGCTCAGGCCCACCTTATGATATTCCTGGCCACATTTAGAATATATAGAGTATGGCTTTGCCAGTAGAAAGACAAATATGAACTAGGTTAGAGTATATTCATTTTTTTTCTTCTGATTTTAAAAGAAATTTTTTTTTTCTTGGGACCCTAAAAGTATCATGCGCCTTAGCCCTAAAGAGCCTAAAAGATAGGAGCGCCTGGGTGGCTCAGTTGGTTAAGCGTCCGACGTTGGCTCAGGTCATGATCTCATGGTTCATGGGTTTGAGCCCCTCATCGGGCTCTGTGCTGACAGCTCGGAACCTGGAGCCTGCTTCAGATTCTGTGTCTCCCTTTCTCTCTACCCCTCCCTGATCACACTGTCTCTCTCACTCTTAAAAAAAAATAAACATAAAAAATAAAATTAAAAAAAGAGTGTAGAAGATAAAGTTGGCCCTGCTTCCAGTTTAGCAGTGCTTGGCTTAAATGCTGGGTGAGAACTCTCTTGGTTACTAGCTCCTGGTGCATGTCACTGTAAAAATGACAAATCAGTAGTCAGATTGGGAGGCGGTTATATATTGTGGACATGAACATAGGCCATGAAAACGGATTGCGTAGGCTCAAATCCCAGTCTTTCCATTTATAATTTAAGTGATATTTGGCAAGTCCTTTACTGTCTCTGCACCTTAATCTCCTTATCCATGAAGCAAGAATAGTAACAGTACCTCTCGGAATCACTGCAAGGATTAAATGGGTTAATATACGTAAATAGCTTAGAAAGTCCCCTGGCAAAAGGAAGAAACAAACACTAGCTATTATTTCGTTCTGTCGTGTTCCCACGACTGACTGGCTTTATGGTTCTGAATGCTGATGAAATTATTGAGTTAATATGTAAAAACTCTTGAAGAGCCAAGCATTCTCTGGTCATGAAGGCAAAAGCTTTCTCTTGATTTCCTAAAGGTAACTTAACTATGTAAAATTCAAGAGATAGATGAATATTTATGCAGGCTTGGCTTGGCTAATTTTTCATGTTATCTTATGTTCTTTATTTTCTGATTTCCCCCATTTGTCTCTAAAAGAAGTTCAAAGTGGAGACTTGAACTTAGAAACTTATCCACGGATTGTGTTTTATATCCTGAAGAGATTTAAATATGCTTTGTATGCATCAAGTGCCTAGCAGCCTTCAAAGCACTCAAACATTATACAATGATATACATTTGAATTACCTAAAAACAAGAGAGAAGTTTAGAAAATTTCATGACACTAGGAGGACCCAGAATGCCAGTCTCCCTTGTTGTCCTGGGATAATTCTCAACTGTGATTTCTGTTGTCATCCATAGAGTCATAGAAGGAGCAGGAGCCTTTCAAGTTACCAGCCCATCCCTCATTTGCTCAACTAATTAATAAACTAAACTAATCCCTCACTTACTAAACAAACAGTTGTTTCCTCAAGATCATGTTGGCTAGTCTCAAGTTCTTCATGTATAGTCTTGCCGTCTCTGTCATCATTTTGCATATATTGCTTATTCTGAGTTTTTGTATGAATCCATCCATACCTCTGATGCTAGAATTGTTGCAGCTAAAGACTGTTAGGCTTTTGTGAAGATTTTGGACTTCCTCACCATTTTATAAAGCGGGAGGAGGAAATAGAGACCCTTGTGCATGATCAGGCTCTCAGCCTACATGTACTCCATATGGTTCATAGTCACATCTGGCATGAAGCATTTCTATTTCCAAATATTTAGAGATATAGTAAAATGAGTGTTGTTTGATTTCAAAAGAGCTAACAACAATGTATCCAAAGCCACATGATTTGGTGATTCCTGAAGACAAGAATAAGGGAAGTCATTGGAATTGTGAGCTGTGCTGAGCCTATATGCCTTTCTCTCTCTACATAATACACCTTTAACTTCTCAAAACTACAAAAGAAAATGTCTTCTCATATAATCTGAAGGAATGGCACAACTTTATTTTTTTAAGTTTATTTATTTGAGACAGAAAGAGCAAAAGCAGGTGAGTGGCCAGAAGAGTAGGAGAAACAGAATCCCAAGCAGGCTCCACACCATCAGCACAGAGCCTGATGGGGGACTTGAACTCGCCAACTGGGAAATCATGACCTGAGCCGAGATCAAGAGTTGGACACAACCGACTGAGCTACCCAGGTGCCCCAGGAATGATACAACTTTAAATCTCTTACACCAGCCAAGAAAAAAATCCCATTTTTAAGACACAGCTTTACTGTAGTCTAATAGTTCCCTTTCCAAAAAAAACAGAAAAAACAAAAACAAAAACAAAAACAAAAAAATCTCTTGCACGTATGCAAAATACTTTAAAATCAGCAATTCCTCCCAATAGTATTGTTAACTCACTTTGTAGTGAAGGTACTAAAGAAAGTTTGAGACATATGAAATTTTATATAACTCACATTCTCTTCCATTGTTGAGTCCAGTGAGCCATGCTGTGTTCCTAATGTTCAAATAGATGTCCAAATCTTTCTTTGGGCCAAAATAAACTAACTGGTTGCATCTGAAATAGCTGCTTTGTTAAAAACCAGAGTCATTTATAAACAGAATGGTTATTTCCTGATAGCAAAAGAACAAACCCCATTACCAACCTATGCTCACATGTGATGTTCAGCTCTGTGGGCCCAAATGCAATTCCTGAGCATAAGCCATGTCAGCATTAAGTGCTGGATACAAGCTAATATATGGGCTCTTTTTAACTGGACTATTAAGTCCATTAACATTTAATGAAACAATTTTAACTATACCCACAAAAACACTCACAATGCCTTTCTATCAACTCCCTAAAGGCAAAACAACATACATTTAAAAGAAAACTAACTATGCAGCTTTCCTAAGTGCAGATGATTTCCGTAGGACAGGTTAAGTCCTGAATTTCTGTCTCAATGCAGTCCACATTTGATTTTTACTATAAAGATAAACTCAAACTGGCAATTACCCTTTGCTAACCCTGCCAAATCATCTCAGCGTGAAAATGCAGGCATTTTTCTTACTACATTGTATGTAATCTATGTAGAATTAACTAATTTCACAAAGAGTCTTAGTAATCCATTTCACATTTATGCTATGAAGCATTATCTTTAAAAATATCATGTTAATTATTTTTCCTTTACAACAGTCTCAGAGTAAAATTATATTCACTTTGACTTAAATGATGAAGATGTAGAAAGCAAAGTCCTTTACAGAGATGCACTGTCACATTGACACAGAGAGATTTACATGGGAATGCAGGTAACAGATTGTCCAGTCATTTGTACTTTTTCTCGTCTGTTACCTTTAACGCGTACATACACTAGTTTAAACTTATGTTTGTTCTGAACCTAAGTCTGTATATTTTTATAAATAACATTCCCAAGGCTTATTTTGAAACTTCTAAGGTAGAAAAAAGAGAAATTGGTTCCCTTATTAAGGGGCGCCTGGGTGGCTTAGTCGGTTAAGCGTCCGACTTTCGCTTGGGTCATGATCTCGCGGTTCGTGGGTTCGAGCCCCGCTTCGGGCTCTGTGCTGTCTGCCTGCTCTGAGCCTGGAGCCTGTTTCAGTCTGTGACTCCCTCTCTCTCTGACCCTCCCCTGCTCACGCTGTCTCTCTCTCTCTCCTAGAAATAAATAAAACATTAAAAAAAAATTAAAAAAAAATAAGCTTTAAAAAAATTCATTGGGGAGCCTATGTGGCTCAGTTGGTAGACTGTCCAACTTCGGCACAGGTCATGATCTCGCAGTCTGGGTCTGAGCCCCGCATCAGGCTCTGTGCTGACAGCTGAGCCTGGAGCCTGCTTCAGATACTGTCTCTCTCTCTCTCTCTCTCTCTCTCTCTGCCCCTCCACCACTCACACTCTGCATCTCTGTCTCAAAAATAAACATTAAAAATTTTTTTAAATCACTAACATATTCTTATTCATGTTTCTTAGTGTAATGCACTAGCTGTACAATTCTATAGATTTAATGACTCTATATGCACTCCTCCAAATCCGACCCCTGTGGAAAGAGCTCTCCCTCAGTTTAAAAAAATAAAATCAACTACAAGCATCCATGACTCCTAGTCATGTTTTTGGCAAACTTATTTAATAATCTAATGATTTAAAAATACATCATATTTTTTTTAAACACCTGTCTTGAAAGACCTCACATAGCAGCTTCAGGGATTTGAATACCTTTGAGAAACCTGAACATCTAAAGGAGTTCGTGGGACTGATGCCGTCGAGGCACTGAACATTCGACATGGCAGTTGTAGAACTTGTAAATGTACCACAGTAGGAAGCAGCTTTCCATGGACTTCAAAGCAAACGGCAGTTAATTATCTAGCTTTCAGGAGCGGCGTGGACTTTACCGTGACAGCTGTTAGGCGAGGACACATGGGCATCTCCACAATCGAACATCGGCTCGTGTCATTGTTTGGCTTGGATCTCATTGGAAAGAAATGCTTAAGGTCTCAGCTTGGTTCAATTCAAATTAGTCTAAGAGTTTTCCCAGATGGTTTCTCAGCACAAGCTTATTTCTCACCCCCAGAGCCTGTGCCTCGCCATCACCTCAGATCTGCAGTCGACATGCTGTTTGCATATGCTTAAGTTCCATTTTTAATGCCATGCATGGGATATATCCATTTGAACTCTCTCCTCCCTGTTATTATTGTGAATTCAACCTGGGGCTCTTGTAACTTTGGAAAGAAAAGAAATGCTGCTGCTTTTTAATCTCTCTCTCTCTGTCTCTCTCCCTCTCCGACTCCCTCCCTCTCATCCACCCTCCTCAGTTTTTTCACCCACAGAAAAGATTGACTGTTTCTACTTGGTGCATAACTTGGGGGGGGGCTTGGGGTGTCCTTCATGGCAGACAGAATATAGTGGACCCAACTAGTATTTGGCTTGCATGAATCCTAGCATAGCCTGGCTTGTCCATACCTTCCGTCTATGACCTTATCAGCCTTCATATCTGCCATGATAAATGCCCAGAATAATCAAGTTCATTCCTGGCCTCTCCTAACACCACCTCCCAGTCGAGCGTTGTGGTCACAATTGTGCACTTTGCTGCACCTAGCGCTATTTTTAGACCCAGAACTCATCCTCCTTGAACAATGTCTGATCGTCCAAAAACACAGGGGATGTTCCCCCAAGGAAAGAAGGCAAAAAGAAAGTAGCGAACATATGCCTTTGATTAGACCTGCTGGAGGTCGAGAAGAGTGAAATTTGAAGGGGAAAGAGTGAGGGGCAGGATTATAGGGATCAGAAAGCTGATTGGGAAAAAGTTAAGAGAAGGAAAACTTTTAAAAAAAGAAAAAAATGAAGTACCAAACTGTTTGATATGACCTAAACTAACTTCATCCCTTTTAGAAAAATGTCTGCCTTTAAGTACTCTAAGTTAGTGAGGTCTTGCTGTTAAACTTGAAAAGTAAAAAGTAGGAAAAAAAGAAAAAAACGCTTGAACAAAAATCCCCAGAAATTGCTGATCTCTCATTTCCATTCACTTCAATCAGCCCCATACTGTTTCTTGACATGTCCAAAGTCCCAAATGAGGCCTTGATGATTTCGAGCAGTTGGTAACTATGTGCAATATATGCAGAATCATCTTCTGTGGATTCTAAAAACCCAGGACTCTTCTCGTCACCCCACCTCCAGGAAACAAATATCAAATGCTTTCATCTTTCTAGTACGAAAAATGTTTTCAAGCTGCTTGTTAAAATGTGTGGTGTGAGTGATTGGACAAAAATATTACACAAATTTATTAATGGTCTTCAAACATGTTTCTTTGCAGTTTTCAGTTCGTCTTAGATTAAGTGCCGAGCAGAAACTGGCTTTGTTTCTTGCAGCCCAATCACAAAAGATGCATAAATCTTTAATGTTCTTCGGTTCCTTTAGTGACTTTGTTTTCTTCTAAAAGTGTCTGAATACCTCTGAAATGCATGCTGGATAAATTCCCAAGAGGCCAGGCTTCTGGCCAAAATACTCAAAGGTGATAGGCTACAGCCACTTCCTTCTTCCTAAGGAAAATGGTGCAAAGGCGCGAGTGTGTGACAAATTTGTGACTGCCAAGTGTTCAGGCTATGTTTTCTAAGGAGATGCTGAGTAGACCCTGTTAAAGCAAACTGCATTATGTGGAGAGGAAATAGTTAATGAAACCTAAGTTTTCTAGTCTAAATAAGGCAATGTGTAATCAGTGAATCATAAAAGCTGAGAATGGGAATGTACATTAAAAATCATATGGCCCTGGGGCCCTGGGTGGCTCAGTCGGTTAAGCATCTGGCTCTCGGTTTTGGCTCAGGTCACGAGTTTCATGAGTTTGAGCCCTGCATTGGGCTCTGCATGGCAGTGCAGAGCCTGCTTGAGATTCTCTCTCTCCCTCTCTCTCCCCCTCTCTGACTCATGCTGTCTCTGTCCTTCTCAAACAAATAAATAAAACTTAAAAAAATTATATGGTCCAGATATCTAATCTAAGAATACCTGCCGTAATATTCCTACCAAGTAATCATATGTTTGAACACCTCTGGAGCAGAGAATCTACTCTGTGTTAAAATAGTCTATACACATACACACAGTTGCAATTCATATCAAACAAATGGATAATCTCCATAATATGGAGAGCTACTACATAGTAGCTCTGACAGCATTGGGATTCTCTCTCTCTCTTTCTCTCTCTCTTTGTCCCTCCCCTGCTAGTGTTCTCTCTCTCAAAATAAATAAACATTAAAAAAAAGAAGATAGGAGATATGTTAAACTTCACTTACAGTAGGAGAAATGCAAATCAAAACCACATTGAAATACAACTTTTCAAATATCTCATATATTCCTTATATGAGTATAAATTTGTACAATCCCTATAGAGTAAAATTAGGAATTAAAATAACAAATGAATATACATGCTTTTATTCACTGTTTCTACTTTTAGGAATTTGTACACATGCAAAATGATCTACTTTTTTTTTAACGTTTATTTATTTTTGAGAGACAGAGCATGAGTAGGAGAGGGGCAGAGAAAGAGCAAGACACAGAATCTGAAGCAGGCTCCAGGCTCTGAGCTGTCAGCACAGAGCCTAATGCGGGGCTTGAACTCACAAACTGCAACATCATGACCTGAGTGGAAGTCAGATACTTAACCAACTGAGCCCCTCAGGCACCCCAAAATCATCTACTTATATAGGTAGTCACTGAAGCCTTGTTGGTGCTAACAAAAGATGTGGAAGTAACTGAAATACTCATCAACAAAGATCCAGTTAAATAAACTATAGTACACCCATGCAATGGAGTAGTATGCAGCTGTAAGTAATAATACTAATAATAAGGCACCTGTTACTGTTCATAAAAGAAAGTCATCAAACTTTATTGTTCAAAAAAAAGGCAAGTTACCTTCAGCAAACTAGGAATGCAGAACTTCCTCAACTTGATAATGAATCACCATAAAAAAAAAATCTAACATCATAGTTAGTGGTGAGAAACTTGAAGCTTTCCCACTAAGATCAGGAAGAAGACAAAGATGTTCCCTCTTAGCACTGCTTTTCAACATCACACTGGAAATGCTAGCTGATGCAATAAGACAGTAAAAGGAAATGAGAGGTATACAGATTGGGAAGAAAGAAACAAAACTGTCTTTGTTCACAGATGACATGATCATCTATGCAGAAAATTTGAAACAATTGACAAAATAAATACTCTTGGAGCTAATAAGCAATTATAACAAAGCTGCAGGTTTCAAAGTTAATAAACATAAGTGGATTCCTTTTCTACATACCATCAATAAGGAAGTGGAATTTGCTGAAAACATATCGCTATTTACTTTAGCATCCCCCCAAATGAAATACTTAAGTATAAATCTCACAAAGTATGTATAAGATTTATATGAGGCAAACAACAAAATGCTGGTGAAAGATGTCAAAGAAGAACTAAATAAATGGAGAGATATTCCATGTTTATGGCTAAGAAGACTCAATATTGGCAAGATGTTGGTTCTTTCCAAGTTGATTTATAGATTCAACACAATCCCAATCAAAATTCCAGAAGGTTACTTTGTGGATATTGCCAAAATGGTTATAAATTTTATATGTAGAAGGGTGCCTGGGTGGCTCAATCAGTTGAGCAACCAACTTTGGCTCAGGTCATGATCTCATAGTCTGTGAGTTTAAGACCCATATCAGGCTCTGTGCTGACAGCTCAGAGCCTGGAGCCTGCTTCAGATTCTGTGTCCCCTTCACTCTCTGCCTCTCCCCTGCTCATGCTCTGTCTCTCTCCATCTCAAAATTAAATAAACATTAAAAAGTTTTTTTTTTAATTTTATATGGAGACGCAAAAGACAAAGATAACAAACTCAAGATTAAGGAAGAACAAAGTTGTAGAACTAACACTACCTGACTTCAAGACTTACTATTAAGTTACAAAAATCAAGACAAAGTGGTATTACAAAAGAATAGACTGATAGATCAATGGAATAGAATAAAAAGCCCCAAAGTAGACCCACACAAATATAATCAATTTATCTTTGGCAAAGGGGCAAAGGCACTACAATGGAAAAAAATTAGTCTTTTCAACAACTGGTGCCAAATCAACTGGACATTCATGTGCAAAGCAATTATTCTAGGCACAGACTTTATAACTTTCACAAACATTAACTCAAAATGGGTTATGGACCTAAATGGAAAACACCAAACTATAGGACTCCTAGAAAATAACATAGGAGAAAATTTGGATCACCTTGGGTCTGGCAAAAACTTTTAAAATATAACACAAAGGCATAGTCCATGAAAGAAAGAATTGATAAGCTAGACTTCATTAAAATTAAAATTTTCTGCTCTGTGAAAGACACTATCAAGAGAATGAAAAGATAAGCCACAGACTGGAAGAAAATATTTGCAAAAGACTTATCTGATAAAGAACTGTTGCCCAAGATATACAAAGAACACTTGAAAGGAAACAATCAGAAACAATCCAATTAATAAATACGACAAAGGAACAGATACCCAACCAAAGAAAAGGTACATATGGCAAATAAGCGTATGAAAAGATGTTCCCTGTCTCATGTCATTAGGGAAATGCAAATTAAAACAACAATGAGATGCCACTACACATCTATCAGAATGGCCAAAACCTAGAATAGTGACAGCAACAAATACTGGTGAGCATGTTAACAACAAGAACCCTCACCCATTCCTAATGGGGATACAAAATGGCGCATACAGTTTGGAAGACAGTTTGGCAATTTCTGCAGAACTAAACATATTCTTACCATATGATCCAGCAGTTACGCTCTTTAGTGTTCACCCAAAGGAACTGAAAACTTAGCACATGGATGTTTATAGCAGCTTTATTCATAATTGCCAAAACTCAGAAGCAGCCAAGATGTCCTCCAGGAGGTGAATGACCGAATAATCTGTGATACACCCACACAGTGGAATATTATTAAATGAGCTATCAAGCCTTCATGAAAAGACACGAAGGAATCTTATATGCATATTACTGAGTGAAAGAAGCCAATCTGAAAGATGATTGGCTGCCAGGATTAAAACTTCGGATCACTGAAATTATTCTGTACAATACTGCAATGCCGGATACTTGTCCTTATACATCCATCCAAACCCATGAGATGCACAACACCAAGACTAAATCTTAAACTATGGACTTTGGATAACAGTGATATGTCAGTGGAGGTTCACTGATTGTAATAAAGATGGCATTATGTTGTGGGATGTCGATGGGGGGAGAATGTGCATGTGTGAGGACAGGAGGTGTATGGAAACTCTGTTCTTTCTGTTCAGTTTTGCTGTGACCCTAAGACCACTCTAAAAATAAAATTTGTTAATTAAAAAAAAAAGCACCACACAACAAGATGTATAAGATGTTCCCTTCACATAAAATGGGGGAAGTGATTACCTGTATATTCACTTTTCTTATACATGAAATGGTTACTTGGGGGAAATAGGACAGGAGTTGGATGAAGACTTTCCACTGTAAACCTTTTTATACTTATTTTTGAATGATTAAAAAAATTACCTATTCAAAAAATTAAAATGATTAAAAACATGAAAATAGTCTATCCTATCCCTTTCTTACAGTCAGTTTAAAAAATCTGAGTATTGAAATACTACCTCAAACAGTTAACTCTTTTCATATTTTTTTAACTGAGACCATCACACAATGGTCTATTTATTCTAACCCTAAAAATTTGGATCCAATTTTCAATTTTATTGAAACCAACAAAAGTATAAAGAAAATCTTATAAAATCTCCAAAAGAGAAAAAATCAAATCTTAAAAGAATGTGGATTCCTCTCTGACCTTCCACCATTTTTTTAAATTTATTTTGTATCATTTATTAATTTCTGAGAGAGAGGGATACAGAGCACAAGTCGGAGAGGGGCAGAGAAAGCAGGTGACACGGAATCTGAAGCAGGCTCCAGGCTCCAAGCGGTCAGCACAGAACCTGAGATGGGGCTCGAACTCACGAACCGCGATATTGTGACCTGAGCTGAAGTCAGATGCTTGACCAACTGAGCCACCCAGGTGCCCCTCCACTATTTTTTTTTTCTTATTTAAACTTTACCTTAAACATCAGCTATCAGTCTAGATGATTTATCTGCTATTTAAGGTCTTAACTGTAAAGCCTCCAATCCAAAAGTTTCTGCAAGCAGGGAACATATTGTGCTGTGTCGTGGGCGTGTTGAAAACACCCAGCTGTCCTCACCAGCTGAGCATATTCCTTGGGAACCGCTAGTAGCGGGACTTCTGGACCTTTAAAGGTATTTTTTTTCTCCTGACCTCAAAAAACATGCACACACCTTTTCTTACACAAATGTTATTTCTTTCAGAACCATTTGATCTAGGTCTGTCAGACAAAATGCTGTAACCATTAGGTTTGATAAAACTGTTCCTCTGTCGCTCAGGTGGTTAGTACCTTTCTTACAGATATGCCCTCATGAGTTTCATATGCAGTCGTCACAGACTTTCTGGATTTGATTCTAGCAGGTGGCAGGGCAGCTCTGCCTCTCCTTCCTTTGGGAGCACTCACTTGCCTCCAGAAAGGGCTGGCCTCAGCTGACACTGACAGAACTTGCCAAAGAGTTCACATGCTGATTTTTTGATAGGCCCAGCGAGGTTAGATGCCATCACCACTCTTAAGCTTTTGGCCAGTCCAGCAGCTGGGTGCATCCCTATGATGTACCGTGACCAAACTGTTTGGGCTGTAGCGCCCTGTTTGGCAGTAGAATGGTGTAGTATCAAATTCTGGCAACAGCTTTCAGCTCTGTAGTATTCAAGGAAGATCCTGGGCTGCAGGAAGGGTTTTCCTGATACATATTGGCAGCGAAAAGTCTTCAGCTCAAGGTCAGTCCACACTGCACTGATCCCGTGTACCCTCCCCACCCCCAGCCCTTAAACTATTGATCGCAAATCTGTTTCTGGAACGTAGATGTTAGTAGACGATGTTTCCTAAATACTTGCCAATGAAAGTTAATGTGGTGGATACTTTAGTACATGTTTTAAGCTGTTTAAATCCACATCAAAACTTTTATCTTAATCATCCAACAGAATAAAACCTGAAATACTTTGGGAACCAAAGATTTATCTGGTTATCACACGAAAAAAGAAAAAAATCCAAAAGTAAAGAACTTGAAAGTTCATCAGATGCAAAAGTGAAAACAACCATAAGCATATGTTTAAGAGCCATGTAAAACAAAACAGAAGTGAGGAAGAATTTTTTTTAACATTTATTTTTGAGAGACAGAGAGAGAAAAAGCATGAGCAGGGGAGGGAGCAGAGAAAGAGCATGAGCAGGCAGAGAGAGAGGGAGACACAGAATCCGAAGCAGGCTCCAGGCTCTGAGCTGTCAGCACAGAGTCCGACATGGGACTCAAACCCATGAACCGCAAGAGCATGACCTGAACCGAAGTTGGACGCTTAACCAACCAAGCCACCTAGGCGCCCCATGAGGAAGTATTTTCAAACTCAAGGGCTATATTGATCTGTGTGGAACAATAATAAGTTACTTGTTCACACCTTACTTTTAAAAAATGCTTGAGGGGCGCCTGGGTGGCTTAGTCGGTTAAGCGTGACTTTTGCTTAGGTCATGATCTCGCGGTTTGTGGGTTCGAGCCCCGCGTCGGGCTCTGTGCTGACTGCCAGCTCAGAGCCTGGAGCCTGTTTCAGAGCCGGTGACTCCCTCTCTCTCTGACCCTCCCCTGCTCACACTGTCTCTTTCTCTCTCTCTCCTAGAAATAAATAAAAATATTTTTAAAAAATACTTGAAATACAGATTTCAAAAAAACCTTAAATATTCCTTAAAAATTTTTAGTACCAAGACTCATTAAATGTCTATTTCTATATAAACACCTCTTTAATTTATAAATGACCACAACAGCACTGGGGACTCATCGTTCTAAGAATTATATGTTACTATTATAGCTCTGTGTACAAAATAGCAATACATCAATGAATGGATCTTCTGAAAACATGTTGCTTTATTAAGACTTTTTTAAAAAATAAGTTTGTTTTCAAAAACCTTCAGTAATCATTTCAAGCAAAACTGTGTGTATTCATATATGACAAAAATACCTCTGGACACAGGATCTATTTATTGGCTCATAAAAGGCATATTCACACACCAAAGGTAAACAGTTTCTCAACCCCTCAGGTCCATCATTTTGTGTGCAAAATAGAGCTAATAATATATCCCGCACAGGGATGTTGAAAAGATTAAATGAGATTATATACGTAGTACGTATCCCTTACTGTGCTTTATAAAATTAGCTCTTCAAATAAATGTCTCTTCTCCTTCAACCAGAACTTATTTTTCTCTCTAATTATAGAGGAAATATTTTGTCCTCTGTAAAAGGAATTTCAGACGGGTAAAGATATTCTAGGAGTTCAGGACATTCCAAGGAATCATTAAGCCTTTGTTCAGATGACCCCTCCCCAGAACAAGAGTAAGTGTTTCTCGAAGCTACTTAGAAATTACTGAAAGCGAAGCAACCATGCCCTTTGACACCAGCTTTTTCAGGACCCTGAAGCCTTCTTGGCTCTTTTTCACTTCAACTCCCTCCTTCCCTGCCTGCTTGTGGGCTAGAAACTCTCTCAGGCTGCTTCCAACATTCGTCTATCTTCTACTTTCTGCCCCTTTCGATCCTTTTTCAAAACTCCAGTGCCTCATTCATTCCTCCATTTCCTCCGACTCAAAAGGAGGAGCAGCTAGGGAGAGCTACTGACCGGCTGACTGCCTGAATTGGCCACAAGTATCTCTGATTCTCCAAATTCTGAGGAACACTCTGCTTCCCCCTCAAGTCCCAGGGAGGCAGTGGAGTTTAAGAAGACCCAGACTTGTCACTCTCTGGTCAAATGACCTCAAGCAATCTTCTAACTTCTCTGAGTTTCAGTTATATCATCTGTAATATAGGGACTGCATGAACCAAAGAAAGCCATTTTCACCTGGTGGAAAAGAAAAATAAAAACAACTTTTTTGGTTTCTAAACGTTGTGTTCAATAGACATCCCTCAACCTCACACTCGCATCGGAGGTTCAGGGCTGGATTGAGCTCAAAGATGTGGTGAGCATGACGGACTGGGTGTAGCTCAGCAATGTAAGAGGACTCAGGGCTGTGCAGGCCTGTTACAGCCTATAGTTTTGATGTTGTTGTTTAAGCTGGAAGTTTAATTTTTTTTTTTTTAAGAACAAAATTATTGCTAGAGTCCCGGTGGCCTTGTGAAAATATGTATCCAGCTAGGTTACCTGATAGGCTTTTTTGAGGATCCACAAGAGAGTACGTCTATAATATATATTGTGTCCTAGAGGTTTGGTGAAAATGATGTTCTCTCTTCAGGCAAAAGCCTACAGTCAACAGATCACTAAGACTTTGAATTGTAATGAACTTTGGGGTCATCTTCTCTAATCCTTCTCAGATGAGGCTCTCAGTGTATACATGCTGGATAGTTAGAAGCAGATGGCATTGGCATGCTAAAGGAAAGTAATTCTCCAGTAATACACATGAGAACTTGCATCCCCTTCCCTCTCAGTGTATTATGAATGGATCTCAGATCAGATCATCAACTTCATGTAAAAACAATAACTTCCATTCTTCGTGACTCATCCAATTTTGTCAATGAACTCTGAAAGTTAACTGCCATTCTTATAAACTGAAACATAACCTACTATCCAATCCAGAAATCCTGCTCCTTGTAATTGAGTATTCATGGCAGCTTTATTCATAAAACCCAAGGTAGAAGCAACCCAAATGTCCATCTGCTGGTGAGAGGATAAATACATCTTGGTATATGCATGCAAGAGAATTCTACTCAGCAATAAAAAGGAATGAACCATTGATACTCAACAACGTGAGTAAACCTTAAAAGCCTTATGCTAAAAGAAGTCAGACACAAAAGATTGTATACTGTATGACTGTAATTATATGGAATTCTAGAAAAGACAAAGCTATATGGACAATAATCAGAGCTGTGTTTTCCAGGGGTCAGGATAGGGGGATAGGATTAACTACAAAGGCACTAGAGGGAAATTTGGGGGCTGATTGTGTTGATGGTTATGTGATAGTACATATTTATCAAAGCTCACTGAAGTGTATACTTCTAAAAAGTAATTTTTATTATATATAAATTATGCTCTAATAAAGCTGATTTTAAAGAAAAGGTAATTTCCAAAGAGATTATCTTAATATTTAGTATTATAACCAACTAATTTAAAGGATGTAACCCAGAAACTAAAAGATAAAAAATATGGTAACTAAAGTTTGAAATTATATTCAGTGTGTTCAGGGTTAGAGATCCTGGACAACTTTATTCCTGCTTTCTGAGCACTATCATGTTGTTACCGTGTTAGTGGTAGAATAAATAATAAAAGTAAGATTGAAAGATCAAGCAATTAGTTTGTCTTTTTAACTAATCTTAAACTAATTACAGAAAGTTATTCCCATGTCTGAATCAGCAACCCTGCCTCTCTAATTTATGGAATCTTCATTTCACTGACAAACCACTACAAAAATCTCCGGAGTCACCCAAATTGAGCTGGAATTTCATTTTCTGTGCTCTACTCCCACTAGAAAGCTCTGATCATTTAATTATTTACTAATTAATTCTATGTGCCTCCCCCACTTCCAAAGGATCTCACGCCGCTTCATAAATAAGGCAAGGGTAATAATGAGGAAAAAAATTAAAGAACAACTCAATGCAGGGTGGAGAGGCTAAATACTAGAAGTAGCTGCAAATTTGCCATAAGTTTCTAAGTGGACCAAAAAAGAGGGAAACCTATATTGATATAAGATTCAAAATGTCTACAAGATAAAGAGAAAACTATTAAGCAGATGCAACATTCTTTCTGATCTAAGACCAGGATGAAAGTTTTCCCCTGGATCCTCTGAGAGAAGAAACAGTGTGACATAGCAAATATCATCAACAGCACATAGGGAAAGCCACAGTGAGTTTCCTGTGGCATCCTTAGATCCACAGAAAAAACCAAGAACATGGGAAACATGGTAGCTGAGGGGAAAAGTTGTCAGGGGACTGATTTTTCACTGTACACATCTCCTTTGCAGCTTTTGAATACTACTCAATGTACACACATAACCAAGCAGTGGAAACACCTCTACAAATTACTAACTGTATAATGTTGGGCAGGCTCTGTGCCTCACCTCTATATTGGGATTAGAGACTATCTACCTCTTTTGATTGATGGGAAGGTTACATGATTTAACATGAATAAAAAGCTTAGCATCCAGTAAGTGTTAGCTATCACTAATGACAATGCTGAAGTGGAATTTTGTGAAGTTGTCTTGTGATGAAGCAAAACAGTGTTGTTCCTTGTATAAAGGTCAATAATAATCCCATTTGAGTCAAGAATATAAATTTAGAGTCTCTACTAGATATAAAAATCAGTTGTCATGCCTGTGGAGTTTATGTAGCTACAGATCTAGTTTATTTGAATTTTGTTATGTGTTTTAAAAAGTAATGCATTACTAAGCATTGTTGAAAGAAATTAAGGAACATATAAGTAAATGAGAAAACATCTCATGTTCATGGATCAGAAGGCTTAAGTTTTAACTTGTCAGTTCCTCCAAATTGATCTAAAAATTCAGTGCAATCTCTATCAAACCCCATCTTCTTTATTGTGAAAAGTAATAAGCTGATCCTAAAATGCATATGGAAATGCAAGTGACCCATAATAGCCAAAACAATCTTGAAAAAAGAACAAAAACGGAGGACTCACTTTTCTCAATTCCAAACTTACTACAAAGCTGCAGAAATTAAGACAATGTAGAATTAGCATCAGAATAGACACATAGATCAATGGAATAGAATGAGTCCAGAACTCATTGTCACATTTATGGTTAACTGATTTTCAACAAAGGTGCCAAGACCATTCAATGGAGAAACAATAGTCTTTTCAATAAATGGTCCTGGGACAATTCAGTGTTCACATGGAAAAGAAAAGAAGCTGGACTTCCCCTTCATGTGACACAAGCAAATTAACACAAAATGGACTATAGACCTAAATTTAAGAGCTCAAACTGTAAAATTCTTAGAGGAAAACATAAGAGCAAATATGATGGGGGTTTAGGTAGCAGTTTCTTAGACATGGCACCAAAAGCACAAGTCAAAAGAAAAATAAATTGGACTGTGTAGAAATTTAAAACTTTTATGCTACCAAAAAATACTATCAAGGAAGTCAAAAAGTCAACCCACAGAATAGGAGGATATATTGCAAATTACACACACACACACACACACACACACACGTATATATATACACACACGTATATATTTTACACACACATATAAATATATATATTTATAATATATATCATAAATCATATATCTGATAAGGGCTGGTATCCAGAATATATAAAGAACTCTTACAGTTCAATGATAAAAAAACAATTCAATTTAAATATCAGTAAAGTGTTTTAATAAACATTTCTCTAAAGAAGATATGCAAAGGGACAATAAACACATGAAAAAAATGTTCAACATCACAAGTCACTAGGGAAATGCAAATCAAACCCACCATGAGATACTTACTACTCCAAACTCATTAGGATGGCTATAATAAAAGATAATATTGGCTAAGAAATTCTCATACCAGTGGTAGTACAAAACGATGCAGACACTTTGGAAAAACAATCTGGCCACCTTAAAATGTTAAAGATAGAGTTACCATATAATCCAGCAATTCTATGGTTGGTATATATCCAGGATGAGATTAATATATATGTTATATATAAATAAATATATACCTTACTATATGTTTTAAAACAGAAGGAGAGAGAACAAGGGAGCAGAAACTTGGACACAAATATTCATGGCAGCATTATTTGTTTTTTGTTTTTTTTTTCTTAAATAGTTTATTGTCAAGTTGGTTTCCATATAACACCCAGTACTCATCCCCATAAGTGCCCTCCTCCATGCCCGTCACCCCCCTTTCCCCTCTCTCCCACCCCCATCAGCCTTCAGTTTGTTCTCAGCATTAAAGAGTCTCTCATGGTTTGCCTCCCTCCCTCTCTCCAACTATTTTTCCCCTTCTTCTCCTGCACCGTCCTCGGTTAACTTCCTCCTAATCCACCTATATATGCAAACATATGGTATCTGTCCTTCTCTGCCTGACTTATTTCACTCAGCATAACATCCTCAAATTCCATCCATGTTGCTACATGTGGCCAGATTTCATTCTTTCTCATTGCCATGTAGTATTCCATCGTATAGATAAACCACGTCTTCTTGATCCATTCATAAGTTGATGGACACTTAGGCTCTTTCCATGTTCTGGCTATTGTTGAGAGTGCTGCTATGAACATTGGGGTACGTGTGCTCCTATGCATCAGCACTCCTGTATCCCTTGGGTAAATTCCTAGCAGTGCTATTGCTGGGTCATAGGGGAGTTCTATTGTTAAATTTTTGAGGAATCACCACACTGTTTTCCAGATGGGCTGCACCAGTTTTCTTTCCCACCAACAGTGTAGGAGGGTGCCTGTTTCTCCACATCCTCGCCAGCATCTATGGTCTCCTGATTTGTTCATTTTAGCCACTCTGACTGACGTGAGGTGGTATCTCAGTGTGGTTTTGATTTGTATTTCCCTGATGCTGAAGGACGCTGAGCATCATTTCATGTGTCTGTTGGCCATCTGGATGTCCTCTTTGGAGAAGTGTCTGTTCATATCCTCTCATGGCAGCATTATTTTTAATAGCTGAAAAGTGGAAACTACCCAAATGTTCACCAACATGTTTATTCATGAAATGAAAAACTAAAATATCCATATAATGAAATATTATTTGTCAATAAAAAGGAGTAAAACACTGATACATGCCACAACATGGAGAAACCATGAAAATATTATGGTAGTAAGTGAAAGAAGCTGGTTACCAAAGACCACATACAGGCAAATCTTTCTATACAAATCTATAGAGGCAGAAAGATAAATCGTTGCTGAGGGCTAGGGAAAGAGAGAAAAAGGAGTGACTGCTTATGGCTTAGTTTTCCTTTTGGGTGATGAAATGTTCCACAGTTGGATTGTGATGATATTTGCACAATTCTGTGAATATACTAAAAACCATCTAATTGTATACTTTAAATGGCTGGATATTATGGTATGTGAATTATATCTCAATAAAATTGTTTGTTTTTTTAAAGGCATTGTAACTAGTCAACAGGCCCTTGCAACTTGTGGAGTTTGAGACTCTAGCTTAATTCAAGTGAAGAGTGAATAACTTTGGGCCTCCAAGGATAATATTTCTTAAATAAGCTTTCAGTTATTTGGACAGAGATGGAATTAGACAGAGATGTGATCACTGGCAACAATTCTAGGTACAGATTTTGTGTGTTACCAATTAAGGGCACAAATTTAAATAGTTGGTTAACTAGTTAGTTCCTGTGGGCCAGATGTGGTATATCTATTTCATAGCCTGTCCGTGGGAACTGTTTGTGTCTTAGGCCAGCAGGTCGTCCTCTGCTCTGGAATATATTTCCAGGTCAGTTGCTTCTGCCATCAATTAGAGTGTGTGTTCAAGGGAATGCAAACTGATTTCAACATTATCTTAAACAAGACATAATTAGGAAGGTAAGTATCCTGCCAAAAAAATTACATAATGCATTCCAAAGCCAACTAAAAATGAATTTTGGACCAACCATGCTAGATATACACATTAAGCATAGGTTTGAATGGTTCACAGTTATGCTAATAGTTACTAGTACTCATGTAGCTTTTCTTTTTAAACTTATTTAAATCTTTCTTTTAGGATTTAGAAATCCTGCTACACAAATTTCCCTAGAAAAAAGTTAACAAGTTAAAATCTCAAATGTTTGTCTCACTACATGTTTGTCTGTCCACTACTTCTAAATCCTTACAACCCAAATGTCCAAACACCTTGCTATTTAAAATGGTCCCAACCTGGATATCACCAGGGAAGTCCACTCCAAACTACTGAGTCAGAATCTGTTTTAAGGAGATCCCTAATTTGTGTGTACATTAAAGTTTAAGAGGCCTTGCCCTTCTACCTAACTGAAACTCAATGTAGAGCAGCCTCAGGAAAACTGGGCAGTGGGCCCCTATTAGTAATCTTGGTTGAGACAACATTATAGCAACCTCAAAATGCCCCTATTTAATATAAAATGGTGAAAACTATATACTTTCTCTCACTGTAAATATGCATGAAACAAAAAGAATGCTGTGGTGACCAATCTTACTTAAACATCCTGGAAGATGGAGGAGAGAGGAGCTTGTTCCTAAGGAAAGCTTCCTTGCTGTTCTAGTTGTCCCCAGACCTTCCTCCTGGCTTTGCCCTTTGGGGCCCAGCTCCCCTCTTTGTGAAAGGCCAGCCTGGACACTTAGCCATCAAGCAGCAGTGGTTAAAAAGTCAGTAATGGCAGGAGGGTTCCTGATTGAAAGATGGAAACCCCACTCTTCCAGGTTCGCTTATCAGCATGGAAAGGAGGAATTTAGATCTGGAACACCACTGTTTTCTCTCTCCCAGATAGGTACAGTTCAAATACAGTCTCCATATTCTGTAAGAATACTCTTAAGGAACCCAACTCTTCTAAACCCACAGGGTTTGAATACATGGAAAGGGGGTACCTTTACCCCCACTCTCCCCATTTCTACTTTCTACAAAGGAAGTTGATAAAACCAAGTAACCAGGAGGTCTTCCTAAAGGAACCAGTGGTCTCCATGCCATGGTGAGGTTGGGGGAAGGGGAAGGGTTCAAGAGAGTCTCCTGGAGGATGATAATTAAGATGCTGGTCCTTGGTTCTGCCCTTAAGATTCTGATTCAGGGGGCACCTGGGTGGCTCAGTCAGTTAAGCAACCGACTCTTGATTTTGGCTCATGTCATCATCTCGTGGTTCGTGAGGATGGAGCCCATGAGGTGGAGCCCCATTGTGGGGCTCTGCAACGAGAGAAGGGAGCCTGCCTGAGATACTCTCTTTCTTCTCTCTCTGCCCCTCCTTTGCTCATTCTCTCTAAACAAACAAACAAACAAACAAACAAACATTGAAAAGAAAAAGATTCTGATTCAGAAGGTCTGGACTCAGGACCAAAACTTAACATTTTAACAAGTGCCCTACGCACTGTTCTGATGTAGGAGGTCCAGGACTACACTTGAAGAAACAGTGAGATAATTGATTTAAGAATAGTAATACCAACTTTTCAACAAAGCACTTGTTCTTAGGCACCTATTTCATTTCTTGAACTGCTGTTGTTAATTTCCTGTTTGGCTCCCACTCAGCATTTACTGAGTAACTATTATTTGCAGAGAATTGTACTACCTGCTCCTTTCCTGGTATATTTGGACTGGGTGGAGGGGATGGTGAGAGGAGAAGGGTGTGATCACAATAGTCATTTCTCAACTTCCTAGAGAAATGACAAATTCATCTTTTCATAATTTGTGAAACAGATTAACCTAAACAAGTACATTACCCAACAACAGTTACCATAATTTCCTAAACTTTTTAGGGCACCAACGTACCAGAGATGTCATGTCCTTACTGGCAGGAAGTGTCCGTTCTGTAAACCAAACTGCCTACCTTCTCCACTTAGTGATACGACCACAGGCAAGTAATTTAACCTATCTGTAACTCCGTTTCTTCATCTGTAAAATGAGGACATAATAATACTCACTTCGTTGCGCTGGCATAAGGATTAAAATGAAACACTATCTAATGGATGCAGAGGGCTCTAAGAATGTAAATCCTACAGTGAAATTTCATTCATTTTTCAGTCAAAGCCACAAAACCATTGTGAGAACACTAAGAAATGTTTACAGGGGCTGATGTGTAATCTGATTTGTAGATGAAAAGAGTGAAATTTAAACTTTGTTTATTTCAAACAGTTCAAGTGAATTACTATAACCACAGGGGTCCGAGGTTTTTGTGGTTTAGGGTTTTATAACCCAGGGCTGCTTCTTCGGGAGTTGGTCTTGCTGATGTAACGCTTCGTCCCAAAGTCTGGCTCCAAATCCCCGGTCTATGGGGGGATGCGGAGGCGCGAGGTCCCAGGCAGGTGCCCCTGGGGACCAGGACCAGAGGCGCCCGGAGGTGGAGGGGCTGGCCGGGGACCCGGGCCGGCCGGCCGCTCCGCTGGGAGGATGCGGGCGGGCGCGGGGAGCGTGCGCGGCCACGTGACGGCCGCTATAAGAGCGCTCCGGGCGGACGCTCGGCTCCCGCCGCGCCTCCTCGCTGGCTGCGCTCCCTCCCGGCGCCCGGCTTCTCCAGCCACCAACCTGCGGCTGCGGCGGCGGCCGCCCGCCCCTTACCCGGCAGCACCATGACAGGTACGCGCCTCGCCGCCCCCCGGACCTCCGGCTCCCGGTCCCGCGCCGCCTCCCCGTCCCTCAGCCCCGGGGGAGTTCCCGGCAGGACGAGGACCGCCGCAAAGTTGCAGGCTGGCTGCTGCCGGGCGTGCCGCTTCCTGCGTCAGCCGCTGCCCGGCCGTCCCCTGCGCTGGAGCTGCCGCCTGGAGCCCGGGGTGCTGTCATGGGGCGGGCGGGGGCAGCCTGGCGGGGCCTGGGCCCTCTGCCGAAGCCCCCGCTCCTGCTTCCGTCTCCGTGCCCTTCCTCTTGCTCTCGCCGTGAAGGGCGGCGGGCGGAGCAGCTGCGGCGGGGCTGGGTGGGGGTGGGGAGCCGGCTCCTGGAGGCTCCAGTCCCGAGCCCCCGAGCGCGGCGCGATCGCGGGCGGCCGCCCCCGCCTCGCACAAGCAGGAACACCTGGAAGGGCCAGCCGTGAGGCCCCGGCCCGGCTCCTCCGCCGCCCGCCGGGGCGCTGGCCGCCACGCTGAGCCTATTTTTAGGCCTCTGGGGCTGGGTTGCGGAAAGCCGGAGCCAGACGAGCGCCCCAGGGGAGCGGGCCCAGTGCGGTGGGCGTGCGCCGGCCCACTTGTTGCAGGGGTCGAATTTGTCCCGAGAAGGAGAAGCTCCGAGATATTCCGATATTGACGAGGCTAATAGCGCGGCTATTACAGCAATTGAACTGCCAAAAGATTGCAGATGTACCCAGAGTTCAATTAATATTCTACCCAACTGTTACTGGCCTTTGCTGTTCATTTGTAATGTTTGCTGGGTGTTCAAGCTTATGTTTTTAAGCATTTGTCTTGTCCTGGACTTCATTTTGGATATCATACATATATATCCTTGCTTCCTTAAATCTTGTTTTCCCTGGAATCTGGACTGCCTTTGAGTTAAACCATTGGTCATTATCCCTCCCAACCCTCTGCCCCCCCCCTCCCCCGATTAAATACTCTTGGATGGACTGCCTGAAACGCTCTTAGGATGGGTTTATGGAACAAGTGAAGGTAGACGTTGATGGGGATGTCAAGTGACAGGTGTCCTTGTTCTGAACTTTCCTGCAGCGTGCCTAAGTGGGAAGTCGGTGGCCCTTGAGGTGTCGGGGAGCACTAGTTTTCTACAATTTAATAGTGATCCTGTTTGGGAAGAGAGTCCAATAGGGTATGAAGATGCTGTCTGGTTAGAGGCTGGCGCATGTGCTAGCCCCTTTGATAACCTACAGCTTTCTCTCACTTCTCAGTAGAATTTACTCTGCTTCTAGCCTCCAGATTGGAAAACGGGTAAGGGGAGAATGAGAACGAGCATGACTTCATGACAGTATGTCCCAACTCCTTGGTTGGGCAGAGTGCCCCCAAGTGACCCCTGCCAGTGTTTGATCTTAAGTATCCTGTACATTTGGATGCCTACCAACTTGCTAAAATCCCCTCAGAAATAGTATGCGCCCCGGAATCTTCTCAGGGAAGAACTGGAGAAATCCTAAAGGCTGGGCTGGTGGTCTTGGGAGGGAGGGGCTTGTTCAGTAGGAAGAATAATCCGTATATTTGCCTTCCCTTCTGCAACTGAGTGATTATTGAGAGAGAGAGAGAGAGAGAGAGAGAGTGAGAGTGTGTGTGTGTGTGTGTGTGTGTTGGGGGGGTGGTCCCAGGGTGCAGGGTAAGGGGTGCTGCTTTCTTCTCCAAGGAAAAGGAGGCAGGTTTATTAGTGATTATGAAGTCGTCCTTAAATCCAGTTAACATTGGTTGGCCACTGCTTACATAGAAGCACCAAGGAGGCAAGGCCTCTGTGCAGGTGATATTTAAGCAGAGACTCAAAGTGACTGTTGAGATGTGGTGAGTGGGGGGCCTTTGCTCCAGGTTGAGGAAATGGTCTGTAAAGCCTGAGGCTTGGCAGAAGCCTAAGCATCAGAATGAAGAATATGGCCTCTTCTCTCAGATTCTATCAGTTGAGGTCATTAGTTGGTTTTGTGCTTGGCTGAAAATACTTTTAGGAGAAACAGAAAAGGTACTTCTTGATTTCTTCATTACTACCTCTTAATTGCCTGAGGTTCACCTTCTGGTGTTAAGCTACTGTTTAGTCTGAGAATTTTGCATGTTTGGACTCTAAATTGGATTTAATTTTTAAACCTTAATCAGCCTGTGCTTCTGCCAAAGAATGGTCTTGAATAATTCTTAAAATGGGCACTAAGGTTCTTCCCCCGTCCCAAAGAGGCTGCTCCTTCATTAATAGAGGAAATTGATCTCAGAGGAGCTGATTGTCCCAAATTAGTGATTGAAAAGGGGTCCTGGGGTAGCTTTTTCCACGTAGGATATTATAACGAGTGTGGTTTTTTTTTTTTCTCTTTGTATTAAGATCAGGCCTTTGTGACACTGACCACAAACGATGCCTATGCCAAAGGAGCCTTGGTCCTGGGCTCGTCTCTGAAACAGCACGGGACTACCAGGAAGCTGGCCGTGCTTGCCACCCCGCAGGTCTCCGACTCCATGAGGTGAGGACCTCCCTGCCTCGCTGTCGGTGGGCTCCAACATCCTTACTCCACTTCTGGCATCAAAGGGTATTGAGGCCATTCCCATTCCAGGGGCTGAGCAGTAGGCGGAGAAAGACCAGAGTTGCTGAGTGAAGGATTCCTGGATCTGAAACCTCTTCCTGGCTCTCGGGAGATATTCCAGCTGATCTCCCTTCTGGGAGGTGCTATTCTGACCCCTGCTTTTATTGGTTCCAGCTGGGAGAAGGCCTCTCCTGTAAGCAAGTTCTCTAGGATGACCTGAGTGAAGGTTTTAGTCCAGGCATTCCTTTCATATGGTCACACTTCACTTGCATTCCTTTCCCCAAATGCAGTAGGGCTACTTTGTTTTCCTGTTCCCAAAGAGGGAAATCTCCAGTGACTTAAAGTAAGGAGCAGTTTTTCTCCACGGTCACTTGACATTTGTAACCTAAAGATTTACGATTTAATAGACTAGAATATTTGCCATAGGGCTGTCTGAACTAAGGATTATGCTAAGAAAGCACCTTCGAGGTGGGGGGTGGGGGACATACACTGTTGTGATTGGGTTACTTCACTTTGATTTGTTATTAAATTTTGAAGTATTTGAATGAACTGCCTCGATCCTAATACTTCAAAGATATCTGGGCACGTTCACAGCTCTGTATGGTGTTTATTTGGTTTCTCTATTCGTCTTAGAAGTTGAAAATGCACTTTGCAACTTCTTACAAGAAATGTTAGCAAATGCCAAGGACCTCTGAAACGGCATTACGTACACACACATACATAAATCTCACATACTAACCTTATTTCTAAAGGGTAATTTAGGAAGATGCCAAAAAGACTGTTTCCAAATGTGGATGTTCTAGTTTGGACATGTGGGTTTCCTATTTAGTGAGGATGTGTGTAAGAAGAAAGATGAAGTCTTGGATCCCCCTTTTCTGTGGTAAATAGCTCCACTGACCGTTTATTTTGAAGAAGATCAAGCTTACTGTGTGAATTAGAACATATTTTTCTACAGCTTGGGGACAGAGGATGCAACATTGGTTTCGTTCAGCATGTTTCATATTGTTATAAACTTTCAATAATCTTATCATATGTGTTTCCTTGTGCTCAGCTTAGTGTTTCACGAAAGCATACCCCCCACTTGACCCACCTCAAGATTGCTTTCTAAAATAAATCTTGAGTTAATTTTGGGAATGGAGAAGGTGTTGCACATCACAAACCACAGTGAGTCTCTCACTGTGCTGGAAGTGCTAAGCATACTGTAAGTGTGGGTTATATTCGGGCCTAAAACTTGGCAACTGAATAACTGAGTCCTTTAACTTTTTAGGACACACAGTTCTCTGTCACCTGCTTTAGCAAAAAAGATTATAGGCTCATTGCATGTGTTATGTGCATTTAGCATCATTTATGAAAACATGCAGTAGTCAGCAAGAATCAGTTCTAATGAAATATCATTGTTAAATACATAGGCTGTTGTAAAGATGTGCTCTTTCCCAGTGGGAGTCACATTTTGACAGTTTCTACAATTCACCTGGCCTTCAGTGGTGTAATAAAAAGTAGGAACGTTCTGTTAAAATCATGGTTAAGACCAGTATTTCATCCTCACCAATGCAGTTCTTATTGGTGATGTTAACTACACATGCAAATTAATACAGTCTGGCCTGAAGTAAATTAAGACCTATTTAAGATAGAATATCAAAGTAACAGATTGCTTTAGTAACTGATGGATAGCCTAACAAGGCTGTAATGATGGATTGCTTGTTACTTGTCTGAAAAGACACTAAGTGCTGTTTTCCGGATTTTATCTTGACAGAAAAATTTTAGAGACCATCTTCGATGAAGTCATCACAGTAGATGTCTTAGACAGTGGCGATTCTGCTCATCTAACTTTAATGAGGAGGCCTGAATTGGGTGTCACATTAACTAAACTCCACTGCTGGTCACTTACACAGTATTCAAAATGTGTGTTCATGGATGCAGATACTCTGGTGAGTGTGGCTTTGACTGAAAAGATGTATATAGTAACTGAGAGCAGTTAGGCATTTGAGGAACGCTCTTAAGACTCGACAGTAAAGTTCAGATAAAGCCACTCATTAAAAGCATCAGGTGATGAAGGAGAGTTGGCCCAGGCTGCCTTACAGCTGTCATCTGAATGGTTAAGATCAGCAACAGATTGTATCTTTTGTGTGGGAGAACCTAGGGAGAACTTAGGCTCTGCCCCAGCATACTTCTTACCTGTACTGCTTTCCCTCCCACCCGCCTGTGAATTAGGTCCTAGCAAATATTGATGATCTTTTTGAGAGAGAGGAGTTGTCCGCAGCACCAGACCCAGGGTGGCCTGACTGCTTCAATTCTGGAGTCTTTGTTTATCAGCCTTCTGTTGAAACCTACAATCAGCTGTTACATCTTGCTTCTGAGCAGGGCAGCTTCGATGGTATGTATCTGTTCTCTTTATATATGATGAGCTGTTAGTAACTTTTAGGAGCTAATTGCTTTGATTCCTTATGCCTGGAAAACAACGCATGAGACGTAGTAAACATTTTCATTTGTGCTCTTGTTGAAAATACGTGTGTATGTACACACATTTTTCTTATATAAGTACATAAGATTAACCTAAGGTAGGAGAGGCAGTTTTACACACCTGCCTTTAACTGGTTTTCTTGTGTCTAAGTTAGAGTGTGATAAATGAACCATGGTTCTTTTAAGAATTCAAGACTGTTATGAAACAAATCAAAACTTTAACAACTATCTTGAAACCAGGGTAAACTTAATGGCAAGAGCTACCAGGAGGACCAAGCATTGTCTCCATAGAAATTAGAGGAATAAGCCTGATAATTTAGCTCTCCTTCTCTTGGGAAACAAGAAGATTGAAACTGTACATAATTAATCTTTGTCTCCAAATTCTCCTTCTCTATAAGGCTGCACATCAGAATGGTATTTGCAAGGACAAAGAATAGAATGTTGGCAAAGTCAGCATCCACTTTCCATAATATTTAAGTGTATCTGTAGTTAAATGTGTGTATATAGAAAGGTCATGACTATTTGTGGATTTAGGGCCCCACATCCTTTTGAGAAATTTAACCGAATGAATTCAGAGCTCTGTTTCCATTTGAGGCCAGTCTCTGAAATAATCTGTGTTTTTTTTGTTTTTTTGTTTTTTTTAAACAAACTATCCCAAGACAAAGCTAGTAGTTAATATGCAAGAGCAGGTCTTTCTAACATTAATGTTGATAGATCTTTTGAATAAAGAGGAAAGCCAGTTGTATCCAAGAAGGAGGATATGCTCCAAGAAGAAGCCTTCTCAGCAGTGACTTACTATCAGATACTTGACATTGTGGCAAAGAGCCCTGAGCTCTGAAGCAGAGCCTTGGCTCCAAAGGATTCTTTCTTCCCTCTATCCTCTCCAAGAACAGATGCGAGATCTAAGGGAGTAGATCTTTTAAATCTAGCAGAAACCACTTTCTTCATTTGACATCGGGTTTAGCCCTCAGTATAGATGTGAAGATTCATTTCATTAACTAGTTATAAAGTTAAAAAGTCATAATCTCCAGTTTGCAAGTTTTAAACTAAGATTAAAAGTTAGTCCGATTGCTGAAGTTAAAACATGTTAAGTTATACAAAGAACTGAAAGTGGGTTACTACTTGTTGCTATTCACAGAAAACAAATTGGTCACTTGAAGCTTTGGGAGATACAGCTTCTTAAATGTCAGTAAAAAGAATAAAGTTTAAGTCTCAACCTTAAGTCACTATTCGGCTAGTTTATGCTCTATGCCAGGAGCTCTCAACATGGGGTTGATGTGGCTTCCCAACGGACATTTGGAAACACCTGGAGACCTGTTGGGTTGTCACAGAAGAGAAGGGTGCTTCTGGCATCTAGTAAGTAGAGGCTAGGGGTGCTGTGCTGTTCGACATGCTACCATGCACAGGGCAGACCCACAACAAAGCATTATCACGCCTCAAATGTCAATAGTGCCCAGGCTCCAACTTTGCTCTAGGCCAAGACCTTGCATGCTCTAAAACCACGAGCAGGTGTATATGAACTGTAATGAATGGCAGCATCTGAGAAGAAGTGCAGTCTTCTGTTAAGGACCCTCAGTAAGAAATAACATGTTGAATGTTCACTGTGATCAAGGCCAAATGCAACTTCTTTACTGACTTATTTTTTTAGCTCTATGTAAGAAATGAAAGGTGTGTTAGTATTTGAGTTCAAAACACATATATATATATTTCCCTATTTCTGCTGCTTATACTAAAACCTTGACCTTTGCCAAAAAAGGAAGAAGATGAGTATTCTCAGCGGAAGTCCACTGTCAACCTTCCTGTCAAAATATATAGGTTTCTTCACCTCCTCTGCTCAGATTTGAAGGAAGTGGTGAAATATGCCAGAAACTTAGTGTAAATTCTCAACTCCAGTAAACACATCACATTATCCAGTAGATCCAGCAGCCAGAAATCCCAATGATGATAATAGTGTAAAGAGAATCCATCCAATTTCTAATCTAGAAGAGTACTACTAGATTTTGTTGTCAAGAGTTAAGAATTTGGGTACCAAACAGTAGTATGCCATGATAAATTTTCCAGATTACAGTTTTAGAATATAAAACTGATTGACTGGTAGAAACCAATCTGGCTCATCTACGTTGTTGGAGTTTTAAGAGGTACTAGAGGAGTTGATGAATTTGTTAAGAAGCCAAAATGTGTGAAAAGTGCTCAACTAGAAAGCACTTCAGCCAGATTCGGAGACCACTGAGAGATTCTCTGTGTGCCTGGTAGCACGTTTCAGTATTCAGCTGGATTCCCAAGAGCTGGTCTTTCTCTAAGGTGTTCTATTTACTGGCTCATTGGTGGCAAAGGGTTGAATTTTTCTGTTAACAGAAATGTTTAACCGAAGGAGTTGAAAATTCAGTTATGCAGATGACAACTTATTCTCACCTTATGATTATTATGTTTCACTTCAACAGAAGACTAGATTAGCAGCTCTTATATGAAAGATAGTTTTCACATTGTGTTGATAAGCTTTACTTCCCAAAGAAAGCTCACAACATACCTTGGAAGCCTGTTCCACTCTGGAGAAGTTTACTGTCCTATTGAATTAATATCTGTATGATATTAATATATCTAAAGATTTAGTAGACTTACATGTAACACTTCTTTGTGAGCTACATCTCTTTCTAATGGCAGTGGTGACCTTGGCTTTGCTGTAGATTTTGAGCGCTGTGCCCAATTTTGTTGGGACGCTGTGTCCTAGGCACAGAGATACGAACATTTTCAGATGTTTCCTTGCACATCTTCTAATATCCATGGGTATTCACCATCCACCCAGTTTTACTCCACAGGAGGCTTAGGACCCAGCATCTTTAGATTTGGTATTAAAGAAAATCCATTTGTAGATGATTGTATCTTAGTCTGAATATCTTGCAAGTCCTCCTTCATCTCTTGCATACGTTCAGCAAAAACTATGGGGCCTGGTGTCTGCTGACGATCCACACAGGCTGCTGATGGCTGAGTGTTGGCAGCTGCTTTCATAGCCCTTCTAATTCAGAGGAATGTGGCTGTCCAGCTTCTGATCACCAGCCCTCTAATTACTACCCATTCCCCCACCCCCCGGGCCTCTGGCCAAGAGAATAACCCCAAAGTGGCAAATCATGCTAGATACCTTGACTTTTCTTGCTTTCCAAATATAGAGAGCATTAGAATTTACAACTAGTGACTTGCACATGTCATTCATGACTGATGTCTGATTTTTCCATAGTGAAGTGTCTGTTCTATACTGTTTGTATTTGAAAACTGTCTTGGCACTTAAGTTAGAGCTGAAGTTACATGTTTCCTGAAAGCTGAATAATAGTTGTTGTGAAATATATATGCACTAACCTTTTCGAGACTGTGAAAGATCAGGTTAATTCAGCAATGAGAGGAAGAGAATGATCATATTAGATACTAAGCAACAGTTTTGTCTTCACATACTCCAGTACAGCAAAGGTGATGCACGTGGCTCTTGAAGAAACCAATCTTGAGTACAAGTTGAGGCGTATTTTCTTTTCCTGTGTTACTCTAACGCATCCAAAATTAAGCATACTTGTGCGGTTGAGGAGTTTAGTGCTTGAGAATTGCTATCTGTTAAGTTTTGTCTGTATGTTAGTTTCAAAAACCTAAGTCAAAAAGAGGAATTCATATTTCCCAATTTGGAATGTCCTTCTTGAAAAAAAATTGGGGATTATTTTATTGCAACTTAAATACACAAAACTTTTTATTGGAGTAATGAAATTTTGGTCTAATAGTAGAATTTTTGGAAAGAGTAGGAGACAGTAAATTGGCAGTAGAATATTAGCCATGATTTTACTTTAAATAGAATCCAAGATCTTTTGTGAGGTCCTTATACCTACATGTTCCAAATTCTGAGTGATCATTGAGACCCTTAAACTAGAAGATGTTTTTTTCTTTGCTTAGAGATGTAGTAAGCCAGGAGAGTGTGATAAGTTTTTAATTTTAACAGAAAAGATTTGTTGTTAAAATTCTTATAAACTGTAAAACGATCCCATTGCTATCTCCTTTAATCTTTGTCATTAGTTAGGCTTCAGATTGGACCTGCCCAAAAAAGGAATCAAGGTGAGAGGTATTTCCAGATAGCAGTTGTCTTGTCCAACCCAAATGAGCGCAAATTCAAGTGTGCCTCATTTGGTTTGCTGACATGATGGGTTCCACCTTGACAGCTGCCTGTAGGCTTGCCCCAGCTGCCCAAAAACTAAGCTGCTTGCAGCCTTTAGGGTATTTCATCAATTGCTTTGAAAATTACTCCATTCTCTTGCATTTATCATTTAATTGATCAAGTAATTGAAAATGAAAAGCAAAAGTCATGATGACATGTAGTATCAAGACAAATGAGCACCCATGTTTTTTCTCAAGAACTATTTTTATCTCCTTGTACCCATGAGTATTTCTCAAGTTAGCCATCTGTTTATCTCTAGCCTTGTAACCAGCAGAGATCCTGAATCCTGTGAGAAATCGAGGAGGAGGAAAGGACTAATGGGTTATGTATGTACAGGCTCTTATACCGGTCATACTCCTTTGTTACTTATTTCTTGACAGTCCTATGAGGGTGGTAGTCATTCACTCATTAAGGTATTCAGTTAACAGGTAATTATTGAGGGCCTGCTGTATAACTAGTACTAGGAAGCCCGTGTTGTGATGATTCAGTACAGCAACTTGCCCAGAGTTCCTTAGCTGGTTGTAGAGCCAGGTCTGAACCACCCAGTGTTCCTTGACTCTGTAGCTGGGCGTGTGTGTGTGTGTGTGCACCCTCTCTCCCAACTAGTCCATATTGCAGCATTCACAAAAATGCATCCTGTTAATGATACAGGATGGAGGAGAATCTCTATTACACAGGCCTTATTACAGATTAATTACTTAAAATTCCTTTCTCTGAGTGGTGAGCAACTGATACACTCCACAGTTAACAGATAAAGAAACAGAAGCTCAAGTCTACTATCTCTACAGCTTATTGTTCTTCTCTCCTGAACCTCAGTATCTAGAAGTACTTTTTTTTTAAATCAGCTGCACAGTTGATAGTCTTGCGTTGGTTTGTGAGTCAAAGTATTTTTGGAAGTATTACTCTCTACAGGTCTATAATCCATTTAGCATTTATATAATTTAGGGACTCATCTGGACAAGACACTGAGTTTAATAGACAGCAGTACACTGGTAAATAATTCAGATTTTTATCCTTGCTTCTAGAAAGCTTGTAGGAGACCTTAAAAGAATTTAATAACTAATTACATAACTCATGTAATTACTTGTGAGTCTGATAAATTCAGAGTGCTAAACAAATCTAGACTAGGAGGACATGCCTTAAATTGAGAAGGAAAATTTAAGCCAAGAATAAATGCTCCCTTTCATTTATATATTTAATAAACCCCTTGATTATTAAGAATCTTTCATTAAAAAGTAAAAAAAAAAAAACCAAACTATAACGTGAAGTGGTAAAACAAATCAGTTTTTCTTGGCTTAAATGGGTTGAGGCCAGTGAGATGCAGTGATAAACCCAGACTTCAAGTGCCTGAATTTCCATGAACTACCTGGGGTCAGTCCTCTCATCCTTGGTAAACCTCATAGAAATATCCCCAAGACCTGGGCCATTCATAAGCTATAATCCTTGGCATGCTTGCTCTAGGCAGAAATGATGACACTAGTATATTGTAGAAGTTAGTATTAACAAGTGAGTCACATTTTCATTTCAGCACTTCCCTGTATCTCTTATAATAAGCATATTGTACCTTTTTTGCTTGATATCTCCTCCTCTATTGGATTGGGAATGATTTGAGAGCTGAAACTTACTAAGCATCCTATCCATAATGCCTATACCTAATTTGTATAATTGCAGACATTTTCTATAGAAGTGGCACTGAGCATTGCATTCTCTGATAAGATTTAAAAAAAAAAAAAGTAGGAGGGAATCATTCCCTGGGGTACCTGTGTGGCTCAGTTGGTTGAGTGTCCAACTTTGGCTTGTGTCCTGATCTCTGGGTTCATGAGTTTGAGCCCCACATCTGACTCTCCGCTGTCAGTGCAGAGTCCACTTTGGATCCTCTGTCCCCCTCTGTACCTGCCCTACTTGGGCTTGCTCTCTCCCTCTCAAAAAAAAAATTGATGTTAAAAAAAATTTTTTTTTAAAAAGTGTGATTCTCTAAAAGATTCTAAACCAGTGCTTCACGTATTCTAATATGCAAAGAAATCACCTGGGGACTAAAATGTGAATTTTGACTCTGTGGGTCTGGGTTGGAGCTTAACATTCTGCATTTATGTCAAGCTCCCAGATGATGCTCCTAGTGGTGAGACCTGGGCCACTTTGAGTAGGATGATTCTAGGGGGAGCATTCCTATGGCTGATATACTGGTGTTCATATTTAAACCAGAATTGAGCCACCATCCCGGTTTTCCACAGTAGGCAAGCCAACTGCCAACAAACTATGGAAAAGCACAAAACCAAATGCACAAATTTGAAGGACAGCGCTTAACTCCATTTCTGTCTTATAAAATACTAGACTTAGATTCTAATAAATGCTGTGATGGGTCTATGGATACCAGGTTCGTGACCCTGCTCAAAAGATCTGGAAAATGCCAAGTGGTTGGAAGTTATTACTAGGGTAGCCAGGTGGAAGGATTATGTAGAATCTGATATTTGCTCTTGTTTGCAAAATAGGTGCCATGTGTCCCTTGTTCCATTTCCTTTCTCTCACCTGTGTTGTCCCGCCCTGGCCTGGTGGATCACAGCTGCTAATCATGTTTGTCGGTTCACAGATGATTGAGATTAAAAGTATCTTAACCTGTCAGAATAAATAATGTTGCCTTGGGAAGTCTGACTAAAATGTACTGGACTAAAAAGACCTGGGGGATTTTGTAGTGAAAATTCAGCCATCTTTATAGCCTCTCTTGTAGGTTTTGTAGCAGTCGAGCTCAGATTTGCATTCTGCCTTGAGTTGTGCCCTTAGGAACTTCTAAAAAGAAGGTATACATGTAGATTTTTCTGATGAAGTTAAAACATTTTCCTGACCTTGAAATGTGGAATTGTGTATGTGGCAAAAGAGGTTTGGAATGCTAAATTTAAAAATTATATGAGCAGCTACAAACTTCCAGGCAGAGTTTAATTCTCTTTTTAATCCCCAATTTTTGTCTAGAAGTTGATCCTTGGTAGTCACATGATGAAGTTGGTGGCAGTGACAGTTTCAAGGTCCGTGTTGTGTGTAAGGATTTGCTAATTGAACGAGCTCCACTGGTTCACAAGTCGTCTCTGCCTGTTCAGCGTCTCACTTGTTGCCTGTCCCACCAGTGTGTCTCAGCCCTGCCGTGGCACACGGCTGAGGGACTGATGATGTTTGTAGGATACCTGAGGGTAAACAGAAACAGCCTTTTGTGGCCAGAGGCAGCCATCCAGGGTTGATCTGAGGGATCAACAGCTCTGATTCCTTTTTCCCAGGATCATCCTGTCCGATCGGGAAGCTCTGCTTTACAACTACTATTTTGACCTTCATGGAATTAGATTTCTTCATTGTGCTGCATGTAGTCAGTAGTCCTTTTCAGTAGAATTGCTTAATTTTAAAAAGGTCTTATAATGAGACACTAAAAAAAAAACTGGTAGAAAAAAATATATAGCATGATCCTCAATTTTATGAACTTCAGAAACAAGCGAAATTACATTTGTTATGTGGGGATACATACATATGTGGTATAGTCCAGGAAATCAAGACAATTAGAAACAACTCATGATTAGTAGTTCTTTCTGGGGGAGAGAGGTAGTGGGATTGGATTAGGGAGCCCACACAGAATTTAAACAGCATTTGTAATGTAGGAGTTTTCAAATTGAGTATTGGGTAGAGTTTTACTAATGTGCTTTATGAGCTATACATATAATTTTCTTTTGATAGCATCATACTTCATAGTGAAAATAAATGAACAGGTAAAGAATATTTAGAAAGAAAAGGTCTTAGTATAGTTCTAATTCTCTCCCCTCATTGTATTATTTTAAAATTATAAACTTATAAAAGTAATAAAACTATACTAAGGAAAAGTCAGGGAGAGAGCATAGCTGTAATACCAATCCCCTTATACTAGTACTCTTTATTTCCAGCATGAGTGTTTATATTCTCAGTTATAACAATGTGTATCACTATGAATCATTATATTGTATGGTGGACTAATCATCTTTATAGCCATCAGTTTTAATGGCTGAATATTCCCATGAGTGGTTCGTATCCTAATATACTAACCATTCTGCTATAATGGAATATTCAGATTCTTTCATCTTTTCTGCTATTACAGAACATCTTCAAGTTACATTCATTCCACAAGTAATTTACATATATGTAAGGCATTTGCTAAGTGCTCTAATTACAGTAGTAAGCAAAAACAGCCATAGTCTCTGTCCTTGTGGATTTAGACTCTGATGATTAACAGTTCTTGATTATATTTTGCATTTTAAGCACATTAATCCTTAGACTTTCAAGAAAGCTTATTTTGAGAGAATCTATACACACGGTTCTAAGAACCAATACAGAAAGGCCCCATGTACCCTTCACCCACTTTCCCCAATGGTAACATCTTCTGTAATTCCACACACAGGAAATTGACATTGATATGATCCATCACCTTTCAGATTTCACCAGTTTTACATGGTATTTGGGTCTATGTATATGTTTTGTGTGCAATTTTATTATGTGTGTAGTTTGGTGTGACCACCACCACCACCACAGTTGAGGTAGAGCAGTTCCTTCATGGGGATCCTTCACTCTCCCCTTTCATAGCTATGGCCATTTCTCTTCATTCCTCACCCCCCTTAACTGCTGGCAACCACTAATCTGTTCTGTCTTTATAATTTTGTAATGTAAAGGGTGTTCTATAAATGGCACAATGTAGTATGTAAGTTTGCAGGACTAGAGTTTTTAATACAGAATAATTTTCTTGAGATCCGTCCAAGTTGCTGTGGGTTTCCGTACCTTTTTCCTTTATATTTTTGAGTAATGCTCCATTGTATGGAGGTATCCCATTCATATACCTGTCAAAGGACATTTGGACTGTTTCCAGTTTTGTGCTGTTACGAATAAAGCTGCTGTAAACATTTCCTCAACCTTTATTTTTAATGATTATATGTAAAAGGAAATGAGTAAGACTTCAGGCCTCTGTACTTTAGCCACCACTGTCTACATTTGGGTGTCTCTTTGTAGAATCTAAAGTAAGTCTCTGATGAATGGTATGGTGTTTGTGTCTGAAAATATGTCTTTAATATTTTGTGTCTCAAAATATCTTAAATTGTCAATACAGCTAAATTCTTCTTTAGCTTTTGTTCATGTGACTAGCAAAGCACATCCTGATGCCATCAGTATTGTCCTTTAGAACTTCTGAAGATAAAATCCTGATTTTCTGTTGCTTTGTCCCTTGAGGAATGGGGAGCCTAATACAAAGAAGTTACTCCATAGACATTTGTTCTACAAATGCCTTTGGTCCATAGAGTTGATTGCCTTGGTCTTCTTACTTAGTTCCAAATATTAAATAAATCTCCAGATTTTTAAAGTCTCTTTCAAAACCAGTGAAAACCAAATAATAATGACAGCCAGTTGAGGCTGCTGTCTATTTAGGAGGGAAACTGAGTCTTAGGGCAAAGCAGACTAAGGAGGGGAGTTACTGCTCGTGTTACTAGCCTCATAATTCAAAAGAGCAGGATTCTCCATGCCTGCTATCCTCTATACACACACATATACACATATGTACACATACCCAGACATCCAAACTACTGGTTTGCTGTATAGGGAGACTCTGGCTCTGTGCATGTTTTCTGAACTCTCATAAGCCTGAAACAGAAAGAACATGGGCTACTTAGCATAAGTTTTGAGGTGGCTTAGTGACCTGTTTGGTTACTTGTGTGTTTATGATTTAGGTCAGATGCTTAGCTGCTTGGAGTTTTATTCTTATTTCTTTTGAGTGAATGGCCATGGTCATCACTTTTCAAGGAAGAGGTGAAGATCAGGAACCCCCAAGGGCTAAGTGTGAACTTTGGCATGCAGCTGTGGGCCCAGTTGATGACTGACCTGGACCTGTCCAGAGGCTTGGTCAGTTGTAGGAGGTACAGCAGAGTGATGTGTCCTTCTGGGTCTCTGTCAATGAGCCAGCAGTTGGGGGCTCTGGAAAACAATTCCATTATCCCAGTTTGTACCCTCCCCCTCCCCCATCGTTCCTAACATAAAGTCTAAAATCTTTAACTGAGGATAAAGGCGATATAGTCTGAGCCCCGTGTGGTCTAGTCCATGCCTGCCTCTCAGAGACTCCCCTGGTGCTGTGTAACCCCTTCCTGCGTTCTGCAGTCCACTTACACAGGCCACCTTCGTGGTCGTCTTTCCACAGCTTCCTGTTCTTGCCCATCTCGGATCTTTGGTATATCTGTTCTGCCTGAAACACCATCTGCCTTACCCCTCTCCTCCTGTATTTTTCAAGTATTCCTATATGCGCCTTAGATCTTGGCTTCAATACGACTTCCTCGTGTAAGCCTTCCCTGACCCGTAGATGGTCTTGAGCCACTCACACATGCCTCAGAGCACCCCGTACTTGGTTTTGCTGCCCTCCTCCCCATTTGTGATGACGTTTATGAACCCTTAATTTGCTGGTACCAGTGTATCTCCCTTTTCTTGCCCTGCCTGTCATGAAAATAATGACCATTTCTTTGTGCACTATTGACTATTTAGTACCTGGTACAGTGTCTGGTACATAGCAGCTGCTCAGTAAATGTTGAATTAGTGAATTAATGAAAAAAAATAGCAACCTTGGTTTAACATAGAATTTCTTATTTTAACAATGGAATTCATACCTGTTTTTAAAGATCCAGTTACACGTTCTTATAAAATTGACTTCTCTTTGAAGTATAGAACGGTAATTCTTTTTTTTTTTTTTTCTTTCAGGTGGGGACCAGGGTTTACTGAACACATTTTTTAGCAGCTGGGCAACAACAGATATCAGAAAACACCTGCCATTTATTTATAACCTAAGCAGCATTTCTATATACTCCTACCTCCCAGCATTTAAAGCGTAAGTGCAAACCGTTTAACTGTTGTTCGAGATGGTCTAGGGCAGGGGAGTGGGATTTAAGATTTTGGGGGTTCCTCGTGATCATTCTGAGGGCAATAACAAGTGGGAACTTTGATGGAAGTCTTTGTCTTCTGAGAAATGTGCCTGTATCGGGGAAAGGCCTTGATGTTATCAATCACTTTATGTTTGGAGTGACCCAAAGGGCACTTATGGGAAAAGGTTCCCATTGGTTCCTGGAGGGCCTGGCCCTCTGATAAATCATCCGTATGTCATGGTCAAGGATACATACTGGGCACAAAACCAGCTTCTGCTTCTTATCGGCTATAGAGCTTCAGCTCTCTTACCTCTAAAATAAGGGTGTTCATAGCTTTCTCCATGGGTATTGTGGAGACTAAGCAAGATTTTGGCAACAGTATGGTGTCATGGTCAAGAGTAGGGGCTGTGGAATCAAACAGCCTCAGTTCACATTCTCAAGTAGCATCTTCCTGGTTGGTTAATAGTTACTGAACTTGTAGTTTAGTAGAAGTTAGATTAGTTACTGATCTTCTCTGCCTCCAAGTCCTCTCAGGCAAATTGTGATCATTAAGGGAGGTAATTGTACGAAGTGGTTAGAAGAGGACCTGGCCTACCCTCAGCACTCGGTAAACGTCATATTCTTAGTCCTTTTTGTTTGGGAGGTGGTCTAGCACGAAGAGTAGTCTCTGAAGCCAGAAAGGCAGGGTGTGTGTTGTCACTCTGCTGTTTACCTACTATATGGCTTAGGCTCTATGCCTCCATTTACCCATATGCAAAATGAGAAGGAAAAGAATACTACCTGCTGGACTAATCATGAGGATGAAGTGAGTTCATACAGACACAAAGCGCTCAGTGAACATCTTGTTTTTGGCACCATTACTTGTTTGGCACTCCCTCTGGTGTGGTTCTGATTTAGCAATTAATACAACCTAGTTGCAGTGCTTGTCTCCGTGAGGGCCTGAGCCCTGTTCTTTAGCCTCTGACTCATTTGTGTTGAACGAAGAAGATGATTCAGGTTTCTTGAAAGAAGGCCAAGCTGTCAGGTTGATCTGAGACACAGCCGTGAGCAGCAAAGCTCTTCATTGACTTGGGCTCGGCCCTCCAGTCTCTGTCCCCCATGGGCATTCCTGAGTGAGCAGAAAACAAAAGGCTTTATTTCACTCCTCATACTTCATTATCCAAAGTCCTCTCTTTAAGTCTCCCACCACAGTAATGAGCATGTCTGGCTTTTTGTGGCAGAAGTGTTTCCTTTTCTGTTCTTTTCTGGGAAAACTCTGTCAACATTCCCCCAGATAAGGATTCCAAGTATCTTGTGTTCTTTCCTCCCTAACTGTTCTCTTGCTCTATGTCTCTGACGTATTATAGCTTCTTGATTGACTTCCCTCTTGTGAATGAAACGGGCAAACTCTCAAAGATACCAACTGTGGTCCGAGTAAAGCAAATAGAACAGGATTCACTCTCAAGGGGTGGATTCAGAGAAGCATTTTTATTCATTTACTTTTTGCCTCTCAGTCCTTGGCCTTGTCAGGTAGCAACCTGTCTTGCTTGGAAATGTGGGCCTGATTCTTTTAATTCGTATTGCCTCATAACTCACCCTGCTACTTTGAACAGTGCTCCTGCAGACCGTGATAGCTTGACCCCCTAGAACTGAATTTGTCATAATAGGGCAGTTGCTTAATGTAATTGACTAGATTCGGCTGAGCAAGCCAAAAGATGAGAAGGTGAAGGAGCAAGAATAATTAGTAGTGTGAGCGATTCTACCCACCATTCCACTTAATTCTGCACAGTAAGCATGTGTCCTGGGATGAATATGTTGGGGAGACATGAATCTGATATCCTTCCAGTTAGACTCCGTTCCCAAACAGAGTCAACTGAGTGTTTAAAGATTTGTGTTTTTCATGTAACGTGGCCCCCGATGCCTAGCAACTGTCTCCCCTATGGTTCATTTGGACTCCATCTGATTTTCTCCTTACTACCAAAATTGAACACACTGTACCTTTCAGTGATAGCCTGGTTTGCACAGATGCTGCTCGCATTTATTTTGTTTTGACAAAGACGAGTAAGAAGCAGGTAGAGGGGACCTAAGTTTTTGGGAGGAGGATGGACTTCCTTGCTAGAACCATGCCCCCCTGTAACCCCCCAGGAACCCAGTTGTTTTTATATCCTCTGAACGAATCTTCCAGAAAAACAGTTTGAGATCTAAATGACCAAACTGGTTAAGATGGTATCTTCCTCCTGGCTCAACAAATGAATGCTGATCTTGGACATCTCCTTGGTTTATTGCCATAACCGTAGAGTATATGAACCACTGGGGATGTTGGGAGCAACTCCATCCATTAGCTGCATGACAGCTGGTCTGTAGCCTGATAGGAGCCCACTGCTGATTGTGTACAGTCCAGGGCCGGGGGAGGGGGGGGGGGTCGGCTCCACATTTCTGTGAGAAGACCATTTGGGGCGATGCTTTGTCTCACCCCATTGCTGCCTGTTTAGGAATGCTGAAACCTGATCAAAGAACTCATTTTTCCCTTCCCTGTGCCAGAAAATGTTTTTGTTTTTCTTGCAGAGATCCATCTCCGTGACCTTTATCAAAAAAGACCATTATTTTTGTTTGTTTCACATTTATGCAAAATTGTGACCCAGATCTTTTAGGCTAAACAGGATGATCATGAACATGTGGGCTGCTGTGGCTACTCCACAGATTGCCCCATAGACCTCTGTGAGCTCAGCATGAATGTGAAGCTCTATCGATGGGCTCAGAATGGCATTGGGGTTCCCCAGGACTGAGTGTCCTGTGGTGTGCTGGCCTTCACTAGGACAGCATATGGTTAGTGGCAGGGAAAGTGAGAAATTGGAGTGGTTTAGAGCAACTTGGGCTTTGCAGAAGAAGTGAGAATTTGTCTAGCTCCAAGCGACCATGTGTCATGAGGTCACCAAGGCAGTATTTAGATGCCCCAGAGTCTGAGAGCCTTGGATATCTTAGAACACGTGCTACACTTATAACAATGTAGCCTTGCTATTATGTAGAGTTTCTTCTAAAGGATGGTCTAATATGAATCATATTTGACATGAATTTGAGCCATGGAGGTAGCATTTCTTTTTCTTTTTTTTTTTTTTTTTTTTTTTTTTTTGAGAGCAAGAGAGCAAGAGAGGGGCAGAGAATGAGGGAGACACAGAATCCTAAGCAGGCTCCAAACNTTTTTTTTGAGAGCAAGAGAGCAAGAGAGGGGCAGAGAATGAGGGAGACACAGAATCCTAAGCAGGCTCCAAACTCAGCTGTCAGCACAGAGCCCGACATGGGTTCAAACCCACAAACCATGAGATGACCTGAGCCGAAGTCAGACGTTTAACCAACTGAGTCACCCAGGCACCCGAAGGTAGCATTTCTGATGCCTTTCTCTACCTACCATTTGGATAGAACATAAAGGAAGCACACTTAATGCTCAAATCTAGCTTCTGAAAAACAAAATTGGTACTGTTTTCTATAATAGAAGACCCTCTTTAATACAACATAATTTGAGAGCTAAAATGCTTGGTTTAGTAATTTTTAAGGTAATTTGTAATATACATACTGAGAAAAAGTTCATAAATGCATTTCGTCATGAATTGATATTTCTGAAAGTGCCTAGCATAATGTTTAGGAAATAGGCTTTTAGTCAACATTAGTTTCTTTTAAGTTTTTTCCATCTAGAGGGTCTGTTTTATTGATGTAGCTTAGAATGACTGGTGCATAGTGCTAGGCAAAATGTCATCAGCCTTTTTAAAAATCCGTCATTTACTTCCATTTTCGCTTTCTATTCTGTCCACTTACTGAAAGCTGTTCATAGTATTTCATGCTGTAGAAAATGGGCCTAAAGCAAAGAGAAAGAATTTCCTGGTTTTGCTATGCAAATTAGTCATACTGATTGACTGCAGAGCTTGTTTTACCAAATAATTTCCAAATATTTTAACTTTATCTTTTTACTTGAGTTTAGCTATGATCTAAGACCTGGCCTGGTCCAATATCAGAAAGTAGGTCTAGAAACCTAGATTTCTTTCTCTCTACTTGTTTACTGCTTTAAATTCTTCTGAGGATATTGGTATCCATTATTTCCTTTTCAGGAATGTGGCTTTTTCACTAAGACCTTATCAGACCTCTTTAAAATCAGTGTTTTCCAAGAATGAACCTTTGGTCTCCTGAATTCTGTTCTTGTGTATTTCTGATTTGATTTTTTTTTTTTTTTTCTCCCCCTTGGACCCTGAGCCACCCTTGGGTCCAGCATCCCGCTGTGACTATTGTTCTAGAAGACCTAGCCTTTCTGTGCTCATTACTTTCACACTCTTACATCTTCACCTAAAACCCTGAGGCCCTGTAGTTTGTATCAGTCTTATTTTTTTCTGCCTTCTGTTTGTTCACTCACTTGTTTGTTCAATCGGTAGGCCTGCAGCACGTAGCTGGTGCCCCACAATCTGCTCACTGAGGGCTGCAAAGATGAGTGAGGGAGCTAGAATCCAGTTGGCTTGCATCTCCATGCATGTGGAGGGTCTTTTGTACGTCATGTGGCACAGTCCATTGTGATATGAGCGTTGGAGAAGAATCAAGCAGTGGTTGCATGGCTGTCTTGTTCCTCCTTTATGGGTGTCAGTAATGCCTGTTGGGCCCCAGGTACCCCAGTTTCCGGCATGATCATCTGCTCATTCTGACCTCATCTCTCTCTATCAGATGATCTGTCCTCAGCTCTTCCATCCCACTCCCCTATCTCAGCCCTTAACACCAAGGGAGAAGCTTTCCCATCAGACCTAGCATAGCCATAAGAAGCAGCTCTGACAATGAGCAAAAAGAGCACAAGGAGTGATATCCCGTGGGCAGAAGTCTGAGAAATGCTTCCAGTAGGAGATGGAGCTCGTGGGAGGGGGAAGAGTGTGTGGATTGAGCAGAAGACATCCCTTCCTCTGAGGTCTCAGACTGGGCTGCAAACGATATTTGTCCATCAGATGTGTTTTTGCCTTCCTTACATAGTTTTTTTCTTTTTGTACTCCATTGCCAATGCTTAAAAATCAGGAAATTTCTCATGAAACCTAGATTTTCAGTCTCTTTTGAAAAAAGTCAGATATTTGATGGGATGTGGGAGAAAGCTGTCCGATAACTGTTATAGGTTTGGGGCCCTAAGCAATTGGAATAAAGGTGTTGCCATTCCCTGAGATGGAGAAAATTGGGGGAAACAGGTTTGTGGGAGCAGGGGTTGACTAGAGGCTTATTGAGTGTATCAAGTTTTGATTGTATTAGGTTTGAGGTGCCTAGTAAACATCCTAGTGAAAGTGTAGAATAGTAAGTAGATGTAGGAGTGAGGAGTGAGGTCTGGGTGAGACCTAAGAATGGGAGTGTAAGCATAGAAGCGATATTTATAGCCATGAGACAGGATGGGATAACCAAGAGAGTGATGATGATACAAGAGTCCTGAAAGTCCTGAAACCGGAAAATGTGGAGGAGCAGGGACCTGAGACTAGGAACAGTAAGGCAAGGGGAGACCCCGGAGAGTGAGGTGCGGCACATGCCAGCCAAAGAAAATGTTGCAAGGAGGAAAGAGGGATCCATCTGTCTCAGATGCTGTGATAAGTCAGATAAGAGGATAGTTGAGAAAGGGCACTGACCTAGAATGTGGAGGCCACTCGTGACTTTAACAAGAGCATGTCTGGTGGAGTGGTGGCAGGAAGCCAGACTGAAGTGGTCCTAGAGAGGGGAGAATTGGAGGCCGTGAATGTAGGCAGCTCTTCTGAAGCCAGTCAGCCTGGAGGGACTCAGATTGACATGCTACCAGGGAAGTCTCCATGGTGGCCAGGCCTACTCTGAGGACAGGCCACCCTGGTAGGTGAAGTAGTTGACGAGGTCCTAGTCTAGGTTATTAAAGTCCACATTTGAGTACTGATGTTGTTCTGATTTCCAGGGATGATTGGGAAAGTTTATTTTGCTTGAAAGGCAAGGAAAAATCGGATAGGTCCCTGGTGGCCACAAATGTTTTCTACTTAAGTATCTGCCGTCTTCTGGTGATAGGACTTGTAATCACTTGTGCTCTGTGGTCCCCTTCACTGAAATGACTCCTCCTCTGCACGGCCAGCACACCCTTTGGGCACTGGGCTCATGACCCTTGATTTAGACTGTGTGTGGGGGAGAGGGGAAAGGTGGCTGACCGGTAGTGGGAGAGGGGATTGTGCATAAGAAGGTACAGGAGTGAGTGGCCATGGGCCAGAGAACAGGAATCATAGAGGTGGGCAGGGGTGGCTGGCAGTGCTGCCTCATTTCCCGGAGAAAGGTCTCACAAGCGGCACCGTGTTCCTCGTTCTTGGCACCTAACGGCACATCACACGTAAAACGCTTCGTGAGAAGTAAAATGGCTCCTGCGTGCACTGTCATGGACGTAGTTCCTTTTCCATGCTAAACACTTCTGTAGTCTTATCCACAAGTTACCAGCTGCTAAACTAGTCATGAAAATTCTATCTGATCTTTTGGTAACATCAGGTCACAGGAGTTATTTTAACGGCTAACATAAGCAGTATTATTGCTGGCTCGGGTTCAAACTATGTCTTGTGATCTGGACGTCTCTTTTGAGATTCTATCAAGTTAAAATTAGAACACTTATTTTAAGAGATGTATGCAAGCTGAGACAAATCCCCATTACTGGGTCAGAATGAATGGCTGCCCGTAATTTAGAGACAATCGTAATATGTACCCAACGTTTTGTTTGTTTGGTTTTTTGTTCCTGGCTGGTAAAATTAGTGGATAAATCGGGCAGTGAGTCAGTGAATCTTCTGGTCATCCTTGTTCTGCATTGAGATCAGTTGAACTTCATCTTTTGACATCAGTATATCCCCTTATTCATTAGCTAACTATTTTGCTTTTTAGCCAGGTGGCATAAATTTGGACTGGTACCTGATTGTTGCTTTTGGTGAGCGAGAGATTTGGAAAAATACCCTGAGTTTACCCTCCTGTAAGAATACCTCCAAATTGGATTTAGGCTGATTTTTTTTTTTTTGGGGGGGGGCGGGGAGGAGAGAAAGAGTGCATATGGGAGAGCTGGGAAGGGGAAAAGAGAAAATCCCAAGCAGGCTCCACACCCAGCCCGACACTCAGGACTCGATCGTGTGTAGGACTTGTAATCACTTGTGCTCTGTGGTCCTCTTCACTGAATTGACTTCTCCTCTTCATGGTTGTGAGAACATGAACTGAGCCGAAATCAAGGGACTCTCAACCAACTGAGCCACCCAGGTGTGCCAGGCTAAACTAATTCTTTTAAATAAAAAGTAATTTCCCTTTTCAGTTATGACCTGTGCTTTTACTTATTTCATTTTGATATGGCTGTTTTGGATTTTCATAAATGAAAAGTAGAATTGATTAGAATGATAGAAAATAATAGAAGCAGGATTAAGACATAAACACAAATACATGAAATTCATAACTAGATTAAAACTCTAGATACAAAAACAGTGTTTCGGACCTTTTGCTCTCTTGTTTGGCAAACAAAGTGTTTTATTAAAGTTAATAGAGCGAGCCTTTGAGGCTGCTTTGCTGTATAAATAAATCCTGTTCTTTTTTGTACAGCTAGAGCACAGATAGTTTTACCGATACAACTCACAAACCATCCTGTAAAGTGGCCTGGGTTAGGTCTAACAGCCCCCCTCTATCAAGTCAAGGGCAGAGCTGGTGGATTCCAGGACCAGCGCTCTGTACGACTATCTTCTGTCCAACTGCAGGGCTGTCTGCACTTTGCTCCCACCTCCTATCAGAGCCCCATGTCTCCCACTCAGCAGCTGCCTTACGTTGTACCCTGCCCCCATCGGCCCACCCTCATAGGGCCCGTGGGCTGGCCAGAACCTTCCACATTCAGTGACTCGCCCAGGCCTGCACTTCTCATAAAGAATCCTTGCTCTAAAACTTGTTTTTCTCCTACCCCTACTCATGTCCATAGATCTCTTTGGTGTGTGGCAGTTAGGTTAAAGAAATACCTCAGTGCCTGAAAAAGAGTTCTTGTTCTTTAGCATCCAGAAGTAGGGCCAGTCGTGGCCTGAACTCCTGACCTCTGGAGCCTGTGCGTGACTCCTGTGTGCCCCAGCATCTTTCTTACTTCCTCTCCCCTGCATCTTTGGTCATAACCCTCCTGAATCCCCATGAGCACTTTTTTGGTCTGTCCCTTGGTACCCCTGGGCTACAATAAAAACCTATTCACATCGTGCATTTTCTGATTCTTTTTTTTCCTGAAATGTGGAACCGCTGTTGGGTGGTTACATCACACTTCAACAATCCTGCTCCCTTCTTGTTCGTCCCCCTCATCTTACCGGCACCAAGGAGTCCCTCGCCTTTGGGCACAAAATGCAGTTCCACCCATATTTAGGACCCATTATGATCTCCTATTCTACCTCAGACAGGCTTATGAAGGCCTTTCTTCAAACTAAGACTGCCCTATGAAAAGACTGTCCAGTGGATACAGTTTTTTTCATGGTGTTAGGATAGAATAAAGAAGGTAATTTTGAGGAAGGGGGATCCTTCCTCTAGCCACAGAGGGTATCCATGATTTCACATGAAAGACACTCAGGAATCACGGCTTCATGAAGGTGGAGCCCAGGCCTGAGCCACAGTGAAGTGCAGAGTGTAGACTGTCCCCAAATGGGGTTTCTGTTGACCTGCAAGGGGAAGGCCATGAGCCACATCGGTTAGGATCTAACCAGCATAAAGTCCAGTCTCCAGGCAGTTCGCAGAGGCCCCTGAACCATGGAGGGGCACAGACAGAGCCAGAGGCAGAAGCGTAGACTCCTGCCTCCAAGCCAGTTGCACTGGGAGGCGTTTGCCAACTGCTGCACTGCTCTGGGCCACCAGGCCCTGCCTCCGCATGAGCTTTAAAGGCCCAGTTCACGGAGTGAGGTGGCAGAGAGGAGCTGAGGTGGCCCTTAGACACTGTCTGCCACAGTCCACCTGGGGATTGGCTGCTGGTCCTGAGCACACCACTGTCCATTCCTTGTTCCTGTTCCAGCCAACCTTCCCTGACCTTTGTGCAAACTGAACCCATCTGGGGACCGTCTGTCTTAGGCAGTACTAAGTTGCTTGCTTTGTAGCTTTCTTTCCTGTTAGTAACTTTGCTCTGTCTTTGACTATGTTTGGAGTATTTCTAGGGTTCACTAACCATGTCCTTTCCATCTTTCAGACAGACCATCTGTAGGCAGGGAATTCCTGAAGTAACACATGTCACTCAGATGACGTCCTTCTAATTCTGGGAGTGTCTTTCAGTAACAGCCTACTTGTGGTTAAGAACCTTGGCTCTAGAACCAGACCTCCTGGGTGGGATCCCAGCCTGGTCACTTACCAGCCATGGGATCCTAGACAGGGATTACTTCATGCCTTGGTTTCCTCACATAGTTGTTTTGGAGATTAAATGAGATAAACCATGCAGATGTTAACCAATGTCTGGTACATGTGAGGACTCCATATGTGGTAGCTGTTACCATTTCTCCTGCCTGATCTATTGCAGACTGTCCGGAGAGCAAGTTAGAAGGGAATAGTTTAATATATTTTAGGTAGTATTGTTACCTCTCACATAATGACTGTGTGACATTCATATTAGGTCTAGGCAAAACCATGGATTGAAGTTCATGGCCAGTTACTCTAGAAGGAGACTCAAGTACTCCTACCTGCTCCAGGCAAGATGAGTCGGAAGGAGGGGATGTGTGAGAAGGCAGAAGCAACGCCTGCTCTTTCACATGTGCTCTCTTCGGGTTTTAGGCGTGTTTGTGTTATAGATGGGGCAATGCCCGCTCCCCTCCCCCCCCCCCCGCCCCCGACATTGTACCAAGCGTCGGGCCTCAGGGCTGGGCTCTCCCATCACCATCAGAACATTGGTCAAAGGCTGTTATTTTAACCGTGCCATCTTGCCCGGGTCTCCTCTGGGCCCCACTTCCTGCAAAGCCTCTTCTGAAAATCCCTACCTGCACTAACTGCTTTGTCATTTCCATAGCCCCTAATGTCAGCATTGCCCTGCTAGCCCGGATACGTTGCCTCGTTTGTGCTCTTGTTTCTTCTGTTCGATGACCCCTCTCCCTGTTGGGACGGAAATCTTTTGAGGTCATGCACGGAGCATAGTGTCTTATGCGTAACAGATGCATATTTAGTTAATAGTCCTGTCTGCACAAATTTTGAGCATTATGACTTCTGTCCTTTTAAGGATAAAATTGAGAGTATTTGTATGCATGTGTGTGTCCACCTGTGGGTATGTGCATATGTGCATGTATGTGTAAAATATAAAATTAAGAGTAAACTTGGGGATACCAAGTATCTACTGCGTTTTCAGAAGAAATGAGCTGAGGAAATTTACGATAGGCTCTATTTTTCCCAGTTTTGGAGTGGTCACACGGTAGGATTGGTAGGAGGACAGGCTTAAGAAAGAGGCAGAACTGTGCCAAATCCTTTTTCTGCCACTTATTAGCTGTAGGGCTATGGGCAACTCACTGGCCTCTAAGAGCCCCTGTTAACACACAAGTAAGGTCTACCATGCTAGCCTGTTATTATTCCCCATCATGTCCCTAAAAGAATTTGGGCCCCAAACGTAGGAAACTCTCAGATAGTGATAGCTATATAATAGGTCTCTGGCATTAAAACAAATTTTTTTTTAAGATCGGAAAAATTACACGAATAGAGTTTGCATTATTTCAGTCTATACATCATGCTCAGCTACTTTGGTCACCTATAGGATAAATCCACTAAAATCCGACACTTGAGCCCAACACCCAAGGACCTGTCCCATTCTTACTTTCTGAGCGAAGTTTGCTCTTTGGCTCCGCTGGGAGGACCCTCAGTCTGACACACACATGCTCACCTGATACTTGCTATCCCCCTGCCTAGAATTCTTCGTATTCTTGCCAGCTACCCAGCCCCGGTCTGCGGTACAGTTTTCAGTCTCTGCCCCACTGAGCCTACTGTCACCACCTCCCTGCCTCTGCATTCCCGGAGCTCTCACTGGTCCCAGCTTTCTTTTGGCACGTGTTATATTCACCTTTATTATTTGGTTTTATATGCATAGATTTCCTCTCCGCCAGAACAGGACCATCTTAACTCTTAGTCTTTTTAAGATACTATTGTGAGATGCAGTGTATACACAAAAGGGTATACATAAAAATTGTGTTTTTTTAAATGCAAGTTAAAAAATAGACTATAACCAGTACCTCAGAAGCCCTTGTGCGTGTGTTTCCCATCATGCTTCCCTTTCCCCCAGAGATAACCAACGTCATGACACTTACATTGATCAGTTTTCTACTCTTTAAGCAGTACTTTGTTTTGCATTATGTGTTTGTTTGAATTTGTAGTTTTCATATTTTAAAAATTTATCCATTTGCTAAATAAGTGGAACTATAATTTATTTTCACTGCTATATTATATTCCATCATCTGAATATACCACAAGTTGTCCTTTAAAAAGTTTAAATGGGGTGGATTGGTCGGTTATGTGTCCGACTTTGGCTCAGGTCATGATTTCGCAGTTTGTGGGTTTGAGCCCTGCATTGAGCTCTGTGCTGACAGCTTATAGCCTGGAACCTACTTCAGATTCTGTGTCTCCCTCTCTCTCTGCCCCTCCCCCACTTGCACTCTGTCTCTCTCTCGAAAATAAATGAACATTTAAAAAATAAAAGATAAAATGGACAAATAACCATAAAATCTCAGTGACATTCAACAGTAAGTATATATTTTTTGCTCATATGTTGGTGGATGGGCTGAGGCAGCTCTGATCATCACAGCGGGGCTTGTGATGAATGCCAGGCCACAAGTTTGATCCAGATCTGCTCCATGAGTCTTCTCTGTTCTTCTGCCGGAGGAGGTCACAGCTTCATCAGAGAGAAGGAACAGAAATGAGCAGGGCTTTTTTTTAGAAGGCAGTGTCACATCTGCTCCCATTTCTTCACCAAAGGCAAGTGCTTTGTGCATGCCCAATTATCAGTGAGGCAGGAAACTCACTCCCCCTGTGGAGATTGGGAAAGGGAGTGAACACTTGCCGAACAATCTTAACCTACTAAGATAAGGCCGCCTGGGTTGTTTCCAGTGATGACTACATCAAACAGTGCTGCTGCCATGCACATTTTGATTACGTCTCCTGTGGCACACCTGCTTTAGGATGTGTGCCTAAGACCTGAGCTTCCAGATCGGGGTCGCGAGTGTTGCCAGTGTTACCAGCAAATTCCAAATGGTTTTCCAAGTGTTGTACCTTTTCTGCAGTGGATTGGTGTGTTGGTTTTTGCGCTGATCCGCCACTACTTTTAGATTTTCATGTGTATTTAACATACAGTTGAATAATTTAAAAAGTATGTCTAAAAGTTTGTGAGCTTAAGCTCTTTTCCAACCATTACTGTAAGGTGGAAGGTGCAATGTTCAGGCTACAGAACAAAGTGCCATTCATCTTTGTGTCAGTGCTCAGAATCCACTAATGGGTTCGGCTTGTGTTCTCTTGGCAGATTTGGTGCAAATGCAAAAGTTGTGCATTTCCTGGGGCGAATCAAACCATGGAATTATACTTACGATCCTAAAACAAAAAATGTCAAAAGCGAGTCCCATGATCCCACCATGACTCATCCAGAGTTTCTCAACCTGTGGTGGGACATCTTCACCACCAACGTTTTACCTCTGCTTCAACAATTTGGCCTTGTTAAAGACCCCCACTCGTACTTAAATGTGGTAGGTTCTGTTTTTTCCTTTCAGGCAATTTAATGCTGTAGTTTTTTAAAGTTGTATACTGGTAGAGGTAGAATATTTAGTGGTATTTTGCCATAAGAGACTCTTAAATAGAGAACAAACTGAGGGTTTGCTGGAGGGGAAATTAGTGGAGGGGGTGGGCTAAATGGGTCCTGGGCATTAAGGAGGACACTATTTGGAATGAGCACTGGGTGTTATGTGTAAGTGATGAATCACTGGGTTCTACTCCTGAAGCCAGTACTATACTGTATGTTAACTAATTTGAATTTAAATTTAAATAAGTAAATAAAAAGAACTTCTGTAGAAAAAAATTTTCTATTTTAGAGGGGAGAAACAGGGCCAGCAAAGACTAAAGTAGTAGATTTTGTGGCAAATTTCATTAGCTCTGAAAGCATAAGAAAGGGTTTTAGAGGCTTTTATATATATGTATATGTATGTGTCTGTGTGTATGTATATATATATCCATATATAATATCTATAGAATTCTTAGCTCATTATCCTAAGGTTCTAAGACTATTCCTAACGTATAGAGAGTGCCCTCTTTCATGTTTTAGATGAATAGACACTTTTCCAAAGAAACCATAAACATTTAAATATATGTATTTTATTTTTTTCATCTGCTTAGAAGAATGTATTTTCAGTGAACATCACAATAACATGAACATGCAACAACAGATACTTTTTTAGGATTATGTTGGTTTGCTGTGTTTGTGCTCTTATGGTTAGATAGGATCTTGAAAAAGAAATCTTGTAAGAAGATGATATTAACATTTAAAACAACGAACTGCTTAACCTTGTTTCTGACTTTAAAGGTCTTCCTCTGAGGTTTATTCTTTTGGAAAAATTAGAAGAGGATGAGAAATTATACTTTTATGCTATGCAACTAAGATATAAAGAATAGAATTGAATGAGTAAATTGTAATTGAGTCTAACTAATCAGTTAATTACCTTGCTATAATTATAAGAGGTTATAATAGGTTGTAAGAGATCCTTTTATTTGCCACAGAAGAGATTTTAGCCATTTTACTTATTAGCCCCTGTACCAATATATAAAATGGAGAAAGGGAAAAATAAATACCACTAACATTATTACTCTAATTGCTTTATATGAACCATGAAATAATACTTTTACAGTACTTGGAATGTTGCCTGGCACATAGTGCTTAAGGAAAGTTAGCTATTATTATAGAATCCTTACAACTACTCTATCAAGTATTATTGTTACTATGCCCTTTTTGTATATTAAAATTAACTGAGGTCTAAAGAAGCTAAATACCTTCTGTTGGTTATATAACATACTCACCAGAAGCAGAACTGGGACTCAAATCTAGGTCTCCAAGACTGTTATCTTCTGAAAAATACAAAGTAGAGAATTATGGAAGAACCTCCCTGTATCATTCCCATTGTGAGTGGAAGCAAAGGCAGGGCTCATCTAGGGTAAGGACTTCTGTTGCTTCAGCTATAAAATAATCCCGTGGAATCTGCCCCAGTACCTGGGAGTTCCAGTATATATAAACACCTACATATACACTCACCTATATCTAGCAACAAGAACCAGCAATCAAAAATTTTGTTCTACCATTTTCTCTGTTAAAAGCAGCGCCTTGTATGTATTCATTCGCCTTCCTTTTTCTGTTAGTTCTCACCTCAGAGCTTTTTGAAGAATAGCTCTGATAATCTTTCATTGTACACTTAAAGTCAACTGCCTTTCTTTAAGTCATGAGAATCTTAATGTCATGTAGAGTAGGTTTGCTCCATTTCCTGAACATTTACCCTATACCTTCCACAACCCAAGGACTGAGAAGTATGAACCAAGGAAAAGCGATGAGAATTGTTCCAGATTAAGCGAATTAACACAAGCTACAAGATAAGATGCTACTTGATAATAAGCTTGAACAGGCACAGACGTTTGGTGCATAGTCTCAAGCCACTTAGCGCTCACGTTTATAACGTGACAACTTACATGGTGCGGCTCTCTGGTTAGGTTCTTTCTGAAGCTTACTCTGAGGTATCATTTTGTTTAAGTTCTCAACCTTTCAGAGCCCACACAAATCGAGAATTTATCGTGAGACTTGTGTTCCCTTGTCCATCCATCTTACGCTTTCTAATGAACTGTTTGCAGCTTTCAGACTTGGTCTATACACTGGCTTTCTCTTGTGGCTTCTGTAGAAAGGTATGCAGAACTTAAACATTAACCCTAATTACTTTGTTTTCCCAATGTTTTCACTGAGTCCAGAAGTCTTCATTTCGTTAGGAAAAAAAAATCATACAACCCTTGTATTTCTGTGTCTTGTTTGTTTGTTTGTTTCATGTAATACTTTTCAGTTTTTGCTACTTTGCATGATAATTCATCCTGGCTTTTCTCACCTTCAACTTCCTGCGTTCTTTAAAGCAGTCTGGCTTTCAGACCTCAAGGAGTCTGATGATGCTCTCCTTTTTAGGAAGGTGTCTCGGGAGCTGTATCACATCTGTCCCTTGGGGAGATCCCGGCCACAGCACAGCCTTTTGTGTCCTCAGAAGAACGGAAGGAGCGGTGGGAACAGGGCCAGGCCGATTACATGGGAGCAGATTCCTTTGACAACATCAAGAGGAAACTTGACACTTACCTCCAGTAAAAACGCTGCCTTTTTCCCATGGACACATCCATTTCACAGGCACTTGTTTTGGATACTTAGTATCTAGAGCTGGGTTAAGAAAGGTCTGTTACAGTTGCTAGAAGCTTTGCTAAAATTAAGATGCATCAGATGAGGGGATTTTGCAGGACAACGGGTGAGAACGGGGCAAAAGTTGTGAAATAGCAGTTCAGCTATGTGGACAGCGTTCTGCTTTTTAACCCTAGGCTTATTCGGCACATGGGTCAGAAATTAGTTTTGCTGACTGCCAACACAGGTGGTAAGGGAAAACTATTAAAATGGCTGTATCGACTCTAAAAAAAAAAAAAAAAAAACAAAAAAAAAAAACGTGCCAAGGCAGGCTCTCAGTAGGTCTCCCTGAGAATGGGATGGGGTATCTATCTCTTGCTTGCTTGTTGTACCTTTGACTAGACCCGCATTTTAGAATTGCCCAGAGGCCACCAAAGCGATTGTAATCGTGCTTTCAGGCAAAGACAGCCTAGAACACTGCTGAGTGACTCATAAACCTATCAACAGATGGCGTTAACCCATTTTATTTCCTAATTGTAGTGTCTGAAGTCACCAGTTTTCCTGTGTACAGTTTACAGCATGCAAAAACACTTGTGTTCCGTTCTGTGTATCTGTAAACAGCCGTGTGTTCTCTGATGGTTACCTGCAGCAGCACCCTGTATGAAATAAAGACTTATTGCCATATCCTGGTTGTCTAATTAAAGGATTCCCGCTCCCCTTGAAAAAAAGTAGTTTTTCATATTTTTAGAATTTGTCAGTGTTTTAAAAACCAGTGTAACACTTGACACTGGAATTGGTTTCTATATTTCTAGAAATATTAAAATTGCATGTTCTCCAGTGACGGTAATGGGTGTAATTAATGAAGGAAAGTGAGATCAAATTTGTCAGTCACCCACATTATATCTCCATATTCAGTTGAGTACTCACATTTTAGAAAATAAAACGTTAAAGTCTACATAGGTTCATTGTCAGTCTCTGAACATATTTGATAATCATTCAGACTGTTAGTACTGGAACTGGTGTCTTCTAGTATTATTATCCAGGAATTAAAATGGTAGAAGTATAAAGGATATTTATTAAATGTACAGATGATTCTAGGCTGCAAGGATGTGGCAAGTCAGGGAAGGGCAGATTCCAAAATGACCTTTAATTTTTTTCAATGTTTATTTTTGAGAGAGTGAGCATGAGTGGGGGAGGGGCAGTGAGAGGGAGACACTCAATCTGAAACAGGCTTCAGACCCGAGCTTTCACCAGAGCCCAGTGTGGGACTCGAACCCACAACCGTGAGATCATGACCTGAGCTGAAGTCGGACACTTAACCGATCAAGCCACCCAGGCACCCCAAGATGACCTTTTAAAACCAATGTGAGTAATCAGAGATCATTCTATTGGGGAGAGGAGGGGAGGAGAAAAGACCATGATGAGAAGAAACTTGAGAGAGTTAATTGGGCAGAAACTGCAGTGGCTTTTATGACCTAATCAACCAAGGTTGCCATTCTTTATTTTCATAATATCCTGTGGGTTACACAGGCTAGCCCTGTTCAATATGGGTGTGAATGAATAGCGGGGCATGGAATCCTGGAGGCAGGAATGTGGGGGGGCCACCTTAGAGGCTGGCTACAGGAGAGCCCCAGAAGAACCTAAAGATTTACCTAAAATTGTAAAATATTACATAAGTGATTTCTGAAGATATAATTATTTGGATTGGTGGAGAATGAATTGCTATAATCTTCCAGTATACAAAGCACTACCAAAGATTTTAAGCGCCTCCATGTATCGGGTGCTATGGTAGCTCTTCTCAAAATACACCTAAATCCAAGGATCTCTGCATTGGGGGAGATTATTGAGATGTAACCCCGTCATAAATTGAGGAAGATGTGTATACAAAATAAGGAACTGGTTCCCTGGTATCCTCCAAAGGTAACCAATGTGATTTTGGGGGAATTATGTTCTAAACATCATTATGCATTAATGAATTTTAATGTGGTTAGTTTCAATCCATTGTAGTTATTCTTAAAGATCTAATTGCCTTACCTTTGGGATTTACATTTTAAGAACACTCCTTTTGCAGCTGGTGGAAAACAGCTTGAATGAAGGACAAAAGAGTTGATGGGAAGGACTGTTAGTTTACTCTAGTGGTCCTGGAGAGAGACCGTGGCAATCCAGCAAAGCTTTCACCAAGATGGAGGCAGTAAAGTTTCCTGATAGATGGGACGTGGAGTGAGGAGAAAGGAGTAACGGAAGATGAGGGGCTCGAGCAACTGTGTGTCTCCAACCTCCTTGCTCCCTAAAACACTGGAGACTTAATTGTAAGTACAGCTTCTTACACCTCCTCACTTACAAATTCTGATTCAGTAGCTCTTGGTTGAGGCCATAGTATCTCTGTTAGAAGTAACTACCAAGCAATCCAAAAGACTGTCCCAAATGACAGTTAAGCACCGAGAATCACATGATACATTGAGGTATTTATACCAAATACAACAGGGAGTGAGGTTTTCAGAAGGTGCGTGAAGCGGCGAGGTGGTGTAGCCTATAAGGGGACTCAGCTTCTAATTAATCTTGGCCCTGTGAGGAATATAGGAAACATTACCATAAATAACATCCATAAATGTATCTGTGTAGTGTTTACCTTTTTAATGGCACGGAGACTTGTAGCATTGAGTTAAGTAAGATTTGGCTTGTCCTTAAAATAGTCTGCAATGGTTTGCTTTTTTCTCTACTTGTTACAAATACACAAATGGATTACAATCTTTTCATACTTAGGTAAGTTATTTGATTAACTTATTTCTCTGAATTTCAGATGCTGAAATTCAGTCTCCTTTAAATAAAACTATAAGAAGGCAAAAAGGAAAGAAAATTTACTGGGCATTTACATCGCAATTCTATCAGTCCTATGAGGTATATATAGTATGCTCATTTAGCAGATAATCAGAGAATGAGAGAGGTAAGTAAGTCATCTGCAGATGATTTTGATTCAGATTTTTGTACTCCAAATTCCATAGCTCTGCTCTGCGTTAAACAAATGTATGGTCAGAACAGACCATGAGATCAGAGAAACCTGTCTATATAAGCAGAAATACAAATGCCAGAAATCTCTGGGGAGTAACACAAGAATAGAAAAGCTTACATTTTGCTATAGGGATGAGGACGTGGCTTGAAATAGGACTTGGGAAATAACTTTTACAAAGGCTTTCCTAAATAGACTGCCTGAAAATATAATGTAAAAATAAATGAGTAAAACCCAAGGATAGAATTTGTTGTGAGTTTTGGCTGAGGTAAACATGATTCAGCTTCTTCACAGAGACTTTGTATCCTACAACTGTCTTTATCCTGTTTTCAGCAGTTTTGTGGGCCTAGAACAGGCACTACTTCTGTTACAGGCTATGCTGTAATACTGTGATGTATTTGAGGTCAACATTTACCTATAAGGGCAAGGGCTCCTTACACCTTATACTAAGCGGTTCAACTCTTGTCATCTACTTATTCTGTATTCAGTTGTTTCTTGATGTTCAGTCTGTCAGCTACCATTTCTCACTACGGCCTAGAAAAAAAATTCTAGGAAGAGTCAAATGTTCAGAAATAGGGCCTTTGAATGCTAGTACAGTTGACTCTTAAACAGGTTGAACAGTGAGAGTACACTTAGACATGAATATTTTTTGATAGAGTACAGTGTAATTTATTTTTAGGATTTTAATTCTTTTCTCCAGCTTCATTATAAGAATACAGTATATAATAGGGGCTCGGTCAGGTAAGCACCCTACTCGACTTCAGCTCAGGTAATGATTTCATGGTTTGTGGGTTTGAGCCCCACATCGGGCTCCATGCTGACCGTGTAGAACCTGCTTGGCATTCTCTCTCTCTCTCTCTGCTCCTCCCCAACCCCTACCTGCTCCCTCTCTCAAAACAAACTTTAAAAAATACAGTATAAAAATATATATACAGGGGCGCCTGGGCAGCTCAGTTAAGCTTCTGACTTTGGTTCAGGTCATGATCTCACAGTTCATGACTTCTAGCCCCACATCAGGCTCTGTGCTTGTGCTGACAGCCAGCTCAGAGCCTAGAGCCTGCTTCTGATTCTTTTTCCCTCTCTCTCTGCCTCTCCCCTGCTTGTGCTCAGTCTCTCTCTCTCTCTCAAAAATAAACATAAAAAATTTTTTTAAAAATATATATATACAAAATATGTGTTGAGCGTTATCAGTAAGGCTTCTGGCTAAGTTTTTGGAGAGCCGAGTTATATGCAGATTTTCAACAGCACATGGGGTCAGCACCATATAGTTGTTCAAGGGTCAACTGTATATGGACTTACCGAAGGCTGTTATTTTAGGTGATTTATTTATTATTTTGGTCCCTCGTTAAGATGAACAGAAACCCATTCTTCAGATAACTAATACTGCTTTATTGTGGCCATACAATATGTAATCCAGATAAGTATATTTTGGAACTATCTGAAGCAAAAAGATTCTACAAGAATCTTGAATTTGAACTACAAGATTCAAAGCCTTCTCTTTTTACAACTGAAAAACGATATCAAAGCATCAAATTTGGCATGTGGGGGGGAAATCAAACCTATGACTCCATGGTTTTTGTCTTAATATTTTTTGTTTCCTATGTTCTACGTTGCCTAAGAGATAAAGCTCTAAAGTGAAAAGGCTTATACAATTTCTTAAAAAGCTCTAAAGTGAAAAAAGGCTTACATAATTTCTTAAATAAGTATTTCTTGAAGGCTAATTAACTTTGGGAATCTGAAAGGACAAGCAAACCATAGAAAATAGCTAATAATGTGCATAAAAGTGTCAGAAGGCTATGAGAAGTCCCTGAAATAGGCTAGACAGATCTCCTTCCTTGGTCTTCCAAGAATATGCCTTAATTAAGGCGAAGTAGTAACTTTCCCAAGCTGCACAGTTACACTGTAAAATCTTTTCCAGGGATCCTAAAATACCAAAGGTCACCTAGTAGGATGTGTAAAATGGTAACAATAACTCAGATTATAACAACATTTGGAGAGGATCAATATATCGTTTTTTTGTTTTTTTTTTTAATTTCCTGTGAACAGTAGAACAGCTTTAGGCTGTAAGATAAATTTGCCTACACAAAGGTCAGGTCCTTGCCTTTGGAGATTAGCTCCATGTTTGTTCAGGGTCTGTAATTCATGTACAAAATGCATGTTTATCTCAGGGCCCTTGGGTGGCTTAGCAGCTTGAGTATCTAACTCTTGATCTCAGTTCAGGTGTGGGATCTGTGCCAAGTGTGGAGCCTGTTTGAGATTCTCTCTCTACCCACCTCTGTCCCTCTCTCCTGCTCCTGCTCTCTCAAATGAAAAAAAATAAAATAAAAATTTAGCTCCTTCCTTCACCTGTATCTGCAAGAAGTCTATTAGGTCTCCATCTCCTTCACTAGAACATTTCTCATGAAATATTTACCTTTTTTTTTTAATCAACATATTGATACCAGGGCAAGTTTTCTTGAAAAACCTACAATGGTACCATTAGGGAATAGCCCTTCCCTTGTCTAACAAAAAGGATAAATTAAGCATTCAGGAAACTTTATACTGATTAAAAACAACCAGATGGCTGAAAAGGTAGCAAACTTACTGAAAACCTTCCTGAAATACTGTTCATATCTCAAGTGCAGGGCATCCTTAACAATATATACTCTTTGATGATCCTTAATATCCTTTCTGATCACATTATATACCCTCCTAGAACTGAGTTTCAAACATGCAAAGCCATGTCCTAGAATTTTTTTTATCCACCAATCTAAGCCATCATTTTGACATTTGGTGGCCTTACATTGGTTACATGAAGTCCCAATGTAACCTTAGTTATTATAAACTTTTGGACACTTGATTCAGGTTAATGGGGGTGGTCTGTGCCATATACATTGAAATACAAATGTTATTAAATTGTATTCCTTTCCTATATAAATCAGTTTTTGTATTAACAGAAGAAATGGGTTTAAATTTGTCAGAAAATTCTTGATGAGGAAAGTTGAATAAGGAACTGGAAAAAGATTTAAACCTCTCATTTTTCAGTGGCGCCTGGGTGGTTCATCTGGTTAAGCATCTGACTTTTGCTCAGGTCATGATCTCACAACTAAGCCACCCAAGTGCCCCATCCTCAGATTTTCAGTGCATCTTCCAAATCCTAATGAATAGAACTTTTGGCAAGTACTATAAAGAATGTAAAACATACACCAATGCCTTTGACTTCCCCAAACAGAATACACTACCTTAAGATAATTTCATTGGTACGCTATTTCCTCGATTTACTATGTCATTCCTAGATTAGGGTAAAATCTACAATGCAGACTGCTATCCTAATGATACCACTATGTATAGGTATTACTGTGCTTTTTTTCTGGCAGATGAGAAAATAAGACTTGGAACCGATGTTTTAGAAGATCAAGACCTTTAACACAAACTTTAAACACGTATACACTGATTTCTAAATAAGAAATTTAACCAAATTGAGCAGAATTAAAAAGGTAGGAAGAATGAGTACACTCTTATTATTCATAGTACTTTTTTATGTACTGTCCATAAAAAACAATTGTGTAATATAGATACCTTAACAGAAGTTTGAAATTTGTAAATTTTCTTCAAAGAAAAAAATCACTAAAATTATGGCACTGAAGAAGCCAAGTTTTAAAACTTTTTATTGATTTTAAATTTAAAACAAAATCCAGTTTGAACCACAAAATTCAGTTTGAACCACAAGTGGGAATACAGTGTCTTCAAGATACTTCTGAAGCTATTATTCTACATAATGATGAAACAGAATTAACAGCATGGCATAATATGAACTTTTCATTCCAGTGGCTTACAGATTTTCGTAGGAAGAATTAAAAATTTTTTTTTTATTTAACACCATTTAATAGGACTTTACAAAAAATATTTTTTAAATGACTTGCCAAATTTATCATTATGAATGTGTTTTGAAACAAATCTATGAATGGGTAAAGAAGCAAGCAAAATCTTCACTTTTACAATGTTTGCAGGGCTCTGCCTTTGTAAAGAAAGAAAAGTAGATATACTTTTTTTGCTGAAAACTTTTTGTACTTAAATCTCACAGAGAACTGGCATTTAGAAATCCACATACTATATTTCGTGAGATTTTGATCAACCTGATTTTGTGTAATGCTAGTCCTACAAGGTACAGAAATTCCCTGTTGCTCCTAATGCCAGGGGACAAACCCAAAGTTATTACTCCACTCTCATCTGTGCAGAAAGTCTGTTGATCCTTTTAACCAGCCCTCTGCCTTACCTGATGCCCAAGAGAAGAGGGACTGGGAAGATTCTTGTGGTCTAATCCACTGTTCCCTTGGAGCAAGAGACAGAGCACAGGGAGGGGAGAATTGAGCTGTTGACAGATTTAGCACGTATCTAGATGTAAGCCCTGGAACACAACACTGCCTCCAAGCTCCTCTTTAAGTCAAGTCATTTCTTAACACTATAAACTATATACGGTGTTCTTAAGTCTGTATCATGAAACAGGAAGCTTCTCCTATTACAGTAATCTTCCTTCGGAGTAAAAAGTTACTCTTAAGGAAGAACGCTACTGACTACCTAACGTGATTGCCAAATATAGAGCTTGTTTTAAATGTGACTCAAAGAGTCATCTAGAATGCCATGGCAACTACTGTGAGTCTGCTTATTAACAAAAAAGAAAAAGAGGACTAATTTTATAGATAAGTGTAAGGATGAATTATTGAAGTTCCAAAATCAAAGTCTGATTCTAAACACAATAACAGAAATTTTTCCATTCAGGATTAAGATGTCTTTAAGAGTTGAAACGATTTTGGAGGTCATCCAGCCCAACTTCCATCCAGATATCACGCCTCTCACATATAGTAGTCTTCTGAATTATAAAAATTTATAAAGTTATTTTTTTAAAAAAAAAGCTACATAAATAAGAATTATCTATATATATAGAAATATCTATTCAGCAATGCCATAATTTAAGTATTCAAATCAAACTGGGTAGAAGTGGTTACTTCTTACACCCACAGACTGTATTTACACACTAACACATCAAATTACATTTCAACAATAATAGTACTAACTGGACTAAAATGGAGAAAAATAGTGTTCTAACACAGTCCTTTATATTTTCATAAACATAAAACTGCAAGTCACTTAAGTGAATTATATCTCAAACCGTAAAAAAAAAAAAAAAAAAAGGAAGTAACTTGCTAACCTGGACTTCGGTCTCTCATTTAAGGTTTGATTCTGGAATGCAAATATGGTTTTTCAAAGTAATAACATCTCTTGTATATAGTCTATATATACTAATTGTTTACAAGGACTGTGACTCTATATTGCATCACAAATGGGAAGCTCTAGTGATTAACCAAGCATGTCCAACACAGAAAATAACTCTCTATTCAGTCAAAAGTATAAAAGGTTTGACCTTATCTGAAATATGACAAAGCTGAGTATTTGAAAGATCTATGAAAATACTCAGTAAAGATACTATGAAAAATTGAAAAAGTAACTTTTTATCTCAAAAAATTATTTTAGGCCATAGTTATGTAACAGAACTTATTGCTATTTGAAATATCATTAAAAATAGGTTCATCTATAGAAGAGATTATGTATCAGTCATACTTTACTAATATAAAATGATATGCTCCTTTTAGAAGACCTAACTCTCATTTGTAAAACTCTGTATATATCTAATCAAACTGACCTTACCAAAATCCCACAACTTATAAATCAATTAAAGTTCTGATTTCATTAATTTTAGCTTGTTTCATTTCATTAGCATTTGTTTTTTTAGTTCCAAAGGCTCCGGCAGCAAGTTCTCTCTTTGTGTTTTGTATTTTCAGCATATTTTCTTCAACAGAATCCTTCACAATGAACTTTAAAAAGAAAACAGAAACGGTAAGTACTTTATAGGTGACAGTATTTAAAATCTGCAATGTAAAAAAAAAAAAAAAAATTAAGACCTAAAATGCTGGTCCACTATAAAGAAATCTGCTTTACTGTATTACAAAGCTTTTAAAATTTCTCAACAATATATTAGAAACTGTTTAGCTCCCCTTTTTTTCTCCATATGCGGTGAGCATAGTTAGAACATGAAATAGTAACTGCAGCTGAACACTGCTTTCCCCCATCACTCAACATGGCTTTCTTGTATAAAGAATATGGCGATAAGGCCATAAAGTTACATCTTAACAGCACCAAAACCAGCAAACTTTATAGGCAAATCTGTAACTGGAATATTAACAAAATAAATTTTGCATTATGTTTAAATAGCCAAATGAGACTTTCCCAGAAATGGAAGAATAAGCCTTTATCTGGTTTAACTTCTAATCTGAAAACGTTAAAGAGAAAAGGGACATTTTCTCAACAGAAGCATTTCTGATAGGGGCATCCCCTGTCAGCTAAGTGTCCAACTTTGACTCAGGTCATGATCTCATGGTTTCGTGAGCTCAAGCCCCACATCGGGCTCTGTGCAGAGCCTGGAGCTTGCTTTAGATTCTGTGTCTCCCGCTCTCCCACTCGTGCTCTGTATCTCTCAAAAATAAATTAAAAAAATTTTTTAAAATTCTGATAAAGACCTTGATTAAAAAAATATCCTCATTAACCTATAAATAAATGTCCTCAATCTTAAATGTATCCACTAGAAGCTTACCAAGAACAGTACACTTAATGTAGAACAATAAAAGGAACAGGTGAAGAATGATTACTATATATCACTACTACTATTCAACACTTGAGGTCCCAATAACTGTAATAATTACACAAGACGTATTATTATACAACATTAAAAGACCTAAGTAAGTGTAGAAAGATACCAAATTCTTGTATGGGAACACTCCTTATTATAAAGAAGACCATTCTCAAATGGATTATAAACTCCACAAATCCTAAAACAGATTTCTTAAATGGGATCGGTAACTTATAAATCCACAGTTCAATTCAAGGGTAAATAATCATATTAACTAATCTTCAAAAAGAAGTGTTAATGAGAACACTCTGCCCTGCTAGATATGAAAGCATACTGTAAAAAACCATAGTAATTATAAAAGTAATATTGTTCTGAGATTAGGAAAAGAAATTAGTGAAACCGGAACATAGGAACAGAAGTCCAGAAAGAGACTCATGTTAATATATATGAATTAATTTATGATTAAAGTGCTATTTCAAATCAGGTGGAAAAAAGGATATACTATAAAGAAAAAGATGGAGCAAACAGCTTATTTGAAAAAGGAACCATATCATGAATCATAAAGATGAAACATTTTAAAAGAAATATGGGAGAGGTTGGTTTTTAAATTTGAAGATAATGCCTATTCTAAGCAAGATCTTAAAATCCATAAGATATTTTTAAAAAGCTGACCTATTTTAAAATCATAAAAAAACACATTCAGTTCAAAGGAAAAGCTTGATATAAACCATTTCCAATATACCTAACAAAAAAATTTTTTTATCAGAATGTACTTTCAGAAAGTACTTTGTACTTTATGAAAACTGGGCAAAAACCAAGCAACTCAGAAAAAAATATTACCAGATAAGTGAAATACAAATACGCTGATGGTCTTAGGCATACATAAATTGAAAGGGGCACTTAAAAAAAATTTTTTTTTAATGTTTATTCATTTTTTTGAGGGAGAGAGAGAAAGTGTGAGCAGCGGGGTAGGGACAGAGGAAGACCCAGAATCTGAAGCAGGCTCCAGGCTGTGAGCTGTCAGCACAGAGCCCCAACGCAGGGCTCTAACTAACTCATGAACCTTGAGATCATGACCTGAGCTGAAGTTTAACCAACTGAGCCACCTCTAGGTGCCCAAAAGGGCACTTTTTTGATCATCACATAAGCAAAAATTTATATCATGCTCACATGTCATTAGGCCTATTTTGAAAACAACTTGAGAGCTGTAAGAATTCTAAATCCAGAATTCTAGTTTTCTTAACCTATCCTAAAGAAGTACTTGTATGTAATATGATGCTAATTATGGCAGTTTTTATTAGCAGAACATTAGACTGGTTAAAGAAATTACTATGTATCTATATGCAGATGTTAAAAAGAATGGGCTTGCGGAGAGAAATACACAGAAAGTAGGGAGTTTGCGGAGTTTCAATTTGAGATGAAAAAGTTCTGGAGATGGAGGATGGTAATAACTGCACAACAGTATGAAAGTAGGTACTGCCACTGAACTGGACACTTAACAGTATTTACTTTAGCTATTTTTATATATACTTCACTAGTGTAAGAAAAAAAGAATAGGCTCTATATGTACTTAGATGGTAGTTCCCAATATATATTGATAAGGGGGAAAATATATTACCGAATAACAAAGTATGATCCCACTTTTAAAAGAAATTTTTTAAAGGAGATGTATACATACAAATGAATCTATGTAAACTAGAGAAAGGGACTTTGAATAACATGTTAAACTACTGATGGTGGTTTCCTCTAGAGGAGATTAAAGGTGACCTTCATATTTTGTTCTGCGTAATTCTGCAATCTTTTTAATAATCATGCATTATCTGTAATTTTAAAAACCTCATCAACCTAATTTTTAAAATAGATGGCTGAAAAACTCACTTTTGTGATGATAACTTCTTGCTTCTGGCCAAGTCTATGGCATCTGTCAAAGCACTGATCTTCAGCAGCTGGATTCCAGGCCTAACAAGAATATGAATGAATTGCTTTATTACCACCCTGATTTATGAGCATTCTGCACATATCCTTTCATTTCAGTATTACTCATTCATCTCTTACTCAAATTTCTCTGTCTGAATTAGATACTGACATAACTGCTCTGGGAACCCCACCCATCCCACTACTATGACAGGCACCCCATCATTTCAGTCCACTGCTTCTAGTATCCAATAACAGTGCCTGCTAAATAGAAAGCACCCAGTATAAGTGATTGTTAAGTCACCAAATTGTATTTTTATTTTTCATTTTAAAGTTGATCTATGTTTACATCAGAAAAGATCTGTAATTGGGTCCATTTATGAGAAAGTTCTCTCCCCTTTTGCTGGTTTTTGATTCTTTTACTTCCATTTGTTACATGAAAGTACAAAAAATATTTCAGGAGTAATTTTCTAGATCTATATTTGAATCTGACTTCAAAATTGAATGACTGTAGCATTAAACAAAGGCATTAACATGGAGACTTTTTTTTTTTTTTTTTTTAGAGAGAGCGAGCTGGGGAGAGAGAATCTTAAGCAGGCTCCACACTCACAGGGCAGGGTGGCTGGGGATGTCCTTGATCCCAAAACCCTGGGATCATGTCATGACCTGAGCTAAAATCAAGAGTTGGATACTCAACTGACTGAGCCACCCAAGCTCCCATTTGGGGACTATCTTAAAGTGAAGAATAAAACAATGAAGCAAAGAAAAGAATAAGCAGAAAGACAAGAGTTCTTCAATCTAGAAAGAGGAGTCTCAAATGGTTTGGAAATACTATCATGAACTATCAGTGTAGGAATCATTAAACTATGGATGATTCTTTTTTTTTTTTTTAAATGTTTTTATTTCTAGCAGAGAGAGAGAGAGACACAGCGTGAGCAGGGGAGGGTCAGAGAGAGAGGGAGACACAGACTCTGAAACAGGCTTCAGGCTCTGAGCTGGCAGCCAGCACAGAGCCCGACGCGGGGCTCGAACCCACGAACCTCGAGATCATGACCCAAGCGAAAGTCGGACGCTCAACCTACTAAGCCACCCGGGCGCCCCTAAACTATGGATGATTCTTAAAGCTAAAAATGGGTGTTTAGGGAAAAGGAACATTTACACAGCATAGTACTACCTGAAAATGAAACAAAATCATAAATACACATGTAAATGATAGGTCTATAGCAGGATTCATACTCAGGCTATTCTTCTATTTAAAGTTCCCTTAAGCTCTAGGGAAAAGGCGATTTTACTACTGTTGTTAATTTGAGTTTTGGGTGGTTTTAGTACAGAAATCAGATTTTAAGGTAGTACTTGGCTTATAGTTTTCTAAAATTGATAATCATATTTTGTATTTCACAATTGGACACATTTAGAAACCTTATACCAAGAGCCCAGGTAAAATGTTTTTTTCTGTTGTATTTTATCTAGGAACTTTCTAATGAGCTTGACAATATACATATAGTATGACTACCAGGAATCTAAATTTATCTCCTGATCTAAAACTGATAGCTTTCATCCGCACATGTACTGATGAAGGAAGGTAATTAGCTTTACCAAAAGTTTATAATCAAACATTTAAAATAACACCTTAACTCTTTATGAGTAATCTTATTTTTCTGGGACCTGGCTTTCATTTCAAAGTTAGAAACATTTGAAATGTTCAATGAAAATCTATTTACTATGAATTGCTAAAACACTGCAGAAGTTTTTGTAAATTGCTGAAGAGTATGGTTTTGGATCATCAGTTTTATAATACTAGATTTGGTATCAACAATCTTATCAGATCCTTTTCAGATATTAAGATTATAACCAAAGAAGAAGAAAATTTGGGAATCTGTCCAAAAATCATCTTTTAAGAATATCATCAGGTTATAACTCTAGCAAAGTTTTAAAACTTCATCCACAGAACTAAGGCAAGAAAACACCACAAACCACTGCCATCCATGACATTAATGTGAAATCTGTGAATGCCAAAATATGGTTCCGGTTAGTATTTAACTAGGTGGGTGTTATTACCTTTAGGTAAGGAAAAAGCCTTGGTACTGGTAACAGATGCATGCATATGTAAACTAGATGGCCTAACCAGAACTCAAATTTGTATCTTCATAAACTTTGTTAGGAAATTTTCTGAATTTCAGTCAACAAGTTCTAAAACCACAAATCTTAAATCTATGAATCACAGAAATAGCAAACAGGGTTGCCTCTAGCCCAAAAGTAACCCAGTGCAAATTAGAAACTTAGTCCAGAATGCCTGCAGCTCAAACGACCTCTTTGAGCAAATTAGAACAAGGTGCTGCTCCTCTGTGGTTGTTCCTCCTAGGCCACAGTTTAGTGAGTAAAGTTGAGACTGGACTTCAGCTCCTACCCTACAGCTAGACCTATTTATACCAACCACAAGTGACTGCACCCTATTAGATGCTAAAATTTATCCAAAATATTCCAAGAATGGTATTAGTTTCTAAAATTGTGATGCTGGACACCTGCACCTGAATCACCTATGGTCTATACTTAAAACAGCTTCCTGAGTCTCCTCTAAGAACTCCTAAATCTGAGGATAGAGGTCAGAAATTACACTTTACCTAATTCTTTGCACATTAAAACTTGAGACTATTAGCACCATGATGGTAGCTACTATGTCTACCTTGTTTATAGCCAGTTTCCTAGTGCCTATGACAGCCTTGACACAGTGCAGAATTGCAATATTTGTTGGCCAAATGGATAAAACCACTACATAAAAAGCATGACATAACAAAAACTAATGCCATATATAGAAGTAGAAAACGACGACACAGAAATTAAGAACATGGACTTTGATGGGCAAGTTATTTTACCTCTCTGTGCTTCAATGCCCTCACCTGTAAAATAAGGACAATAAAAAACTGACCTCATAGGGATATTATGACAATTTCATTTGATATATGGCAAGTGCTTAAGAATAAGCCCTCAATACACATTAAGTTATCATCTATTTCTAAAGTTTGCCTAAGAATTTTCACAATGACTTTATAAATTATAAAGGTATTTACCAAATAGTTCATTTTTAGAAAGTTTAATAGTACACATATCAAAAAATCTAAAGAACTACTTACTGGATCCATTAAAAACACTCGAGAAGCTGCAGAAAGATTTAAACCAACTCCACCTGCTTTTAAGGATAAAAGCATGATAGTTGGAGATCCTGCTTCAGTGTTTTGAAAACACTGAATTGACTCAACTCTTTTCTTCTGTGCCATTGAACCATCCAAACGAGTAAACACAAACCCAGAAGCTCTAATGGAGGGAAAAAAGTAACACTTTCTATACAATTATAAAAACATGTTAATTACAAATTTCATTTAACCAATTCTTTCATTTATTCTGACAAATATTTAACGAGTCTTACATATATAATATATAACTACCAGTCTTTTTTTTCTAATAAATTCAGGACTTAACTTTTAAAATCCTATGCTCCCAAGAAACATTAATGTGGCTCTATCATTTTAAATAGATGAAATGGCTGTAACTGGTAATTTTTTTTGCCATCTCCATCAAAACACGTACATAAAATCCTTTTACTCAAAGTGAGAAACAATACTGAATTTACCTGAGTGGTGTTTCTATTAAAGACAGGAATGTTGTAAACTGAGAAACAACTAAACTTTTTATGTTGGGGTTCTTCTTTCTTAAGTCAATCAATGCATGCATTAATGCATTAATCTGCAAAAAAAAAAAAAAGTCACCTGTCAGATTCCATTTTGAATGGGCAAAATATATGTAATTTCTTTATTAAGAAAAGAAAGGCCCTTCCGCATTATTTCCCTAAAATGCAAAAGTAAAAGACAACTAATGTTTTTAAAAATTAAGGCTGAAAGAATGCACTCATAAACTGAAGCTTTGCTCTCAAATTCACCACCAGAAAATTAAAAAGTTGACACCAACAGAGTATAATATTTAAATGACAGGATTAAAAGAATTATTTTAATACATGATATCCTTATATAAAACAAATACTCAGATATTTGCCCATGTGTATTTTACCTTTGAACTGGATGTCCATTCCATATTAGACTTTTTCTCAGTGTCACATGCCAATTCTTCTGGAGGACATTCTAATAAACTGTCTCCATGTATATCATTTCTGCATAAAGGACATTTAGCATGTGGCTGTATAAGAAAGAATAAGATATGAATGAAACTTATCAGAGGAACAAATATCAACTAATTTTTCTTTATCAAGTTTGAGAGAGAGTGTGTGCGCATGTTAACGCATGATGGTGGAGCAGAGAGAGAATCCCAAGCAAGCTCTGCACCATCGGCAGAGCCAGATGTGGGGCTCAAACCCACGAACCATGAGATCATGACCTGAGCTAAAATCAAGGTTCAGATGCTTAACCCACTGAGTCACCCAGGTGCCCCAACTTACCTAAATTTTTAAAAAAGCATAGTAAATTCTAAAACCTTAATAGCTAGTTAACATTTTATTAGATTTTTTATTAGATTCATCCATTTGAGATAAATCTGTACATGCTGAACTCCAGGCAGATATAATGTTCTAATGTGTTAAGTGAGTGACTCTGGGTAAAAAAAGGAACAAAAGTATGTCATCTTGACTAGCAACAGAGCTTGAAACAAATATTATAATACACTCTGCCCTCGAACATGGGTCTGAACTGCACAGATCCACTTAAGAGGATTTTCTTTTCAATACAGTACAGTACTGTAAATGAATTTATGATTTTAGTATTTTCTCTTACTGTAAGAATATCACATATTTAACGAAGATATGTGTCAACTGCTTATGTTACAGTAAGGCTTCCAGTCAACAGTAGGCTATTAGTAGTTAAGTTTTAGGGCAGATTTTCAACTGCACAGGGGGTCAGCACCCCAACCCCTGCCTTGTTCAGGGTGAACTGTACTATTTTCAAACAAGTTAAGAAACGAGAAAGAACAATATCTTCAATCTAACTACAATAAAGCACACTAGTTGAACTGTTCTTTAGAAAACAAAAATTTCTTGGGCACCTGAGTGACTCTGTTGGTTAAGCATCCAACTTCAGCTCAGGTCATGATCTCACGGTTTGTGAGTTCAAGCCCTGCATCAAGCTCTCTTCTGTCAGCACAGACCCTGCTTTGGATCCTCTGTTGGCCTCTCTCTCTGCCCCTCCCATGCTGGTTCTCTCTTTCAAAATAAATAAACTTTTAAAAACTTTTTTTCCTTCTTAGATGGCTTATAAAGGTAGTCCACACCTGTTAAATCCTATCAGGCTCATTCAAAGCAATATTTTTTGTGTCCTTTTGTACTAAGACGTGCTAATAAACGGTCTCTGAAGTAACTACATACCAAATACTATTATAATAAAAAAGATTGTGAAACTAAATGTTAAAAGTCAGTTTAGTGGGGTTACCTTTAGGGCGGAGGGAAAAGGTAAATGACTGGAAGGGGACATTAGGAGACCAGAGTAGTCTACAAAATTACGTATTTTTTCCTATAAGTATGCCAATAAAAAATGTTTTAAAAAACTCTACCTCAGCTGAAGAACTGTTTAAAGGATTATTCCACTTCAAAAATTCTATCATATCTAAGAATCTAGACCTACCTTACCCAATAGCCAATACACAATGTGGCAATTAAGCCCCTGAAATGCACCACAGCCAAACTGAGATATGCTGTAACTGTACTATACCTCCATACTTTGAACACTTAAGTTAAAAAATCATGTAAAGATCTCAATATTTATTTTTTAGGTATACTGGATAAATAAAATTTCACCAACTTCACCTATTTGTACAAGAAAATTTAAAATTATGCGTGTCTCACATTACTGATCCATTTATTGGACAGCAATGATCTTAACAGAACTAGGATACTAACAGCAAACATGCCTTCAAATGTGTAGTATCTTTTTATGTTTAAAAAGGCTTAATTAAAATAGATTACCTATAAAATACTGACATAATTAACTATAAAAGGCGCATTAGTAAATCCAAGTGAAAAAATCCTTACAGTATGCTAGACTTAGGTTTTCATTACACTCAAGACTGACTAGTGCACCACTCCATCAAACACCGACTCTACCCAACATAAAACTAACCTGCTCATTCTGAATGACTTGGCAAATACAGGGTTTACAAAAGACATGTGCACAATGTGTTATGACAGGAACTGTTAAAGAATCCAAGCAAATTGCACATTCTTCATCAGAACCTGAGCTCAGAATTAACTTCATCTTCCTTATTAACTTTTTTCGTAGTTCTTCAGGTGTATCATTTCCTAGAGAAAAGGCTGAAAAAATTAATTTCACACCAAGATATGCAATCTAACTAGACAGACAAGTTAATCTTTACATGGAGAAAAGTTTTGCTTGGGTTTTTTTCTATCATAGGCAAAAAGCACGGTTTAAATTTTAAGAAAATTCAGAAGCTAAAATAGTAGCTAACCCACATAATATACCTTACACAAAGGCAACATTATAGTCTGCACATACTACCAAAGAATAAAAAGTCTGCAAATCCAATTTGTCACTGCTATCTAAGAGTATCTTAGAATCCTGGAAGACATGATTATTATTCCATTTCATTGGTAAGAATTTGTGAGTATATTCTTGAGTCATACTCTAAAAACAATGCCCATTTGACAAATAAGAAACTGTATTTAGGTAATATGAAAAATTTCTCATCCTGATTGAAATATCCCTAACCAATATAATAGTGTAAACCAATTACATCTACTTACCTGAGGGACCATTGGGAGACACTGCATTTGTAAGAAGGTGAGTATGACAACAAATCTGGCGCAATCTAAGCAAAAGACCCAGGACATCTGCATAGTGTGCAAGGACAGTCCCTTCATTAAAATACCTAGAGATAAAAATGTTAAATATTATGAAGGCCTTTAAAACTTTCTTATTCTAAAACAGTGCAAAACAAATGACATTGTTCTTTTTCTCTGGAAATCAAAATAGTGAAAAACGGAAAAGCAAACTACCTTTAATGAAACAAGAGACTTGTAACAATAAAGCAAAATATATAAGAAATGGCTGCCAATTACAATACAAGTTAGATAGCAGATACCGAGAGAGATAACTGCAGATCTCAAACAAACCTGCCAGAGCACAATTCTTCAAAACAGATGGCACAGCCCTGAGGGGAAAATCAGCATCTTTCATGTGCAAAAACAAAACGGTGCATGGCTGTGGTCTGAACTTCCCTGGACAAGTTTTATACCAAAGAGGGAAGACAGGCTAAATAAGAAAACACAACAGACCTACTACTGTATTTACAGAAATGATTACGGGCACAAAATTCCCTATTATAAGGAATCTACAGCTTCTGATCTCTGTTGTATAAGCACAAATAAAACCTAAAAGACTCAGATATAACCCTGAATCATAATTAAATAGGGATACTTCCTACTAATCTGTGACATAGCTATGGCTCTCCCCCTTCACATTAACCTCTTACAAATAGCTAAACCAGAAAGAACTCAAGACATTCAAATATAAATAATAATCAGCAAAAAGCAAGGGAGGAACAAATGGCTGTGAAAGAAAACTCACCAAAAAAATGTTTCCATAGAGCAAATAAAAATTATCAACAAGGATACTGCCATGATTTACTATCATGGCCAAACAACAGTGGTGGTACAGTTCAGAAGTGTGAAAGAGTAAAGTGAACCATCAGAGAAATAAAAGCCACAATGAAACCAGCATAAAAGAAAAGCCACTGACAAACATAAGAATGTGGGAAACAGAAAAGATAAAAAGTAAAATTAAACAGGGGCACTTGGGTGGCTTAGTCAGTTAAGAGTCCAACTTCAACTCGGGTCATGTTGTCCCAGTTCATGGTTTTGAGCCCCACATCAGGCTCTGTGCTGACGGCTCAGAGGCTGGAGCCTACTTCAGATTCTGTGTCTCCCCCGCACCCTCACTCCTCCCTCACTTGTGCTCTGTCTCTCAAAAATAAATAAACTTTTTAATAAAGTAAAATTTAACAAAGATATAGAGGATTAGAATAAAATGGTACCAATGGAAAACAAAAAACATCTAAAACATACAAAGATTAAAAAAATGGGACAGAAAACAACATTTAAAGAAAACTTTCCAGGAAAGGGAGGGTTGGGAAAAAAGCCTGGAATCCACAGATTTAAATAGTATCACATGTTCCAGAAAAAAAAAAATAATAATAATAATAATAGAGGCCTTGGTGCTGGCCTTTAAAGAAAAATCTAAAATAAAATCAGGGTTTTCAACAGAAACATCCAATGGAAAGTACAGCAGAATAATGACAATACAGGTTTCTGAAAGAAGAATGGATAATCCAAAAATTACATACAATCATATATTTAAGTTTATTAAGTCAATACAAGTACAGCTTAATGATTAGGAGCACAGACTCTAGAGCTACACGGAGTTGAAAACCTCGTTCTGCCAATTTAACTGTGAAACTCTGGGTATGTTTTTCTTTTTTTTTTAATGTTTATTTTTGAGAGAGAGAGAGACACACACAGAACATGAGCTGGGGGGAGGCAGAGAGAGAGGGAGACACAGAATCCAAAGCAGGCTCCAGCCTCTGAGCTGTGAGCAGAGCACAACGTGGGGCTCTAACTTAAAAACCGTTAGATCATAACCCGAGCTGAAGTCACTTAACCAACTGGGCCACCAAGGTGCCCCGGGTAGAAGTTTCTTAACCTGTGTCTTCAGCTGTCTCAGCTTTACAGTGTCATGGTAATAATACATACTTCAAGTGACTGTTGTATTAAAAAAAAGTTAATACATGGAAAACATTCAAAATAGTGTCTAGAGTATGGTAAGTCATATACCTATATCTACCCATCTATCTACCTGCTGTCATTATTAGTAATAATAGGAATATGTCAACAAATAATTTTAAATAGTCAACAGTACACAGAAGAAGCAATAATATAATATAAAGGTTAATAATAATAAAAAGGTTAAACTCACAAGCTCTAGAACCAAATCACCTGAATTTAAATACCAGCTGTCATTGACGAGCTGTGACCTAGTACAAGTTACTGTGCCTCAGACTCTTCATCTAGTAAATGTGGGTCATCACTGTATTGACCTAGTAGGATTTTTTGTGAATTAAAACATATAAGTACTTAAATGAATGCGTAACACCTAGTAAATACTCAATAAATGTTACTAAATGTCTTACATATTAAAAAGAATACTTTTAAAACAACCTATTTCTTCTCTATGCTTTCTTTTCTCAAGGCAGAAGATTTTTCAAATAAAATGCAAAACACTGACAGAGCAACCAACTATCAATCCTATGTACGAGTTTCAACTTTCTTCTTCCTTTTTACAAACTTCATGAAAATGCTCTACCGCTACCACTTCTTTGCAATTCCCTTACACCTATAATTTGGTACAGATCTCACTATTCTGGTGAAACTATGTTAAGATTTTATACCAATAACTTCTGAATCACCATTTAAATGGCTTTTCTAAGCCTCTACACTATGTGACACTCCTGACCATTCCCTCTTTCTTCATTATGCTCCTTCCTGGGGTTCTCTAACAGTTTACTTTTCTTCATAATTCTGCCCTTGATAGAATCTTCTACAGTAACTTTATTTTCCTATGTCTTAAATGTGGATATTCCCCAAAGTTTTGGTCCTTAAATACGTTTATTATCTCTATATATTATTTCTCTTAATGTTTTTATCTATTCTCATGATAGTCAGGAATAGAAGCAAACAAGGTCTCCTGACTAGCCATTCAGAATTCATCATTTCATTTGTTTTCCTAGCTTAAGGAATTACTTACCTAGTAAGTTGTAATACTGTTTCATTTACTTCAACTACTAATTCATAAAAAAACAATTTAAATAAAAAACCAAATTATCTTTCAGTATACTTCAGACTTTACTGCTGACATTTCTAAAAAATACTATTCAGTTAAATAGGAAAGAAAATAAAAGTTATTTTCTAAAATGGCTTTCTTTTTTCCATACCTTCCAATAGTAGCTCTGCCTTCATTTTTTACAGACTGATAAATTTTTCTCTCTTCATCTGAAAGTGTAATGTGCTGAATAAATACTTTACGTTCTGGTAACTCCAAAACAGGTTTTCCTTTAATTTTGCTGGTCTTTGTTCTTCTAAGAGTAATATTTTTAATTAGGGATTGTAAACGCCTAGTCAAAACAAAACAAATAATTACATAACTTTTTATTTCTATACAAGTTGATTCAACAAAAACAAAAAAGTATTTTAATATATTACTGTTTTATAACCTAGTAAACATTTTTTAAAAGTCCCTTATTTGGAATTTTATCCAATATGGTATAACAAGTCATAAATTCTACAAATAGACAGTTGTAGCAACAATGCATTGATTGCCCTCAATTCAATACCTGTCAGTTTAATCTTCTTTTATCTTGCCTTTATTTCTCTTAACTTCTCCATTTTTGTTCTAATCACTAGCCTTTTTACTTCTTACTCTGTTAACTACATCACTCAATATTCAATGCTGAAATTCTTAAGTACCTACACTAAGTGCAAGGCATTATGCTAAATATCATGAAACTATGAATGAGTAAAGATATTACCTTCAAAAATATTTTTTCAGTAATATGAAAATCACAGTACAAAAACAAGTAATTTTTACAAAGAAAAAAAATTTTTTTTAATTTTAATTTCCAAAATAATTAAAACACAGTATGTCAATTCAGAAGGGAGAAATGTCTTCTAGGTTCTACAATCTTCACACTCCCTTTTCATTATCAGAAAAAAGGAGGAACATCAATTCTTTAAGGGAAAGTTTTCCTAACGCTGAAATACAAATACAATTTCTTAAATTACAATTTACATAGTTGGTTCTAAGAATCAAGCACACAGTATTGCAAACTAGGCTGGTGGCTTCTGAACTTTTTTCACTATAACCACAATAAGAAATACATACCATCCAGGAAACATTATTATATAAACACACACATATAAGAGAAACATTTCAGAAAACAATACTTACTATGTGTGATATGCTCTATTTTCTTAAACCTTCACTTCTACTTCATTTAGTTTTATAAGGCTGGATGCCATCTTTATGATTTCACAACCTGCTAATGGATTCCAAATTCTGAAAACCACTTCTCTAGGCAAAAACCTTAAACCACATTGACTGATGGAGTACCTTATGAAATGGCTATCACCAAACTGAACTTTATTTATGTCTCCATGAGAAATACCTTTCTTTCTTAAACTCTTACTGATGCCGGTGTATATCCTACCATTCAATTACCACTATATAAAGCTATATAAGGTAAGTTATGAAAATGTAGTGCTTACTGGATGCTCAGAGCATATAGATTTTCCTGCCACTGTTTAACCAATTAATGGTGGTTTCAGGGATAAGAGCCACACACAAAGACCATAAAGCTCTGTCTTTCCTTTTAGTTTGAGTAATATCAAAGAAAGGAAAGGCTTGTGTTTCAGGGGTAGATAGAAGTCTCTGTCTTCCCAGCCAATGATAACTAGGTTCTGAGAGCCAAAGGCATTAAGCTACAAATGCTTCTGGGAGAAGAAAGCCAACAGTAAAGTTAAAATAGTATTCAAAGTGGCAACTGGTTCAAGCTGTTTATAGTTATTTGTTGCTAATATTAATCTGTTTTCATGAAATTACTTACCTAAGTCCCCCTTCATCTCCCATTGTAACAGGACGCTGTATTGTTCTATGCCACCATTCTCTATCAAGAAATGGCTTAAGTTTTAAAAAGGAAAGAAGAGACCACAAGTCCTTTAAAGAATTTTGAATCGGAGTACCTAAAAATAACAGAAAACTGTTTTAACTTCATAACCAGAATATCCATCTGGCCCAATCAGAGAAAACAAGAGCTGAAAATGGGCATTCTGTATTAGGCACACCCACTAACTACCAAGCTGTAACTATAATCTTTTGTTAAATACATACACAATCTTAAAATACAGTTTTGCTCTACTTTCTAGTTCTCACTTGCCATACTAACAAAGAAAAAGACCACAGGTCCAGTATATTCAACTTTCTCCTTATCCAAAAACATGTTTATTTGATTTTAAATCAGCGGTACTAACAGGAAAGAAAAAATAAATTTGAGTTTATATCCTCATCCCCATCTTCTAGTAGAGGTGTAAGAAGTAGCAAACAAGCCTGGCTTCAAGATGAGAAATCGAGAAATCAAGATTCTGACTGAGAATTAAAGTGTCTAATGAATCTCCAAGGTTCAAAAAGAAATCTAGTGATTGTTCCATTATATTATTCAGTGTTGCCATAGCATGGGCAACTGGGAAGAACAAGTCAAAATATTTTATTAAATGATCTATGATTAATTATGGAACAAACTTCTTATATCCACATAAAATTTACAAGTTACCTAATTCACTTAATGATACATACTTGAGATTTTTTTTTTCTTAATATAACCTTTTTACCTGTTAATACCCATCTTCTCTCTGTTTCTAAATCAAGTACAGCTTTTGTCTGCTGAGCATTTGGATTTCTTATGGCATGTCCTTCATCCAGGATCACTCTTAGCCACCTTATGCTATGTAATGGACTATCACCTTTAGTCTGAAATAAATTCATGTGAATTAAAAACACAGGGAAGTAAAACTGTATTTCACATAATTGGGTAAATACATGTTGCTACTATTCTTTAATATGAATGCTTACTACGTGGTAGATATTGCTTTAAACAGTATATACACTAAGTTACTGAATGCTTGAAAGCTTACAAAGTTTTATTATTACTCTTATTTTACAGTTGAGAAAACTGAAGCACCAAGGTGTGAAGTACGTATGTTGCTCAAAGTACTACAGCTAGCAAATAGCAGAGCTAGCATTCAAACCTAGGTAGTCAAGCTCTCTGAGACTTTGGTTCAATGCACTGAGCTAATTCCACCTCAGATTTAAACTGTGATGATAGTTTCTTATACGTAATAGTTAGTGTTCTTACCAGAAGACCAAAATTTTGACAGTAAGTTATTTTGAAAAACATTTTAACAACTGGAATTACAGGCAAACAATTAAACTTCTAAATTAACTGGGAAACTCTTGAACTTCAGCTATTAAAAACAAGTTTATTTTTAAACTGAGATAACCAAATCATTGTGATAGAAAATAATATTCTAGAACACTAGAAAAAAAAGAATTCACTTACACAAACTGCTATCTAAAACTTAGCTAACAATTCCAATTTACACTGGAACTTTTAAGTGTTCTAAATGGCAAATATTCATAAAATATAATAAAACAATTTTCTATTTACTTCTTACATATTCTTAAGTATTTAGAAAGACTATAAAGTCTGAATTTTGGAACTCTTTAGAAACCTTCAGCATATTTCTCAAATTCAACTTCTGAAATAGGAGTCTCAGCATACTTACTCCATAGTCATGAGTTAAAATGTTGTATGTAGTCAAAACAATATCTTGTTTTGAAAGCAAGGCTGGGTCTCTTATACGATCAGGACCATAATAAACATAAAAATTCAAGTGCACATCTGATTTTATGTGTTGTCCAAACTGATCCTAGAAGAAAATTAGAAATATTTTAAATAGTAAATAGATTAGTGTCAGGTAAAATATAAAAAAGTATTGTTCTGGCAGCAGTATCACAAATATTAAAATTTCATAAAATCAAGTTTTCTGTCATCTAAACTAAAATAACAGCTATGATAATAACAATACTAATTATTGTCAGGAAGACTGTCATATATGCAATAATAATACACTATATAAATCTTGCCTGGCCCTACCAATGAGCGGCCACTTCATTTTTAGGAGGAAAAACAACCAAATTTCTTTAAAACGGTAATTAATTTTTGAAAAATTTAGTATTTTAACAGAAAGGTTCTACTGCTACCAGGAAGTAAACTTCACAATATCAAATTAAACAGTAAAAGAGCAATCAATATTTTCAAGAATGTAGGCAGAGGTTCAAGCACCGTATCTACTTTTACTCATTTATCACAGGCCTACTACTGGCCAGGTTATGAACCAGAAAGGCGGTATAGCTAAAAAGAAAAATAAGACCTAGTCCCTGCCCTCTCTTAATCATTTAAATTTAATGATCAATTTAAAACACTTGATTTTTTTTTTTTTTTTAATCCTGAAAACAATGTCTGAGAGACTGAGCAGGAAAAAGAAAATCATGATTAGATTGGGGGAAAAGAACACCAGAGAGACAAAGCTCTCACTCTTAGGTGAGAGATGACAAAGCCCTAAACCAGAATGTCAGAAGTAAAAACAGAATAGAAAGGACAGGTGTGAAAGAAAGATACCAAAAAAAAGAGACTGATGGGACTTGACGACTCATAAATATGGAATAAGAAAAAAAAAGAAGCCCTTAATACTTAAAGTGAGTGCCTAGAAGAAGTGTGTGATAAAGATATAAGGAAGTTGAAAAAGAGGGGAAAGCAGGTGTAAAAATGAGAAATAAGAAGTATTATTATTTTAGACATTTAAAATTTTTGGCCACTACAGAATGTCTCACTAGAGATGTATACTCTGAATATTTAAGTATTGGCCTGTAATACAATGTAGAGATGGACTTTATAAAGTTATCAGCAGACAGTACATGAAATTATAGGAATGTATAAGATTGTCTAAGAACATGCATAAAGAGAAAAGAAGGTTGGGGCAGAGCCTACAAAATGACAGTATTTAAACAGTCGACCTCTGTTTCTACTAAGATAGGATTTAAAATATTCCAGGGGTGCCTGGGTGGCTCAGTCGGATAAGCATCTGACTTCGGCTCAGGTCATGATCTCACGGTTCAGGGGTTCAAGCCCCACGTCGGGCTCTGTGCTGACAGCTAGCTCAGAGACTGGAGCCTGTTTCGGATTCTGTGTCTCCCTCTCTCTCTGACCCTCCCCTGCTCATGCTGTCTCTCTCTCTCAAAAATAAATAAAACATTAAAAAAAATTTTTTTTAATTCCAGCAAAGAAAACATAAAGCAATGTGGCAAACTTTTGAAATCCTTGAATCTTGTTTTTTTTTAAATGTTTTATTTCTGAGAAAAAGAGACAGACAGCGTGAACAGGGGAGGGTCAGAGAGAGAGGGAGGCACAGAATCTGAAACAGGCTCCAGGCTCTGAGCTGGCAGCACAGGGCCCGACATGGGGCTCGAACCCACGAACCGTGAGATCATGACCTGAGCCGAAGTCGGACGCTTAACCGACTGAGCCACCCAGGCGCCCCAATAATTTGAATCTTGTTTAAGTAAATGTAGGTTCCCTTAAAACTTTTCCTAGTACTTCAAAAAAGATACCATGCTTTAAGCAGGGGAGAAAGGCTGACTAGATAGAAACCATGGGAGAAAAGCAGTGGTCAGAAACCTGGGGGAGCGACAAAATCGAACAAGGTGGAGAGATGAAAAGTAACAAAATTTCAAGAAGGAATACAAGATCAATTTTTAACTTGTAATTTATGTTCATTCCCTCTCTCTGAAAAAGGTTTAGCGGCACCTGCGTGGTTCAGTTGGTTAAACATCTGACTCTTGATTTTGGCTCAGGTCATACATGATCTTACGGTTTTGGGAGTTTGAGCACGACATCAGGCTCTTCACTGACCTACAGATTTCTTACAAAATAAAACAGAACAAAATGCTGTAAAAAGAAAAATAAAGTGAGAACAGAGAAAAAGAAACAGGGAACTCAGTGGATATGGCAACAATGAGGTCACTGAAGGCCTGCACAGTTACTATAGAGGGTGTGAGAGCAAAAAACAGACTACTCTGAGGTGAAAAAAAAAAAAATGATACCTGAAATAGTAAAGGAATAAATACTAAGAAAAGAGGATAAAAGATGAAAGAGTAAAAGTGAGAATGTAGAGAATTTTACTAAGAAATCTGGTGGAAAAGAAAAAGAATCAATAGAAAACTGAATCAATGGGCTGCTTTGAAATGGAAAAGAACGTATTTGTGAAAGGACTAGAACTGAAATAGAAAAAAATTAACTGGAAAAAAAGAACTATAGTATTGAGTTTCTAGTCACTGTGCTAAGTGTTGTGTATGAATAAAACAGGTATTGTCTCATTTTCTATTGGGATGATAAGTAACTTGTCCACATATCCAGAATAAGTATGTGATGAAAGTGTGATGGTGTCTTACAGCTTAACTGGATTCTTTCCCATATGTGAAGACAACAAATAGATGATAAGGTAGTTCTATCCTACTCATTAGAGTGCTAAGTCAATTACTTGGGGCCTAGGAAGAGAGTAGCCTATTGAGAGAGTGCAAAATTCTAATTCTTGGCCAGGATTCCATATATGCCCAACCAGTCCTCATTCCCTTAGAAACCAGTTTTTTCCAAATCTCAGTAGGCAAGTCTTTGCCAAAGCTTCCTTTCCAAATTTTATATCATCAAAAGTTTTCCTGTTTTCCAAATATAAAATTATAATGAAATACTGATCAGTCTTTTTAAAATACGTATCCCAAACCCAAGCTCTTAAAGACTCACAGTTTGACTGTTTATACTTCCATTAATACTCATAAACCTCACCCTAAAACTGTCATTCTAGTACCTGTGTACTGTCCTTCCCACAATGGACTACATCTCAAAAGACACAGAATAGTATTGTTGGAATTAAAAAAAAAAGAGCAAGAGGGAACTAAACCTCACTCTGGTCCTAAGAGGAAAATTGACACAGTAATCAGAAAAAGGTGTATTTAAAAAAAAAAAAATATATATATATATATATATGTATGTATATATATGTATGTATGTGTATATATATGTATGTATATATATATGTGTGTATATATATATATATATATATACACCAAAAACTTATAATAAAAAGACAAGAACTGAAGAAGGCAAGAATACATAAAAGTCAAGAAGAAAATAAAGAGGCACAGGATTGACAATTAGACAATAACTACTAATCTTTTCCAAAGAAAATTTGAGAATAAATGGCAAAGCCAGATTATAGGCTAAGTAGCAAGTAAAAGCACAAAGTGGAAATTAAATCCCAAAAGGTATGACAGAGATGGAAAGGATAAGAACGGCAACTTAGAGGTGAGATATAATCAAGAGGGAGTATTTAAAAAAAAATTTTTTTAGAGATTATTTATTTTTGAAGGAAAGAGAGACAGAACATGAGTAGGGGAGGGGCAGAGAGAGGGAGACACAGAATCTGAAGCAGGCTCCAGGCTCTGAGCTGTCAGCAGAGACCCTGACACGGGGCTCGAACCCACGAACCGTGAGATCATGACCTGAGCCGAAGTTGGTCGCTTAACCGACTGAGCCATCCAGGCACTCCAAGAGGAAGTATTTAAAAATGAATAAGATCTGAGTATGTTTCATAAAAAAGCCAGTGGTAAGAAACTAAATAACAGAGGCAAAGAGAAAAAGATAAAATGCAAAGGTGGAAAGAGCTGAGATCCAATGTATAGACTAAGATAATGGTCTTACAAAGAGGAGGACCTCTTCCACCTCTGAGATTAGAGGAGAAAAGGCCAGGAGAGATGCAAAAAACCTTGGACATGGCAAGAATAGAAGTTCACATCCAGTGGTCTTTATGTTCACAATGCTTCCTATAGTCATTATTTCATTATAATATGCAGCTTGAAGCTCAAACTGGTAAGAAAACACAACCAAGCTGCTCCTTATACATAACACATTAAAGAGGTTCTATTCCAATGTAATGTTTCAGAATAGAAAAGCAATCTGGGAGAAAAAAAATTTTCTGGTGAGTAGCCTTAAAAGCACAGGCTCTAGAATTAGTATGTTGGAGACTATATCTTGGCTCCATCATTTATTAGCTGGATGATCTTAGGCAAGTTCCTGAATTTCTCTGCTTCAATTTGGTCACCAGGAAAATGAGAATAATAGTTGTGAGGACTAAATGAGAAAATCTATGAGAAGAGCTTAGGGAAAACTGAGTACACAGGAGTTCACTAAATGCTGTAAGTGGTTACATAAACAAAAGTTATTGCTAGTGTAGTTCTTAGGAAAGTTTTGATAATTCATAAACATAGTGGAATCTTAAAATTATATACCTTTCCCCTTGGGGGACAGAAATGGCAAGGAAGAAGTATAAACCAAATCTTATAATAACAATTAATAATGTTTCTTTCTCTACCATAAATCTTCAAAAAAGAATGACTTCAGTTCAGCAAGTAAAACCTCGATTCACGTAACGATTATTTTGACTTAGACCTAAAGTGCTGACCAAACATATTTCCCCCAATGAATGACTTTAACAAAATACTTTACATGATGAAAACTAAAACATAAATTGTGTCACATTTTAAAAGGCTATGAAGACTTACAATCCAGTTGCTTAACACAGAAAGTGGACAGATGATCAGTGTTGTTCTTGGTCTCTCTTCAACATCGGTTTTCTTTGAACTCTCTACTGCAGACGCTCCTGAAAGAGTGAATCATTTGAAACAGGCTTTAACTTTTTTCTCATATATATGAAGTTAACAAAGAGATGGCAACATGTGCTTCTATGAAGAGTAATTAGGAAGAATTAAAATGAAGCAGATGGACTTCTGTTTCCAGTCATGATGAAGTAAGAGGAACTAGATTCTTACCTTGTCAATTTATTATTTTTTAACTTGTCACTTAAAAAAAAAAAAACTACAATCTAGACAGTGATTACTTGTGGGAGGAGGTAGAGAACTGTGGGGCACATGGAAAAGTCTGGAATATTTCCTAATATGCACTTGTTATTCATAGTTAAGATAACATTTGTTTTGTTTTGTTTTTAATTTATGTTTATTTACTGAGACAAACAGAGCATGAGTGGGGAAGGCGCTACCCAGGCACCCCAAAATAACATTTGTTCTATGTAGATTTTGGAATCTGTGCTATAGTTAGTATGATAACATTAACAGACTCCAAGATGGCTCCCAATAATATCCACTTTCTAAAAGTCACAACCTCACATGGTACCCTCCCACACTCTACTAGGGATATGGCAAAAGTGGTGGTATATCACTTTTGAGATTAAGTTTCTCCCTCTCTCCCTCTCTCTCTTTGATCACTCCCTTTGGAGGAAGCCAGTTGCCATGCTGACAGGATACTCAGGCAGTCTATGAAAGGACACACTACAATTTTATTTTCCATTCTCTACAGGACAGTATTTACATTGTTTCTAACATTTTTCTAAAATAACGCAGTAAGAACTTTTTTTCATGCATCCTAGGTGATTTATCTATCTTCATTATTTTGGACCCAATTGCTCAGCATGGTAATTTATACTCCACAGTACCTGAGAGTTCCTGTTGCTGCACAATCCTGCCTACACTTGGCACTGTGAGATTTTTAAATGTTTGTAAATATAATGGGTGAGATAGTATCTCTCTGTTCCTTTAATCTGATTTCCCCAATGACTGAATCTGCGTATCTTTCCCATGTTTATTGGTTTATTGGTGTTTTCTTTCTTTGAATGTACATTTGTATTCTTGGTGGCTATTCTCCTACTGGATTGTCTTTTTCCAATGGATTTGTATAGGTTTCTTTACACATTTGAAATGCTGATCTTCTTTAAGTTATACTTACCAGAAATATCTTCTTTAGTCTTATCATTTTTTACCTCATTTATGGTGCACTTTGATGCATGGAAATTTAAGATGTAGTAGAATTTCATCAATTTTTCCTGTTTTTTGTGTCTTATTTTTGAAAGCACTGTCTACCATATCACTTCTGTCTCCACTCACTGATTTTTAGTTTCTATTCTGCTTTTCTTCCAGAAATATGCTTATTTTTTTCACAGCTATGATTTTTTAAAGTTTCTCTTCTATTATTATGGCTATGTGCCTGCAAAGAGAAGAAACTTTCTGCGTGTGAACTTAATTCTATCCAAATTCTATCTTAATTCTATCTCAACAGAAAATTCCACATTTCTTAAAATTTCTAAAATTAGGGTCCAGAGTATTCTTACTTAAAATGCCTATATTTTTTATTCCTTTTTTTTTTTTTAAGATTACTTATTTCTGAGAGAGAGCGAGCAGCACATGTGCACAGGAGCAGGGGAGAAGAGAGGAAAGAAAATATCAAGCAGGCTCCACGTTCAGCATGAAGCCCAAGGGGCGCTTGATCCCATGACTGTGAGATCATGACCTGAGCCAACTGAGTCATCCAGACACCCCTATTTTACATTCCTAACTGTCTTAGACCAACATCATTCTGTGTTGGGTCAAATAACCACTTTAACAGGTCCCTTTCATCATTCTTTATCTCAGTGTCCTCCTTAATTTTATTCATAATGCTTATTATTTCAAGTTATGTGTTCACTTATTTATGTTTCCCCATCATTAGACATTAGCTCCATGAAAACAGACTTTTGTCTGGTGTATCCCCAACATGTAAAACAGAGGAGATTAAGGCACAGAGATATAAAAACTCATCCCAGATCTCCTTAACCCTAGAGATCAATCTCTTTCCATCTCAAATATTTAGAGTCTTACACAGCGTTTTCCTACGAATTACAAAATATAAAATAATAATAAAGGTCACTAACATTCATAAGTGAAAAACAAATTCTACTCATACCAAGAACTGAATATACAATTTAAAGGAATTCAAATTAAATCAGGTTTTAAAGAGCCATCAAGGGGCACCTGGGTGGCTCAGGTAGTTAAGCATCCAACTCTTGATTTTAGCTCAGGTCATGATGTCACAGTTTGGTTCATGAGACTGAGCCCCACATAGGGTTCCTCACTGACAGAGTGGAGCCTGCTTGGGATTCTCTCTCTCCCTCTCTCTGCCCCTCCCCTGCAGACATGCACTCTCTCTCAAAATAAACATTAATAAATATTTTAATAAAAAAATAAAAAGCCATCAATTGCTCTGGGCCTTTAGTAGAAAACATTTCTGCTATTGAGTAAAAGACCTCTTTCTATCATATCTTTGACCTAAAATAAACAGAATTAAGAAAAGGTATTAGAAGGAAAAACAAATGAACATGCACTTCTGAGAACAACAGGATTCTGTAATGTTTTCTTTTTAAACTTCTTGTACCCTGTTCTTATAACTTTAGTCATTAAAATTTTTTTGCAGTAAGGGGCGCCTGGGTGGCTCAGTCGGTTAAGTGTCCAACTTCGGCTCAGGTCACGATCACATAGTTCGTGGGTTCAAGTCCTGCATCGGGCTCTGTGCTGATGCCTAGCTCAGAGCCTGAAGTCTGCTTCAGATTCTGTGTCTCCCTCTCTCTCTGACCATCCCCTGCTCACGCTATTTCTCTCTCTCTCAGAAATAAATTAAAAAACCTTAAAAAAACATTTTTTGCAGTGAAAAACAGAAAAACAAAAGATTAAAAAACCATGGGATTTACTGACCTTTTTTCAACATTCTCCTTTTTGTTGCAGGGGTAGATGAAATAAGTGCACATGCAAATTCTGCATCTTCTTTAACCTTAGAAGATCCTGCTGAAGTAAAAACCACAGAATCATTAAGATATTGGAAAATGAATTCTCCCTTGTGCTTAGATATAGGTACCACCTGAGGACTGTAAATGGAAATACCACTTCCACATTCTATATCTTAAGAGCTTACACTACTACATAAAAACAAAATATCTGGTGGCCTCTCTGACACTAAGCATATCATTCCAATTCAGAGAAGGAATACACAGTCACTTATCAAAAAGTGATACTTCTCTTGAGATGTTAAAGTAGGAGCAGCCATATGCAAAGTGAATCAGATTCCAGGTGGAAGAATATTTTCAAGGAAACAGATGTTTGACTTCTAATGACGAGACTACGAAATTTTCAGATCAGTTGGTGGTAATGAGTTATTTTCCAAATGCAATACAATTTCTCAACTAATTAGGAATAGAATATGATCTGATTTACAAGAAAAGAAAAATAAAGAGTTACATTTTAAAGTAACAGGTAAAAGTAATGAGACTGGTTATTTTTACATCTGTATGACAACATGAACTTCCAATATTACCCAGAAGATGCTCTCCCACCCAACTTTTGTAAGTATAATTTTTATATATTTTTATATATACACATATATATATACACATATATATATACACACACAAATAAGGTTTTATTGAAGTCATTTTATAAGTTAGTTTAAATATTTCTCTTAGATTTTAATTTGAAAATAATCTTTCAATCTGCCTCATTCATTTGCCACCCTTGATAAGTTCGATGGAACAGTTCAAATGTGAATAGCAGGGGGCGCCTGGGTGGCTTAGTCGGTTAAGCGTCCGACTTTCGCTTAGGTCATGATCTCGCGGTTCGTGGGTTCGAGCCCCGCGTCGGGCTCTGTGCTGACTGCCAGCTCAGAGCCTGGAGCCTGTTTCAGTCTGTGACTCCCTCTCTGCCTGACCCTCCCCTGCTCACTCTGTCTCCCTCTCTCTCCTAGAAATAAAAAAAAAAAAAAAAATGTGAATAGCAGTCAGGTTTAAGATCTGTTATTAAAAAATTCTAAGCTAGAGAGATAAAAACCTATGGAGTTTTACTTTAATAATCTTTAAGAGCAGATTTCATATACGAAGATGTATATACATACCTTTTACTCTTTTAGTCTCAGACTGTAAATTTTTCAATTTGCCTACAACAAACCAAATATAAAAATGGTCACACTAGGAAATTAGAATATAAGACACATTATCAAATTAAATCCATTTCACATTACCTTTCATTTTCTGTGGCAATTCACTTGCTTCAATTTCTTCTGAATCACTGCTTTCAATATACTGGACAACAGTTTTTCTTCTAAAATAAAGTATACATGAATTTTTTATCCAACCGAAATAAAACGAGATATGAAAACATAAGGTTTAATAAAAGCAGTACAATGCTCCTGTGTTGCCTATTTATTATTTTTTTTTTAAATCAAGAAAAATCTGACAAATGAAAGTAAAATTTCCTAAAAAGCATTTTACTCTCATAACCAGATACATTTATATACAAAATGCAGTACCACTATTACTAAATTTGAAAAAGTAAACATTCTAGTCATCATTTTAAGACTGCATTTAATATTCACTAATTCAAACAAAACATCTATATAAAACCAGAACTAAGAATAACTCTTATCAAAGAAAATAATTCCAGTAAAATGAGGAGCTAAGAGGCAAAAATATAATTCTTTCGCAATGAAAAATTTTATGTATTTTGTATAGAAAAGTACATTACAGTGATTAAGTTCCTAGAAATCATGGACTCTGGAGTCAAGGCTGCCTATATTTAAATTCCCATTCAGCTACTTATTTGCTATGTGACTTTAGGCAAGTTGTTTAATATTCATCTATGCCTCATTTGGAAAATATGAGTAAAAATATGATTCACTTCATAGGATAAAATTTGTTACACTATATGTAACCCCCTTAAAATAATGCCTGTCATACAATAAACATACATGTATAAAGTATCATATATATTGGTTACTAGTTTATCCCATGTCCTCTTTATTATTATTTCCATGTCCTTTAATCTTATCTGGTCAACGTAACAGTGCTATTCTCAGGCTCATGGTCAGCTAAGAATTGTAAGACTTGAGATCTAGATGAGAAACTGAACCTCGATTTTGTGCTCAGTGTAAGACAGGTATTAATGAAGAAAATAATTAAAAGCCCCAGTTTTGAGATCTTTATTGGACTAGCTAACAGAGACTCAGATTTGAAATCACATCGGCAGATATTAATGGTAGACAATACAAAACAAAAAAAAAAGTCATTTAGACCTATTTCAGAGTGTAAATTAGACTTATAAAGTTAACAGATTTGAGTTAATATCAGAGGAGCAGTATGTGCTTTATTCAAATTCTCTCTCCCTCTAGTCTACATTAATACAATAGTCTCCATAAATAACTTCATCACATCTTATTTCTACTAAAGGTGAAGACAGAAAGAACTGAGATGAGCAGAATGCTTTTATCAAGTCATTTAATAAATAGTTGTCTGTTTTTATCTCCTGAAAATCTAAGGAAAACTCTTTCCAAATCAACAAAAACAAAAAAACTTGGAAGCTAAAATTTAGTTCCTATGTTAAACAACAGAAAAGAAAGTGGTAGAAAGGCAAGTGATTAATAAAAACTACCAATTCAATTCTTTTATAGATTGGTATCACTTTTCTTCATCTATAAAATGAGAATACCTACCTGTCTAAGTAACAATGATTTTGGCAGTTTTAAGAAACAGAATGAATTTGAAAGAACTATACAACTGAAATATTGGTCTTATCTCTCTCCTATATATAAGAAAATGGAGAAAGAATTTAAACAAATATTACATACAATCAAACCATAACAAAGTTTACCTTTTGGGGCGGGAGCTAGACAATTCTGACTTGGGATATTTATTCTTTCCCTTGACATCTGAAATACTGGGTTCTCCACTATATCTAGATCCTTTCATTTCAAAGAAAAGGACAAATATACAGAGTATTAGTAAATTATATTGACTACAAGTATCCTTTAAAACCTCGGTTTTCCAACTCCATAGTTCAACTTTCTTAATACCTTCATTCCTGTTCTTTCAATTAGACAGCTATTCTCTCTACTTGTTTTTAAATATAGCATATTCTCACTAAAAAATACCTTCAATTTCTTGTACCCAGTCTTTCCCCTGTAGTCATCCAGCCAATTCCCAAACTGGCTGGCTGAATTTCCTGTTGTACACCAAGGCAGCTAAGCGCTGCTGGAAAAAAATGAACAATAAATAGGTGGCATTACAATTTACATTTTCAAATCTCAGCTATTGCTTGTGTCACTTAGCAACTCTTTTATATATCACACAGGCTCCCTACCTACTCACCACAATGGTCTATACCATACTGGATCCTTTGCCTAGATTCTTAACTCCTGGGACTCCTATGTGATGACCTAGTTAACCTTCAAAGAAAATCGATTGCCATCTTCTATAATCCCAATTTTTCTACCGCTTTAAAATTCCTTCAGTTATCTTTATTTTCCATCAACATTATTTCCTTTCCTTCTAATGCTAACTCACCTGTCTATGCTCTCAGTCTCACTGCCCTACCCCCGCAAGAGACCTAAAAATTATTCTCTCCACTATACCTCAAACCTCTTACCCATGGATTTCTTTCATAATGCTCCCTCCTGCAAAAAAATAACCCTCAATTCTGCCTTCATCCCCAACGATTTTTCCATTTCTCCTATTTCATACTTAGCAAAATACATAACGACATACAACTGTTATTTCCAATTCTTCACCTACTATGTTAAAATAGTTTCAGTTTTGCTCTGCTCTAACCGATCTTCAAGAAATTAATTTTGTGTTGGGGCTCCTGGGTGGCTCAGTCAGTTGAGCATTCGACTTCAGCTCAGGCCATGATCTCATGTCCATGGGTTCGAGCCCCACGTTGGGCTGTGTTGACAGCTCGGAGCCTGGAACCTGCTTCAGATTCTGTCTCCCTCTCTCTCTGCCCCTCCCCCGCTCACTGTCTCTATCTCTCAAAATAAAGATGTAAAAAAATTTAAAAAAAGAAATTAATTTTGTGAAGGTCAATAACAGCTACACCAGCTATTCAACTGATAAATCCAGAGATCTCTTTTCATTTCTCCTCTAACTTCAGAATTTGGCTCTAACCTATCTTTCTATCATTATCTGTTATTCATGCATATTACATTATAATTACCATAAACTACTCTTAGGTCCCAGAACAAAATAGGTTTTATGTTGGTGTTCTTTTGTTTTTACTGTCCTTTCATGAAATTTTTTTCTCAAACAAAAATGTTCTCCCTTAGCTTCTCTGACTGGTGTACAAACACCCAATTCCATCATGACCTCCTTGATGAAATTTTTCTATTAGTTCTCATGAGATTTTTAGAAAAAAAGATCTAAAATTTTTGTATATTACAAAGCCAGAGCTTGAATTACATCATCAAACTGGAAAAATTTAAATCAAATATGGGTCATGGTTCAAAAGTAAACTTTACCTTTGATTAGTCCATCTGCCTTTTCACTGGTATTGTTTCCTCCAAGTTTCACTGTTTGATCGTTAACATTACACTCCTGGATGAAAAGGCATATTTCTTACAAAGCACTGCTGTCAGTTTTAAATAAACTTAAAATGCATCCTATTTTATACTGCTTTGCTTTACATAATAAAGATCACTTATATTGCTATCTCATTCTGGAGCAATGGGGGGAGATGCATTAAGTGACAAGGAAAAATAAATGGATTAAAAATTTTTTCACAAGTATCTCAAAAGAGAAAACTAGTTGGTCTTTATCTGTTCAAAAGAAATACAAATAACAAAACTCAATTATAAATAGCATATTCATTACTGTAAGAAACACTTGTGAAATGGAACTTATTTTAGATTTAAAAGGAATTCTCAGACTATGAACTTTCAAACCAAGAGTCCCTACTCAGTAAATAACTGATTTTTAATGAGACCCTTATTGCCATCTTTATTCTTTGGAATGCCCAGGGTGGGTAGATGAAATGGAACAGATCCTAGAGTACCTCCTATCATACTCTACTGAGGATTTTCTTGCCAGCTCTGACTTTTTCTTTTACCCTTCATGTACATCCCTTTGTTTCAAAATGTATCAATGTAGACATGAGCACAAAAACTTCTGTAAAAGTATAATTTTATACTTCTTTGTAAAAATACTTTTAAATGATTCTAATAGGGCAGGGTTCCTCCAATCTTTAATTCTTGACTTAATGATTGTGTAGGGTTTGAATTTAATTCTTCCGGTTGAAAAAGAAAGATAGGTGACAAAGTCATAGTGATAGAGATTAGAACTGGGGGACAGGAATAAAAAGTAATTTCTGCTGAGATCAGGGCTAAGAATGGATAGTTTGATTCTAGTTTAAAAAAAAATACAACTTGAAACATCTTATAAAATCCCAATCAGAGTTAAGTTTCACTAAAAACATAGTTGAAAAGATCCATCCCCTTCTAATGGTATAAATCTAAATAAATCGAAAATCTAAAATGTAACATGTAAAATGTAGAAAAATTTAAATAGAGGAATTATTTTCGATAATCAAATTTTTACTTTTTTCTCAGAGCTCAGGATATTTTTACTTGAATCAACGTCAAACATTTATTATTTAAGATTGCATAGCCATTATTAAATATTAAATATATGATATACTGCAGCCCAAAGTTGTCATTTTTATTATAGCAGTATTACACTTTTCTTTTTCCCTTAAAAGCTAGACAAATGGACTTTTTTTCACCAAGTTTTTAATTTAAAATCCAGTTAGTTAACATACAATGTAATATTATTTTCAGGTGTAGATTTTAGTGATTCATCACTTATTTACAACACCCATTACAAGAAACTGATGTTAAAAATGCTTCTTATCAAATCTTCTACCTAGTCTTCTTCAATAATTAGTACAACCATTTATATTTAACAACATGCAAAAAAGAACCTAGAGGTTCACCCAAAATAAAGGATGTTACTCTTTTATATTAAATGATTTTGCTTAGCAAGTTTTTTTCTTTACAGTTCAAAAGTAAGCCTACGAAGTCCATCCTATTAAATCATACTACACTCCAATCTAATGGAACTTAATTTAAATCAGTGACATTTGTAATCTTAATTTTTGTTGCAATAAATTCTTAGCTGGAAATCACATTTTTCAGCCTCAATTTTAAAGAATGTGGCACACTAAATATCCTAAAACCTTCCTGCTTAAACACAATACCTTAAATCCATGCCTGATGGGGGGGGGAGGGAAAGCCTTATTGATAATAATTTTTTTAAGCTGTTAATTGCTACTGAGGCTGTCAGTAGTCTTAGGTGCTGTTCTTCTGTTTTAATAACCAAATGTAGGAAGAACAGGATGTAAAGCATCAAACTACTCATGGTAAGCAGCTGAATCACACAACAGAGTTAAACTCCCAATAAGAGTACAAAGAAGGAAATGCAACTAAGTGCAGAATTAATAAACAGACTCTCAATATGCAGTGGCAGGAAACTGATACGCAGCCTCTCTAAAGAATTACAGGTGCTTGGGTGGCTCAGTCCGTTAAGTGTCTAACTCTTAGGTTAGGCTCAGGTCATGATCTCATGGTTTGTGGGTTTGAGCCCCACATCAGGATCTGTGCTGTTAGCTGTTAATACAGAGCCTGTATGGGATTCTCTCTCTCCCTCTCTCTCTGCCCCTCCCCTGCTCTCTCTCAATAAACTTTAAAAAAAAACTATAAAAAAACTTTAAAAAACCAAAAAAGAGGTATTTTGCATATACCATTTTCTCAGTTATTTCCTACTTTAAGTTCTTTGAATTTTCATCTGAGAATGAAAAATAATTGTTTCATTCTAGTAACATTTATTTTTCCCAGAAAACTAATTCACTTTTAATTCTTAGAAATTAGGGGCGCCTGGGTGGCTCAGTCGGTTAAGCGTCCGACTTCGGCTCAGGTCATGATCTCATGGTTTGTAGGTTCGAGCCCCACATCGGACTCTCTACTGACAGCTAGCTTAGAGCCTGGAGCCTGCCTCAGATTCTGTGTCTCCCTCTCTCTCTGACCCTCCCCTGCTCACGCTGTCTCTCAGAAATAAATAAAAACATTAAAAAACATTTTTTTAATTCTTAGAAATTAAATATAAACATGTTGTATTTCTATGCCATATATAAAAATATATACAAATTATATATCAAGAAAGTCACCCATGTTATCATCACTAGTACATAATTATCACTGTGTGGCTACATTCAGATATACATAAATATGCCTTTCCTAAATAAAGACTCAACTAATAAATGTACGCCTGGCCTTTTTTTTTTTAATTAAAAAATATCATTAATAAATAACTATTCTTCAAAACTAGGATTTTGTAGTTGTCCCTAATATTAAGTTTTATGATAATTTATTAACATAACTGTTACCTTATTGAAAGTTTCTTTTCTGGCTTTAAAATAACGCTTGGGTTCAGGGGGGAAATGTGCATTTTTTTTAATCTCTTAAAAAATGTATTTCTAGTAACTTCCTTAGATAGTTTCTCTGAAATGACATTACTGAACCACAAATTAAAACACTTTTAAGATTCTTGACATATATTACCCAATTACCCTCAACAATTTAGTGCCCAATTTTCACTCTTATCAGTAACACATAAGAGAGGCATTTCATTGCTTCTCTGAAAACACTGGATATTATCAATTAGCAAATTACTTTTTAATGATAAAATTAAAAGGTCTTATAATGAACCAGACACTTCGGAGAAAACACTCTACTACTTTACCTTCTTCAGTTGACTTTTTTTAATTCTTTCAACAGGAAGAGGTTTGCCATCATGGAAGTTGGTAAGAATTACTGCAATGGCTGTCAAAGTTTTGCCCTTTAAAAATGTTTTCAAAAGACAAACGGTCAGATTCTGAAACTCAGATGACCAGAGACCATTCCAAAACCAATTTAAAATCAAGTAAGCAAATATCATATAGCATTCAAGGCCACAGAAACATACTACTGTAGTAAATAATTGATGTGTTAATAAAAGTATTTTGTTGATTAGGAAATACCTTCCCACACTGTTATTGCTAAAAATTATTAAATGGTTTACTCCATAAAATACTATAAGCATCCCGGAAAAATGTCATTCTATTAAGTGATTGCTGTTCCAAGATTTTACATTTACATTTTACATTTTACATTTACATTTACAATCCTGAACTAATAACTTTACCATGAAACTATAGCTATTTGCTTGCCATGTAGCTCAGAGCTAATTTAAAATGATAAGTAATTGCAATATGCACATGATATAATCATTTTATTGTTGCATTTAAAGATAACTACAAGACTTAAAAGCTATAACTTATCAATAATGCATAAAGGACATGGTATTTCTTCGGCATTTTTCTTTTCTTTTTAAAAATGTTTTATTAATTTCTAGGAGAGAGAGACAGCGTGAGCAGGGGAGGATGAGAGAGAGAGGGAGTCACAGACTGAAACAGGCTCCAGGCTCTGAGCTGGCAGTCAGCACAGAGCCCGACGCGGGGCTCGAACCCACGAACCGCGAGATCATGACCTAAGCGAAAGTCGGATGCTTAACCGACTAAGCCACCCAGGTGCCCCTTCTTCGGCATTTTTCTTAAACAGAAACACGTAACCTTTCATTATTTTCCATAGCTGAATTTATAATTAGTAAGACAGAAAGAACTCTGACAATTTTAAAATAGTTAAGGCAGCAGTTTTCTAAGTGTAGTCCACAGGCCCTGAGATTTCCCAGGACCTCTCAGGAGTGTATGTGCCCTCAAATCTATCTTCATAATACTACTAAGACATTATTTCTGTTATATCTTTAGTAATGCCACAAAAGGGAGTTGTGGGTAAAACTGCTAATGCCTTAGCATGAAACAAAGCAGTTGGCACTACATTATACCTTGTATTTTTAGCTGCCACATACAGCTAAAAAAAATGTCAGTTTCATTTTAAGAATGCTCTATAAGAGGGGCGCCTGGGTGGCTTAATCGGTTAAGCGTCCGACTCGCTTAGGTCATGATCTCACGGTTCGTGGGTTCGAGCCCCGCGTTGGGCTCTGTGCTGACTGCCAGCTCAGAGCCTGGAGCCTTTTCAGAGTCTGTCTCTCTCTCTCTCTGACCCTCCCCTACTCAAGCTGTCTCTCTCTCTCTCTCCCCTAGAAATAAATAAAAATATTAAAAAAAAAAAAAGAATGCTCTATAAGAATATTCTTGATGAAACAGTACCCATGAATTTTTATTAAATCTTGCCTTGAGTACACACCTTTTTAATATTCTGTATGATAAGATGGGAAGTACAAATAAAATACTTCTGCTGCTGCACACCAAAATATGAGGGTTATCTAAAAAAAATTACTTGTGAAACTTAAGTTACAACCTCAACTAGCCACCATGCACCACCATGCATCATCACTTTTTCATGCATCACTATTTCCACTTGAAAGAATGACCAACACCAGTTATTCATGACTGATTGGTAGACATTTTCTTGAAAAATGAACAAAGGCTATCTTCAAGGGAAAATAATTAACAGATTTGTTGTTAATGGTAAGATCTGAACTTTCAAGCAAAAATTAGAATGTTGGAAAACTTCTATCTGACACCATGAGCATAGGCAGCTTCTCAAAATATAAATGCCTAATATGATCATCAGTAATACCAAAGAATATAAACTTTTGATTCTATACAATGAAATGCATTAACATCTGGCAAATCTGTATAACTCAATAAACGAATATTTTCTAAATAAGCAATGCCTGATGTTACAAAAGTATGCATGAGTAAAATATCTGTTCAATGGTCAAGCTAAACCCATGGATTTTAATGGAACAGAGTCAAAAAGCTCACTAATACCATTTTTAAGTTCCACATTTTTACTGCTAACCTTTGATCATCTAATATTTGCCTAATTTCACTGCTATATCAAAGAATTATAAGTATTATCTAAAACGGCTATTAAAATCATCTTCCTGTTCGCAACTACATATCTGTGTGAGAACTAATCTTCTTTATGTACCTATACCAAAACACGGTATCACAACAACTGAATGAAAAAGCAGTTAGGACAATTCAAAATTCATCTTATTAGGCCAAACATTAAATTGATTTGCAAAAATGTAAAAGAATGCCAGTCTTATCAAAACTGCTTTTGTTTTAGAATAGTCCCTTTTCATTTAAAAATATGTAATTTATGTTAATAAGTAATGAATTTATTACTATTATTTTAAAGTTAATAAATTAAAATGTTTTAATGTCTAATACTGTAAATATGGATATAACTCACAAAAACAAAAAGCTCTTTGAAATTCTCAAAAATTTTTAAGAACATTAAGAGTTAGTGAGACCAAAAAGTGGTCTCATTATAAAACCTGCCGATGTAAGGAATCATAAATGTATATTTAACACTCTGTATATCACAATACTGTGATAGAATACAATTTCATGTAACATTATAGTCTTTCCCTTTTTTAAAAGAAAATGAAATATAATCTACCTGATTTTAAAAATCGAAAAATACGTTTAAACATTATTGCTAATTAACTGTACCCTCAACCGAATAAACCAAAATAAAAAACATAGCCTCGTTTTTAAGTCAAAGACCTAGAGAAAACTGTTCCGTACTGAAAGTGAAATCTAGTCGCACGCTGACACCAACATATTCATATCTCTACTTCAAAATTAGTTCTATAAAATCATAATTACAAAATAAAGTTTTATTAATAAGAAAAGAATAATTACCAAACCCATATCATCGGCTAAAATTCCTCCATGGACATTTTCTGGTCTATCCTTCTCAGAAAAATTTGTAATTGTGTTGTAGTACAAGTCACTTCGCTGTTCCCAAAATGGTGGAAGGTCTTTACTGTTTTCCCGTGAAACCATCCAAGCTAGGGCTTGTTTTTGATGTGGAAGCAACGGTGTTTCAACAGCCTATAAAACAAAAAGAATGTCTTAAATAGATATAAAACAAATCATTTTTTTTTCCCATGTAGATTCTGGAAAACACTGGATCTTGCGCTAAAAACTGTAAAGATACACAGCATATTTTAAAATTCCAAATAGTTTTAAATAGAAAATATTGGCTCAGTACCTCAGCTGGCTCCATTTCATGAGTTTTATCATCTTCTTTTAAATCTTCAAATAATTTGTCAAATTCTGTTTTAAGCTACAACAAATAACCAAAAACATGAAACAAACCAATTAAAATATTTTCACTTAATTCAGAGTTTTCAAGTCATTTAATTAATTAAAAGATTTGAATAACAAAAGGTACTTAAAATATTCTCTGAGTTGCTGCACTGCTCACTGAAAGCAGTATGAATACGTGCTGTGTATAAAAGGTAACTATGGGGGCACCTGGGCGGCTCAGTCAGTTGAGTGACTTCCACTCAGTTCATATCTCACAGTTTTTGAGTTCAAGCCCTGCATAGGGCTCTGCGCTGACAGCTCAGGGCCTGGAGCCTACTTCAGATTCTGTATCTCCTTCTCTCTGTCCCTCCCATGCTCATGCTCTGTCTCTCAAAAATAAATAAAAATTTTAAAAAAAAATTTTTTTTAATTACCTTTTAAAAAAAAAGGAAACTGTGTTAGAATCAAAAGAATACAGAAGAGATAAGTCTGAGGTTTATCCTAGCTCTATCATAAACTAACCCATATACAACACTGGGTGAGAGACTTAACCTTTATGGCCCTTTATCTTATTCCTGTAAAATGAAAGAAATAATTCAGATTTAGAGTGTCTCTACGGTTCCTTCTGCCACTGAAATTCTATGATTCTATTAAGTTGTATTCAAACTATTTTGGCGGATCCTACCAGGTACATTTGACTTTTTTCATGTCAAAGATATGTCATTTACTATTACTAAAACAAAGAACTTGCTATGTGCTACAAATTATTAAGAGATGATTTCATTCTTACGCTAATTTAGTTGCACTGATGTAGTCTATGGGCACAAGAGTGGCTCGGTTGAGCAACCAATTTGGGTTCAGGTCACAATCTCACAGTTAGTGAGTTCCACCCCCACATCTGGTTCACTGCTGTCAGTGCATACGCCATTTTGGATCTTCTCTCCTCCTCTTTCTGTCTCTCTCCCTTTCATACTCTCTCGAAAATAAATAAAAGCATTAAAAAATAATAAACTGATCTAGTCTAATTTTATAACAAGTATGTCTTATACTTACTTTTACAAATTAGCATATGAGTAAATTTAAAGCAGTAGCCCAAAAGAAATGGGGCCAAATCAAAAAAAGTTAGAGAGAGGTAACCTGGGGTTTACCCACCACACACAGGCTCAAGACTTACTAATAATGATCAGGTAAAATATGGCAACTACAATTAAACAAAAAAGCTAACACAGATGGATAAAGACAAGATTTAATGTAAACTGTAGACTAATCTCCATTAATTTATTTTACATTGGTTTTTCCAAATTTACTCAGCCTAACAGTATATTAGCTCACAAATTAGGCAAAGTAAGAACTATACCAATGCTAAGATTTGGAATTAATTTCTTTTTGCATTCCATTTTCAACCTTACTAAATCAAAGAGTAAGTTTCCAGCTTCAATTTTTTTTTAATGTCGTTTTTTTATTTTTGAGAGAGAAAGAGAAACAGCATAAGCAGGGGAGGGTCAGAGAAAAAGGGAGACACAAAATCTGAAACAGGCTCCAGGCTCTGAGCTAGCTGTCAGTACACAGCCCAATGTGGGGCTCGAATCCACAAACTGTGAGATCATGACCTGAGCCAAAGTCGGACACTCAACCAACTGAGCCACCCAGGCAACCCCCAGCTTCAATTTTTCAAACGAGTATCTGGACATTAAAAAACTTCCACATAATACAAAAAAATTAAAACATACTAAAACATTCAATGCCTATACAATAATGCATGCATTTTAAAATACATATGAATGTGTAACCATTACTTATCACTGCTTTCTTTTTACATGTTTTTAATATATATTCTACTTATTCTACAGCATGTTTCATAACTTAATATAACTGAAGATCACAAATACCAGCACATACATATTTATCTTACTCTTTTAAACATCAAACTTCAATATTTAACATTCACTTTTAAGATTACAAAATAAAACAGAAGCATACCTGTTCAGTTGTCATCTGTACTGCAGCATGAACTGGCATACTATAGCTTGGTCCAGCTCTTCCAGAGCCCCAACTATTTTCTAAACTGAATCCTAAAGCTGTAATTTACAAAATGAAAAGAATAAAATCACCAAATGAATTATCTTTTAGTAAGTAGCTTTTAGAACCTGTGTAAGTTGCGTTAAAAAAAGTCAACATATTTAAAAGATTTTTTTTAAAAACTAAAAGTCTTTCAAAAACATACATTACTAAAATAATTCCACATTATTTGAATTAAATCTTGCCAAATAAATACTACTACTTCATTTGCTATTGGGAGGTTATTTTTGTCTATAATTTATCTAAGATAATACTTAAAATCAGGGATTTTCAGAATGTATCATTGGGGGAAGTTAGAAGAGGGAATATACGACCGCTTTGTACATATGTGTGCATATGTGCTTATAAACACACACACCCCCTCCTATGAATCTATAATTATTTCAAAATAAAGAGAAAATAATTTCAGGGATTTCCCTAAAAAGATTCTTGAGTAAAGTTACAACTCAGAGCCTGCAGCACAAATTAGTTTAGCCAAACTCAAATTATTACTCAAGAAGAAATGTTTTATAATTCCTGCATCTTATGATATCAAAATAATAGAAGCTTAAATCCTAAACTTACTTTTTGGTGCAGGACCCAATTTAAATCCATGTTTCTTTAACTGATCTAAAACCGCTTTCCTATTTTCTTCTTTTCCCCAAAAAGTCATATGGAGAGGCATGGTAAAAGCATTGTTTGCACCAAAAGGAACAACCCTATTATATTTAAGAAAAAAAAAGGAGGAAATTAGAACTGTTACTTTTCACTTCCATAACGAATGTGACTATTAAATATTTTAAGTGTTGCATTGTAATTTTGCAAGGAAGTAAAATAAAGAACCTTTTGGGCATCTAGAAAGACAGAAAAAGTACAGGGAATAGGATCAACAAAAACCAGAAGAGTAGGTTTTAGGATCAAAGAAAGTGAGAAGAAACTGAGAGGATGGAATAAAGCAGAATAGCCTATAAATGAAATTATAAGAAAGGTAAAATAGTAAATTTAATTGAGAAGGTGGAGCTTTCAGTAAAAGAACCACTAAGAGCAGCAATTATTCTGAGAATGGGGAATGAGTTGCAAGAATTACATCTGACCCTTGAACAACATGGGGTTTAGGTATGCTGACCCCCTGTTGCAGTCAAAGTCCACATATAACTCTGACTGCCCCAAATCAACTAATAGTCTATTGTTACCAGAAGCCTTACCAGTAACACAGTCAATTAACACATTTTGTAATTTATATGTATTATATACTGTGTTCTTAAAGCTAAAGAAAACATTAACAAAATTATAAGGAAAATAAAATACATTCACATTACTACACTGCATTTATTAAAAAAAAAAAAATCTGCATATAACTGGACCCATGCAGGTCAAACCATGTTGTTCAACGGTCAACTATATTTCTGATATCTGGTCAGGATTCACTAAAAGTTTATTTTCAATATCTGAAAAATTTAATAAACTGAGGTTGGAGAAAACAAGTAAAGTGAGAAGACATTACTGAACATTTATCAAACTTCACCTTTTCATATTCTCAACATTCCGTACTTCAATTGAGATCACAAATTAAATGCCTAAAGAGAAAAGATAACCAAGGAGACTGGGAGTTTAATAAAAAAAGAAAAAGAAGAAGAAGAAGGGGGGGGGAGAAGGATGAGGAGGAGGAGGAGAAGGAGGTAGAACTGGGAAAAGCAGTTAGGGCATTAGGCAGCGTTATTAAAGCAGGAGCTGCTATTCTGCTGTCCTGTGAAAATGAAGGTCAGATCTTCCATTTGTCAAGAAAAATTTTCATTAAATTGTTTTCCATTAGGGAAAAAGTCACCCTTTAAAAAATGTAAAATATATCCAGATATTTGAATACTGGAAATAAATGAAAAATTGTAAAATATTTTGTAGCCAAAATGAAATGCATCTACATATGATCACAGGCTACCAGTTTACCACTTCAGGTTTAAACAAACACTTCCAAACTCCCAAATCTATGCACTAAAAGGCTTGGACAGATGGTGTGGGCTTCCTAATATTTGAGCAAAGTCTATTTTTCTCTGTGGTAATAATACAATAGGAAAGTGACAGAACCATTGTTTAATGGCTGAAATAGTAAAGGCAGATGAGAAAAGAATTAACATTAATTGAAGACAAACTAAAGGCAAAGTGATAAAGGATGTCAGGGCAATTATATAGACTCTTAATGAATTCAAAGATCGCAACTTACAATTATTAAAACTAAACTCTGAAAAGTACATTACCCTTCAATTTGTGCCAATTTGTTGTCCATGATATAGGCCAAAGCAGCTGCAAGCTCTTTCTTTAAATGGCCCACCTGATTTCCATTCACATTATTTACTTTAACTGCATTCTTATCGTAGGGGTTATTGGGTTCTCGTTGTAATGCAACCATTTCATTATTATTAACCTAATAAAATAATGAACAGATAATATTATAAATAATAAACAAGAGGAGCTTTCTTCATCAACTTTATCTGGGATTTCCATTCAGTTTCTAATGCTAACCAAATAACACTGCGTATAAGAAATATGTATTTTCTTGGACTCATATTTATAATAGTAATATAAGAAACAAATTTTATAATGATTCTTTTACATAATTTTTTTAACTTAACATTCACTGGAAGTTAACAAATCCTTGATATCTGAAAGATACAATCAAAACTAAATAACAGATTCACACTATCTAAAATTTTCAACATATCTTTTGGAAACAGGTAATCTTTACTGAGTGCTTATCACATATCTTTGTTCTAAATACATAACATAGATTTGACTTTTTAAATCCTCACAACACTATTGGTACATACCGTCACTACACCCAATTTTATAGATGAAGACTAAAGCACAGAAAAGTTAAGTAACTTTCCCAAAGTCACAAAGCTAATAGTAAGTAGCAGAGCTAGAATTTAAATCCAGGAAGGCTAGTTCCTAAGTCTCATTTCTCCAGACTCTAAAAGTGGGAAAAGATATTAATTATAAGTCAGAATGGAACTGAATAAGAAAATGAATCCAACCTTCATCTCATGCCATTCTGATTTCACTTGATTGCAAGTTGCCTGATCACTGAAAATGGAAGAGTAAGGACTTTTGAAAATTCTTGCATGAAAGCAATGAAGAAACTGGCAGCAACTGTCAGAATCAACTTTTCCAGACATCTAGAAAGCAGCCAAAGAATTGAAGAGACCCTGGGCAGGAGTGTTAATTCAGGAAAAACAACTGAGGGGTGCCTGGGTGGCTTGGGTCAGTTACGCATCTGACTTTGCCTTAGGTCACCACCTCACAGTTCCTGAGTTCGATCCCTACATTGGGCTCTGTGCTGAAAGCTCAGAGGCAGGAGCCTGCTTCTGATTCTGTGTCTCCCTCTCTCTCTGACTCTCCCCCACTCATTCTGTCTCTCTCTCAAAAATAAATAAATATTAAAAAATTTTTAAAAAGAAAAATAGCTGAACATTAGTGCCCTAGGCCCATCTCCGGCTTTCAGCTGCATGACAGCCTTTAAAAATAACCTTCTGGGGATGCCTGGTGGCTCAGTCAGTTGAAGGTTTGACTCTTGATTTCAGCTCAGGTCATGATCTCATGATTCATGTGATACAGCCCGTAGGGCTCTTTGCACTAACAACATGGAGGCTGTTTGGGATTCCCTTTCTGCCCCCACCTCTGATCAAAATAAACAAATATTAAAAAAATAATAACCTAAGAAAATTCTTGGTGTAATCTAGCAGTCTGTCGTTATTTGATCTGTGTGATGGTTCTCCAGAAGATCCCCACTTGCAAAGTAATTTCTATTTGATCTCCGAACTCTTCCAGCACAAAAAGAAACCTCCCTTGGTTGGATGTTTGTTAAAAACAATTTTAAACAGGCAGTAGATAACAACTGGAGCAAACACTACAACAACCAAAAGGATTAAAAGGAAAGCTGAGGAATAAGATATCAGTAGGGGCTTTGAAAAACTCTAATACATTCCCGAGAATGTAGAAGGTCATATGCAAGCATATGGCTGTATGCATGGACAGGGCTATGCATGATCAGGAAAAGATCTGAGATGACCCTAAGCTCTCACCTCTGGATAAACTTGAGGCTCTAAACAACCAGGACATGAAGGTTAAGGCAGAGTTGTCAACTGCCCCAATTGCCTCAAACCCTCTCTTGCTAAAGACTCAAAGATTTACTGGTTCTGTGCTAACCAAGCACAGACATAAGATTATACAGGATTAATTCAAAAAAGTCACTAAACAAGCAACAATTATGAAAATCAGAAACAACAAACAACTCTGGAGATAGAGAAGAATCTAATTTTTACAGTTACCACATTATTTTAAATGTCCACTTTTCAACAATAAAAAAATGAGATATGCAAAGAAATGAGAAGATATGGTTTACTCATAGTAGAAAAGCTATCAATTGTCCCGAAGAAAGCACAGATGTTTGCCCTAACTAGAAAAAAATTATAATTTAAAGTATGTTAAAAAACCTAAAGCAAATCATGTACTAAAGGAAAATACAAAAACTAGGTCTCACCAAATAGAATTTCTGTTGTCAAAAGTACAATAAAGTAAAATTCACTAAAGAGGCTCAACAGCAGATATGGAGGCGGCAAAAGAGTTAATGAAGTTGAAGATAGGTCAATTAGATTATTGAGTCTAAGAAAAAGTTACAGAGTCTGAGGAATAGAAAGAAAGAATGAAGAAATATGAACAGGCCTCAGAGACCTGTGGGACAACAGCAACCCTATCTAACATTCAAATACTGAGTCCCAGAAGAAAAGGAGAAAAGGAGTAGAAGAGTATTTGAAGAAATAACAGCCAAAAACTCCCCCAAATAGGATGAAAAACATTATATATCTTAGAAGTGCAAATAAACTCCAAATAAACTAAACTCAAAGAGATCTAAACCCAGACACACCATAATCAAGCTATGGAAAAAAAGTCTTAAAAGCAACAAGAGGTGCAACTCATTTATAGGAGATCCTCAGTAACATTAACATCTGATTTCTCATAAGAAAGCACAGAGGCCAGAAGACAATGGAATAACTTTTCAAAGTTCTTCAAAAAAACTTCAGCCAAGATTTCTAGATCTCATAAAACTATCCGTCAAAAGTACAGAAAAAATTAAAACATTCCAGTGAGGGGTGCCTGGATGTCTCAGTAGGTTGGTTTTGGCTCAGGTCACGGTCTCATGGTTGTGAGTTCAAGCCCTGTGTCAGGCTCTGTACTGACAGTGCAGAGCCTGCTTGGGATCCTTCCCCTCCTCACACACACACACTCACACACACGCGCGCACACACACACACACACACACACACTCTCTCTCTCTCTCTCTCTTAAAAGTAAACTTAAAAAATAAAAATAAAAAAATAGTACATTCCAATTATCCAGAAACTGAGAAATCACCACCAGCAGACCTGCCCTACGAGAAATATTAAAGGGAAGCCTTCAGGCTGAAATTAAAAGACTAGACAATAATTTGAATCTACACAAAGAAAGACTTCAGGTAAAGATAATTAAATAGGTAAATATAAAAAGTGTAATTTGTTTTGGTTGTAATTTTTTTCTTCCATCTGATATAAAAGTGCATAAAACAATCATTATAAATCTGTGTTGATAAGCATACACTGTATACTAAGATGTAATTTGTTAACAGCACAAAAGAATGGGGGAAGAGGGAAATGGAGCTATCTACAAGAAAATTTTTGTACACTACTGAAATTAATTTGGCACTAATCCAAACTCAATTCTTATGAATTCAATGTTAACTTTAATTCTCCAGAGCAACAACTAAGAGAACAATTCAAAATATATAATAAAAGAAATGAAGAAATTAAAAAATGGCCCACTAGAAAATAACACAAAAGAAGGCAGTAATGAAGGCTAGACCCAAGGGCCACATTTTGTATGAATCCATCATATGAAATGTATAGAACAGGCAAATCCGTAGAAATAGAAAATAATTGAGTGGAAAACAGGGACTGAGAAGGAGTAAGAGGGCGATTTATAATTGGGTATGGAGTTCTTTCTGGAGTGATTAAATGTGCTGGAACTAGACAGTGAGGATGGTTGCACAACCTTGTGAATAAAAACCACTCAATTGTATATACACTTTAAAAACAGTGGATATGCTCTAAGAATTGCCTAAAAAAGACACAGGAATGCTGCTTCAAATCACTATCAGCATGTCTTGAGACAATACCCAAGAGACTACAGCCTGACCAATCGAATTATCAGTTTCCTCTCTAGCCCTCTGGAGATATTCCATAAGGCACAACTCTATTCTCTCCCAGCCCCATCCTCTCCGCCAATGCCTAGAGCATGATCTTTTTTAAACCAAATTATGTAAATCCTGAGAAATATTTAACTCCAAAAAAGTTGGGCTAAAAACTAACATATTTTTGACCATTTCACCTCAAACAAGAAACTTAGATAATTTTCATTTATTATATTATCACTTTTTAAAATTAGAAAACTGTCATTTACTACAGATGATAGCTAACTACTAGCAGAATTTAAAACAGAATACACTGGGGCACCTGGATAGTTCAGTCAGTTAAGCATCTGGCTCTTGATTTTGGCTCACGTCATCATCTCACTGTTCATGAGAATGACTGAGCTCCACATTAGGCTCTGCACTGACAGTGTGGAGCATGCTTGGGATTCTCTCTCAAAATAAATAAATAAATATTCAAAACAAATAAATAAATAAAATAGAATACATACAGCTCAAAATGTTGGAGACTATAAAAACAAACAAAAAACATGGTCCAAGCACCAAGACAAAAAAGGACATATTTGAAAAAAGATTAAAGTAACAGAAAGACAGAAGTAAACTAATTATAACAATACTTCTAGAATAGGAAAGAAATAATCTACTATAAAAAACACTTTGATGTGTCTAGAAATAAAAAATTTAACCATAAGCGTACCAAAAACACATTTAAAAAAAGTTAAAAATTAGCAATGCCAATGTTACATATCAAAACTTGGAAGATGCAGCCAATGTAGTACTTTGAAGAATGTTTAAAAGATTAAGAGCTATTAAATTATTAAAAGTTCAAATCAAAAGTCTAAAAATAAAACTAACAAAAATACAGTAACAGAATATAAAAAAGAATGAAGAAAAATAATAACCAGAGAAAAAATCCGAGAAACCTTGCTTGAAAAGATGAAACAGATAAATTTTTATCAAGGCTAATCAATAAAAACTAGACACAAATACATGAGATGCCTGGGTGACTCAGTTGGTTGAGTGTCCAATTCCTGATTTCAGCTCAGTAAATGATCCCAGGGTCATGGGATCAAACCCTGCCTCAGACTCCACATTGAGCTTGGAGCCTGCTTAAGATTCTTTCTCTCTTTCTCTCTCTCTCAATCCCCCATTCCCTCCTCTGCCCTCCCCTTCCCCCACTCCACCCCTCTCCCTCACTCAGGCTTGCTCTCTCCCTCTATAAAAAAAAGAAAAAAAGACAAAAACAAAATAACAAAACTAGACACAAATATGAAGACAGGCAGGTATATAACCATAAACACATTTAAAATATTTTCAAGTATAAAATTTACTAACACTCTGTAGCAATACATTTGGAAATTTAAATAAAATAGATGCTTTTCTTTAAAAATATAAATTGCCAAAACTGACTCAATAAGTGTTTGAATCATGTAGAGTCTGAATGAAGCTAGAATTAAAAGGTACATACTGTATGATTTAATGCATATAAAGCTCTAGAACAGGCTAAATTAATCGATAACAAATTCAGATTGTATTTGTTAGGGCAAGTACAGCAGAAATGACTGCAACAAGACACAATAGAATTTTCAGGGATGATGGAAATAATCTCTATTTTGGCTGGAATGATTATCACATATATATCTTTGTCAAAACTATTAGAAACATATACTTAAAAATGTGTGCACTTTCCTATGTAAACCACATGTCAATAAAGCTGGAAAAAAGTTGAAAATAGTATGAAAAGATAGATACCTCAATTTTTATTTCAATATATTTTCATAACAGTGATTAACTACAAAATGTCCATCAATAAGGAAATTAAAGGGACAATATAGACTTGTATTAGTGTGAAAAAATATTTCTAACATTTTACCAAGAGAAAGAAAGGTAATCACTATAACAGGCATATTATGATCTCATTTTTTTAAATACATAATGTGATTTCAATTTACATGCATATGTTTGCAGAATAAAGTATAAAAAATAAAATGACTAAGTTATGGTCCAGGATAGTAAATTACAATAAGCCTTAGGGCTTTTTCTTTTAGACATTTTAAAATAATGAATATGTATTACCTATAAAATAACACACATTTTGAAAAATTAAAAAATTAAGTGATGATTACTTTTAATGAACTCACCACATTTATATTACCTTATCAGGGTCACAGAAATTATTCTAAGATCAACAAATAGTGAATGTTCTAAAATCAGAAACAACCATAACTCTAGCATTTCACAATGACTTAAAATAATTTTGAAAACAATCTTAAGTTTTGAAAGGACAACACAAGTCAGAAACAGGAAAGTTCAGAGATGGATAGGAGAACTAAGAAGAGATGGACATTATAAGAACTGATTTCAGGAAAAAATTAGAAATGAAAAACTATTTCAGAATTAGAAACTAAAGTAGAACACAAAAGTGCACAGACCTTATGGAAAACCTGGCAAGGGAAATAAACGATGAAAAATTAAAAAGTGAAAAAATATGACAAAAAGTATTCAGAGGAAGAAATAAGCAAGTATTTAAAACTGTAATTAAAGAAAAATTTTGTGAAATAAAATGAAGTTTAAAGAGCAATCATAAGACATACCCTAATAAAACTACTAGACTTCAAGATTATGAAAAATACTTTAGTTATCAAGGCAAAAATTTCCAATTCACTTATATATGGGAAAGAAATGTTAGCATCAGAATTCTTACCAGCAACATTTTATGCAACATCAAATTATCATGGAGACAACATATGGGTCAAGGACCTTATATTCAGCCAAAGTGCCCTTGAAGTATAAATATCACAAGTAGAAACATACAAAAATGCAGGGAATCTTGTTCTTTCCTAAGGAATCTTCTATAGAGACAGCACATTTCAGACAATTACAAAATAATCTAAGAGGCTCCAATATAAAGAAAATACAGTAGAATGAAGCACTAGACAAATCCATACCATGGAATTCTTTCCCAAAGAATCTAAGAATCAGACAACCAAAAAATTATTTGAGAAGCTTTAACATAAGAAAAATATGAGGGAATAAGAAGAACAAATGCAGAACCTTCCACAGCACAAAAAAAAGTAAAATAAAAAGTAAAAAAAAAAAATCCCCACAAAACAACAAATGTACTTTCTGTAACAAATCAATGACATGAAGAAAAGGAGGGGTGACTTAGAAAACATAACCACCAAAGGTAATATATGAACTTTTTTTGATGCTAATTTTTTAAATGTCCCATAAAAAGACATTTTTAAACAATTAAGAAAGCAGATTACATATTAGTTACTGGATGTAATAAGAAATTATTTTGTTAAGTATGAAAATGACAAGAGAAGTATGAATTTTTTAGAGATACACAGTGAATTATGTGGATGTAACCTAACACAATAGAGATTTTCAGTACTAAAGAACAAAAAAAAGAAAAAGTGATGAAACAAATGTTCAAAAAATTTGTTAACTGCTGAATCTGGATCATGGACATATGGGTTTACTACATTATTCTTTCACACATTTAAAACATTCCCTAATAAATTAAAAAATAAAACTAGAGACATAATATCCAAATAACACAAAAACATACTACATAACCATAACAAAGATAACTACTGACCAGAGAAAGTCATATATACTACCTCTCTCTATTTCACTCACACACACATACACACACACACACACACACACACACATAAAGAAAGACAGAAGTAAGGAGAAAAACTGGGAGACAGTCTTACTACAAAAAGAAAAAAAAAAAAGGACCTAAACATTGACATTCCCTCATCTAGCAGGAATTAATCTTCCTAAATTAAAAATATTTAAGTACAGAAACATCCTGGGACAGAAGAGGAGAAAGCAAAGAACTGACTTGAAAGTCATTTTGCAAATATACCCCTTGTATCTGTGCTTCCTGAGCAATCATCTAATCTTCCTAAGCTTCAGTTCCTCAGTTATAGAGAAGAAGGGGTAATAGGGGCAATCTGGGTGGCTTGGTTGGTTCAGTGTCAGGCTCTTGATTTAGGGCTCAGGTCACGATCAAGCGCCCAGTGAAGCCTGCTTAAGATTCTCTCTCTCTCTCTCTCTCTCTCTCTCTCTCTCTCTCTCGCTCTCTCTCCCTCCCCCCGCTCCTCTCTCTAAAAATAAAAGTAAATAAATAAAAAAGAAAGGGGATAACAGATGTCCTATCTGTGGCACAATCATTGCAGCCATCAAATGAGACCATATAGGAAAAAGTGATGTGTACATTACAAACAGGATACAAATGCAAAAAAAATTAGTCATTAGGTATTTTTTTTATCTTTTGCCCAGATAAAATCTCATTACCTAAAGTGTTAACTGTAAAATCACCTTCCAATTCTTCTAAATATTATCTTCTAGATATATTTCATTTTAATATCCAATATTATACTCACTACTCCTGTGTAATAGCGTAGTCCAACTACATGACCTCTCAAAGTTCCAAATAAAACTGAATCTAGCTCTTCATCACTAGTTAGGAAATCGTCTGGAGGTATAATATCTTGGAATTCAAAACGGGGAAAGAAAGTTGGATATGAGAGGCGTGGAAAATTTCCATGGGCTCCATACTGGACAGTCTGCAAGTACTTCCAAACAGGATCTCTATTAAAAAAGAAAAAGCAGTGAAAAACAATACAATATTTAATCAAGTTTCTCAACGCCGATATTATATTTTCGGCCATTTGTTTTGTCACTTTATTTCAACATGTTACATCTTTAGTGTGAATTGCTGCAAAATGATTGATAAGAATTTCTCTGGGTAAAGCAGGGTTTGGAGTGAGGAAGGTTTCCAAGACACCCACCTGTTCAGTAATGCCTCTTCTACCCACCGAGTTCTCAAAATGAAAACAAGGGTTTGCAAATTTCTCTCCTAGTAAAGAACATCTATTTCAACTGCGATGTATGTGATGTCTGTGAACTCTAAATTACATGCCATATTTCAACAAAAACTGAACTAGAAAAGGCTTGCAAATACAGAATATTATACGTGAAGCCATTTATATCATTACAGATAAATCAAGCATCCACTATTTTAATTCTCTGCAAACAGAACCCTTGTTGTATTCAGGCACCCAAACCATGCCATCATGGGAAGCTGAGCTCAAGCTTCCCACTCCGTTGGTTTAAGGGCACCCCCTCCCAAGCCCCTCATGGATAACTATTTCAGGAACAGGCGTGTAAACCAATCTGAAAAATGAAAAATAAGAGGAAGTCCGCTGAGGTGCTTCCAGGAAGTTTCCACTCTTCTAAAAGACGGAAGCTATTTCCCCGCGTTTTCCTTGTACGTTTTTTTTTTGTAATTTTTTTATTTTTAATTTTTTTTACAAATAGTTTATTGTCAAGTTGGTTTCCATATAACACCCAGTGCTCATCCCCACAAGTGCCCTCCTTGTACGCCTTTTAGCTCCACTGAAAATACATGTCCACGCCTATGAATGCACATAACCTGTAAGGTACTCGGGGACAAGGGCTGTCTTAATCGGCCCCTTATTCCGAGCACATCTCCTAGCGCATAGTGGGCATCTAACGGGTGTTTGCTCAATCAAGATCCGGGCTAAAGAGCTGAGCTCTGAACCCCAGGACCGCCACCACAGCCCTCGAGAGAGATTTCCCCAAGGCCCTGGCAGGAGGCTCGCCTGAGAAGCCTCCCCTCGCCAGCTAAGACCTTGCATTTACTTCCCCCGCGGCGATACGAGCCACCGGCAGTACGAATACCAGCTGCACTGGGAACGCGAAGGGAACTCGAAGGGAACGCGGGGAAGGTCAGGTTCATTTGGGGACGCCGAAAGGCCGTTACCCCCTACGCCCCACCCCCTACGCCCCCTTCACCTCTTGAACATCCAGGACATGGCGCTGAGCGGGTGACGAGCGGAACGCTTGGGCGCCCCAAATCGCTCTCGAGCCGCCTCGATCCGCCTCCCTACAGGCCCCACAGCCGAGAAGCCCAGGGCCGATTCCGAGCGCCTAAAGAAGAGCGCACGACTGGAAGTAAGACGCGAGTCTACTCAAACGTCGACGCCGTCGCCTTCTAGCAACAATCTGAGAGACCAGCGACGCTTTGTGACTGACATTGGCAAAGTCCAATCGCGAGGAAGGGGCCTAGGGAAATGAACCAACCAGAGCTCAGAAGGGAGGGCAACTCCGCCCCACGCAGGGATTCAAAGACTGTAGGGGGTCCCGGCTGCAGGGGCGGTTCCATCCGGGTTCTTCCCCGCCCCCAAGGCGGGCGCGCGGGAAAGCGCCGCGTGGCGTGTTGGCGGTGTCGGCTTTTTGTTTGATTCCTTCGTTCAGGCACGGGGAAACGACTCTCTTTTCCACCGCTTGCCTCAGGCCTCACGTCTCAGCCCCCTTCTTCAGGCCTTACCTCATCCTGCCTCTAATGTTCTCATTTGATGTGATCTGTAACGGGGTCTTCTAAATAAGCTCCAAGATTTTCCGAGCTCTGGAAATACCAAGGCGTTGCTTTCCTTCACTTCCTGTGGTGAACCCCGAGGGGTTTGCCCTCAAAGTATTCATGTTAAGTGTTGCTAGCAAATCTGAATCGTGTCGAGTTCAGGAGAGCCTCCTGCATTTTCTTTTTTCAAAGAAAATTTTCGTTTCTAGTGACTGATGCGTAACTTTGGTGGTGAGTGCTGGGAGTGGTGAGGGGGAGCAGCTTCGCCTGAAGCACGTGGGTGCGGAGGTGGGAAGCAGCTTATTTTCCTCAGGGAGCTGTAGGAGCAGCGCCACGGTTGGCTTTTGTGAGTCTGAGGACAGTCCTAGGAGAACTGGATTTGGGGTGGCTTGGCCAGGGGGTCGGCAGCAACTGAGTGGCTAGCAAGGCTGAGCTCTGAGCCTTGGAAGCCCAAAAGAGGCTAATTCAAGCCGGCCTTGTAACTGGTGCAGCAGCAGCACCAGAGTGAGAAGCTGATAGTGGCTTTGCACTGCACTGAGGTGTCCGTGTAACTGTTAGGACAGTTGGAGGATCAGAGGAAATGTCTTTGTGAATGTGATCAATATTACTCTTGCCGTAACAGAGTCGTCCGTTTTACCCTTCCATCAGCAGACGATGAGGGGTAGTCAATGAGGCAGTTTTTCAAGAGCCATTTGTTTGTTTTCCTAAACTATCACCTGTAAGAATGGCAGTGGAAAAAGAAATTGAATTTGCAGCAACTCTAAGAATCCTAATTTCCAAAAGTCTTGCTGTGATACAAAAACTTCCAAATTTATGTCATAACTAATAGGCTGCGGAAGACTATACGATGTTGTGTTTTTGCTTGTTTGCTTGCTTTATTCACCCATAAGGAGACAGTGCAAAGTTCAGTGGAAGAGAATTTTAAGGAATGACATCTGAGAGTCTAAAGAGTACATCTCTTAAGTGTTATCTTGGGGAAAGAGCCCGAATGCCATCCCCCTGGGCCAAGCATGACAAAGGGAGGCATGAGGATAGCCCAGTAATTTCTGAGATCCCATTAAAAAAGAAAGCTCTGCTTCATTTTCCAGAGTGTAGCCTCAAGGTTCTGCAGATCTTAGAGTCTTAAGAGAAGATAAATGTGCTAGGGCAATTTAAAGGCTAATAAAGGGGCCCTGTTAAAGGACTCAAGTGCAGCCTTTCAAAATCTTATGACAGTCCCCAGGAGTTTCCAGCTCTGTGAAGGCTGGAGGACTTCACTAGGTCATGGTTCTAGCAAACAGAGCAGGAGGCTGGTGCCTGAAAACGAGGTAGGACAAGTTATATCAGTAGTCAATGCCTGCTAAAGATGAATGGAGCCCAAGCATAAGACCTCTAAAGAGTAAGAAAAAGGCGACTGAATCTGAAACCCGTATTTAATGGACTTGAAATTTTGACATGTGCAAACTACCTGGAAGTGACTAAGTTACCTCCCATTAGGCAAACTGAAGGTGTAAGACAAAAATTCAACAGAAAAAAAAATGCAAAGCTTTATCTCTGCAAATGGAGTCCATGATTGAAACTGGTACATACTACACGTCCATATACACATACCTCTCAGTGAATTTACACCTAGGTATTTATAGCAGATACCTCTAGATGGTTGAATCAGGGGATTTTCATTTCCTTTTTTATTATATGTATGTAAAATGTTCTCTGTTGAACATTTTGGCCACAAGAAAATAAAAGATCTAAAATGTACTGTAGTAAAGTTTTTCAACTTTGTTTTTGTTATGCTTACAGAAAAGCTGCAAAATTAGACCCAAAAGTTCCCTCATATCTCTTATCCCGTTTATTTTAACAACATACACAATCACAGTACAGTTTTAAAAATAAAAAAATTAAGACTGATACAATACTATTTCTGAATATTTTTTTAATAAAGAAGACAGGAAAGGATCAAAGAAAATCTTTTGTGACTTTTTTACAACAGAAGCTTCTCAGACTTAATCAGGACCCCCAACAGATTCTGGGGCAGATTTCTGGCTACATCAGCTGGCAGGGCAGAGGAAATAATATAAAATGAATGCCAAGTAAAAGTCTTCTTAATAATATAATGATTGTCAAGTGCCTGCCTTGAAATATGTACTCAATAAATGATCTATAGTTACTATTATTGCAATAGAATTATTATCTAACGAGTCCTCTAGCATTTAACAAGAAATATAATTGACTGAAGCTTATTTCCTGGTGCTTAGCAGCTGTGTTTTTCCTAAATACCAGAATAACCCTGTGTCCAGAAGCCAGTCATTTTCCCAGATGTGTGTCCTTGATTGTTAAATTGTTTCATCAAGAACCAGGAGACACCCTGATCCCAACTCCCATTCTGAGAAATCTGTGGTGTTCCAGATTACAGAAGCCTTTCTCAGGAGATAATTGTTTCCTCCTCCTTCAGCCCTTGACTAATGCTCCTACTCAGCAGAAGACCAGAGTTGCTGAAGAGTAGGGCCTGCCTGGGATCTTAACTTCAGGAAAGCACAACTCTGGGCTATGGAATTACTTAGGGTTCTTGTCATGGCCATGGTGAAAGTGCTTATTTTAACTAATGCTGCAAGGATTGGTGAATATTTCTCTGCCTCTTTTATGGCTGAAAAATTAAAAAACCAAAACCCCAACTCAAAATACACTTTAGATATTATCAATAATACTTTTTTAATGTGGGAAACTATATTGTGTTAGCAAATCAGTTTTTAGTCATCATTACAATTCACCAAACCACTGCATCCTACAACCATACATAGGCTAATCCAAAATTAAGGTTTAACTTGCTATCCTTTAGAAAGTTAAACTGCAAAATGTCAAACATTTCTGAAATTTGAAAAAAAAAAAAAAAGCAATTGAGTACATATTTGGAGGAATTTAATCTCCTGACCTAATAGAATTAGAAATTCCAAGAGACTTACGTTCATAAACAGATGAAATTTTAGGATCAGAATATATTAGTATCATGCTTGAATTGGTAATTTTGTAATACTTACAAATGAAATTCCATTTCTCAAATATTTTTAGCAGGTGTTTGGTCAAAAAGAAAGTCAGAAGTACCCCTAGGTGAACATTAAAGCATTGATGACCTACATTAGCATCGTAGAGTTAACACAGATGGCTGTAAATAATCAGAAAATTGAGGTTATCAGGAAACAACAGTTGGCTACATTATAATCTTATAAAAAGAAAGATAATTAAAAGAACAAGACATACATTTTTACCTGTAATGTGAATACACATTTTTTTGGAAACAGTGTGAAACAATGCTAGCGTGGTGGTCTAAGATGTGCTTTTTCAGATACTATGGTAAGAGATAAATCACCATAACCTTGTTTAAAATTACTCTTTATTTGAAAGAAAATTTGAATTTAGGAAAGAAGTGACAATACTGATACATATATTTTAAAAAATATTTTTTGACTGTCATAAATTGTTTATTAGGTAAGAATTTTACACACATTTACTTACATTAGCAGTAACAGTGGAGCTGGAGAATACGGTGTCTTCTCCAAGCTGTCTCACATGGAATTTGTGACCCTTTCCAAGGCCATGCCTCTTGGGGCCTACAGATGTCAATTCTTGAATCTCCTTGTGCTTGAGAGCTGGTTTGGTGATCCACTAAGTGTCAGGATTTCTTCTGATAGCTTTATTTGTATGTGGAGTCTTCACCAATCCAGTAAGAATTCAGGACTCTCAGAACCCATGGTGGTGTCCAGCTTGTTCCTAGGCAACAGAGTGAAGGCTTGGGGCAAACTTTAGCTGATTAACACCACTATGGAGAGGCTTGCCATCAGTTGCACCTTTTGAAACTGGGCATTTGTGGTTACTGCAATGCACATGAATCCAATACATGACATAACCTTGCTTGGCCTTGTATCCCAGGCTGGATGCTTTATCACACTGGGTTGAACGGGGTACCCTGTAACTGGCAGTACTGCCAGTAGTGCACTCCGAGAATAAAGTGCATTACATTAGACTGCGTCTTCCGCCATAGCTTCAGGAAGTACTTGTAAGCACCCCTCTTGGTTGCCTTTGAGTTAAATGGCTACTGGCAGAAGGAAAGGAAAGGAGCCTTTCTCCTACAATCCCTTCCGAGTTCCTCTTAAAAAAATTTTTTTTCTAAGTACTAAATAGAATAGTTCTCAATGTTTTACCCCAAGAATCCCTTTATTATTGAAACATCACCTAAAACTTCCTTTTTTCAGGTTTTTAATCAGGAGCTTTTAATTAGCTTTTAACAAACTTGAAGTCATATATTTTGAGTAAAAATACTTTTGAAAGGCTTTTTTAAATCTGCACATTTTTATTTATCTATTTATCTCTTTTTTTTATACCAAAAATAGGTGGATAAATATTATTACCTTTGCAAGGGGTTCCTGGCCTCCAGATGGGAATTACAGAGGTCTATGTGCCAGATATTTGCATATACACATACAAAAATGAACAGTACATGGTTATTAAGAATAAAAGATAACTTGTTGTGATGAACAATAGATGTTATATGTAAGTGATGAATCTACTCCTGAAAACAAATTGCACTATGTTAACTAACTAAAATTTAAATGAAAACATTTAACTGGAGGGTGCCTGGGTGGCTCAGTCAGCTAAGTGTCTGACTTCTGATCAGGTCATGATCTCGCAGTTCGTGGGTTCGAGTCCCACATAGGGCTCTGTGCTGACAGCTCAGAGCCCGGAGCTGCTTCAGATTCTGTGTCTCCCTCTCTCTGCCTCACCCCTGCTTGTGCTCTGTCTCTCTCTCAAAAATAAATAAACATTAATTAAAAAAAATTTTAACTGGAGAAAAAAAGAAAAAAGTAACTAATATATAATCTCTAAATATACAAAAGAAAATAATGCATGTCTTGTATGGGGTTAGCAGCAAGGTAAACAAAATGAGCTACAAAACACTAAACTGCAAGGGAGATTAACAAAGTGGGTAATAGAGATAAAAAAAATACGGGACTCTGGGAACTAGGGAAAGGAGGCTTCATGCACTAGGAAGCAGCGAAGCTGGAGGGGAATGACGATTTCACTGGGTGTGTTGCAAAGGAGTCTTTAAAGCTGGAGAAAAAAAGCACCAAGTCAGAGAAGCAGTCCATTTAAAATATGATGGAGTGCTTAAAAGAATGTCTAATGAGACTGTATAAAACAGAAATGAAAAGCTCATCCAACTAAACCCAGAAAGAATGCAGTTCTATATTTCTCGATATCAATTTAATGTAGAATTTAGGGTGGACTACAGAAATAACAAAGGAGTAACTGTTTTCCCAAACACTAAGACTTGGCATGACTTTGTTCATGTTTAGCCAAGGGATTGTCCTGCTGTCCACCACCCACCTCAGGAGTCCCTTGCAATCAATGCCACACTTTGCAAGAGTCTTCCTTAATGGATACCGTCTCTGTCCAAAACAAACTACAGACCTTCCTCAACTTATTATGGGGTTATGTCCTGATAAACCTATCCCATGTTGAAAATATCTTAAGTTGAAAATGCATTTAATACACTTAACAGAACAACATCACTTAGCCCGGCCTACCTTTTTTTTTTTTTTTTTTTTTTTTTTTTTTTTTTTTTTTTTTTTTTTTTTTTTTTTTTTTTTTTTTTTTTTTTTTTTTT